>NW_022111369.1:89801808-89809670 GCF_000313985.2 Echinops telfairi
TATTCCAAACCCCCTCTTTCACATTGATATCATTGTTTGTTTTAGAACATTTGATAACTGATACCTGATCTGGTCAACACC
Organism: Echinops telfairi; assembly: GCF_000313985.2. NCBI lineage: Eukaryota > Metazoa > Chordata > Mammalia > Afrosoricida > Tenrecidae > Echinops > Echinops telfairi. The sequence continues at coordinate 89,801,890 of NW_022111369.1, forward strand.
TCATGATCACACAGGCTTGTGTGTTTCTCCCATGTGGTCTTATTTACTTTCCTGATAGATGGCTGCTTGTTTAACTTTAAGCCCTTAAGATCCCAAGATTCTATTTCTTTTAATAGCCAGGCACCATCCACTGTCTTTACCACATTTCCTTATGCACCCATTTTGTCTTCAGCAATCGTGCCAGGAAAGTAAGTATGAAAGAGTGCCAGGTTATTATAACAAAGTGTTCTTGTGTTAGGAGCGGCCTTGCGTAGAGGCCCAAAGTCTGTCTGCTCTCTTAATACTTAATATATATATATATATATACCTCATGTGTATATTGGTCATTTGGATGTCTGCCATTGTGAAACTTCTATTCAGGTCTTTTACCCACCTCCTCAGTGGGATCTTTCTCTTTTTCTTGTTGTAGGCTAACAGAGTATTGTATACTTTAGTAATAAACCCTTTGCTTTCTTGTTACTCTCTTGGTGAAGTCTTGATGTGCACAGGTGTTTTATCTTCAGTGTATCCCACTTGCCCATTTTTGCCTCCACTGTGTTTGTTTCCTTGCCTATTTCTAATAGCCTTTGTAATCCCTGCACCAAAGTTCTTAGGTTTGTCCCAAGTCCCTCCTAATAATTTGATGTTTTACGTTGAGGTCTGAGATTCACCTAAACTTTATTCTTGTGATGGAGCGAGGTGAGGGTCTTGCTTCATTTTTCTGCAGGTAGATATTCATTTTTTTCCAGAATTATTTGTAAAAGAGGGCATCTGATTCCCATTTGATATTTGGGGATGCTTATCAAAGATCAGCTGTCTTTTATGCTGATGTTTTTAATTTCTGGATTTTCTGTTCTTTTCCACCGGTCTATTTGTCATTATACCAATACCACATATTTTGGCCACTGTGGCTGTATAAAAAGTGCTAGCATCAGGAAAAGCAAGCCCTTTCCTTTGTCCTTCTTCTTGAGGAGTTCTCTGCTAATTCTGGGCTTCTCCTCTCTCCATATGAAGTTGGTAGTCAGTTTTCAAATTCCTTGAAAAAAGATGTTGGTATTTGTATTGGAATAACATTAAATTGTATAGTGCCTTAGGTAGGATTGACATCTTTACTATATTGAGTCTTCTGATCCATGAGCATGGGATATTCTTCCATTTGTGGAGGTCAAGTTTAGTTTCCTACAATAGTATTTTGTAATTTTCCTCATACAAATCTTTTGTGTGTTGGTTAGGTATATCCATAGATACTTCAATTTGTGTTTTGCCACTCTGAAGAGTACTACATTTTTTATCTCCTCTTCCGTGATCTCATCTCCTGTATATAGTAATCTAATACATTTCTGTTTGTCGATCTTATATCCTGCCACTTTGTCATATTCCTCTATCACTTCTAGTACTCCTCTTGTGGAGCGCTAAGGGTTTTCAATATATAAAATCATATAGTCGGTGAATAATGATAGTTTGACCTCTTCTTCCCCCAGATGAATTCCTTTAATGTCTTTCCTTTGCCTTATGTTGTTAGCTAGGACTTCCAGTACGAAGATTAATAAAAGAGGGAGAGGGGACAGCCTGCCTGGTCGCCTTTTTCACGGGAATGTTTTCATCTTTTCTCCATTGACTACTACAGTGGCTGCTCATTTTTCATATATGGCTTGTGTTATATTGAGGAATTTTCCTTCCATTACTATCTTCTTGAGTGTCTTAAATAGGAGTGAGCACTAGATATTGTTGAATGCTTTTTCTGCTCCTATCGATATTATCATGTGGTTCTTATCCTTTTTCTTGTCAATATGGCAAATGTTGATGGACTCTCAGATGTTGAACCAACCCTGCATCCCTGGAATGAATCCCACGTGGTCATGATGAATTATCCATTTTATATATATTTGTATTCTATTGACTAATATTTTGTTAAGCATTTTTGATCTGGTGTTCATTAGAGTAGCAGTCTGTAGCTCTCAATTCTTGTGGGATCTCTGCCTGCTTTAGGTATCAGTGTTATACTAGCTTCATAGAGAGCATTTGGGAGTTTGCCATCTCTTTCTATGCTCTGGACGAGTTTGTGTAGGATTGGTATCAGTTCTTCCCTGAAAGCGTGGTAAAATTTTCCTGTGAAGCCATCTGGCCCAGGGGATTTTTTTCCTTGGTAGTCCCTTGATAACCTTATCTATTTCTTCTATTGTTATGGGTCTGTTGAGATTCTTAACATCCTTCTGGGGTAATCTAGGGAGGGAATGTTTTTCCAGGTATTTGTCCATATCTTCCAAGTTGTTAAATATATTGGAGTACAGACTTTCATAGTACTGTGTAATTAAACATAGAGTTTCTCCTGAATGAGCCAGCTAATGTCTACTGAGGCTTAAAATTTTTTTTTTATAATAGCTAAAGTCTCCCCCACAATGATTACGCAGACATTGCTTCTACTCTGAGTGTGTCCACTGGTGCTCACGGAGGTGTACTTTTGGTGAAATATTCACCCAGATTCCTTGCACACATATTGTTTCTCCCTGAGTATGTTCTCTGGTGTGCAAGGATCTGTGATTTTTAGTTAAAACTTTGCCCACCTTCCTTGCACACATAAAGCTTCTCCCCTGAATGTGTCCTCTGGTGTCTGAAGAATTTTAGTTTAAAGTTAAAGCCTCACCCATACTCATGTAAGTGTCCTAGAAGAGGGAAGCTTTGGTTTATTCTGAGCTTTGATTTCAAGCCATAGTCTGGTATACCCTCTGTAGAGGTACTACTCCAAAGCTTGAGGTTTCTGATTCAACCTCTTGAAGTTTCTGATTCAAACTTTTGTCTCCTTCCACAGAGCTTATACTTTGGGCTGATTTGGGAGCTGTTCCTACCACTCTAGTACCTTTTCCGTGGTTGGCTGGCTGTCTTTGGGGCAGGCTGGAGAATGCCCTTCATGTCTCTCTCTCTCACTTGTCCTCTCCCCAAAGTCTGTGGAGACATCTCTTTCCTGACCTTTTGTGTTCTCACTCTTGTAGCTATGATGAGAATCCTGCTGCTCTGGTTGCTTCTGGTCCCCTGGGATGGATACTTCTGGATGGCAGGATTTTCTGTACAGAAGCCTGGGGAAATTTGAACCAACAGTTGACTGAGGACTTGCTGATAGGAGAAAATCAGAAGGTTGGAGACAGAGGGTCAATTTCTGACTTTGGATCCAAAGAGAGCAGATTCCTGTTAACCTCCAGCATCACATCTCTGTAGAGGTTCTTCTGCTCAGAGGTCAGTTTCTTCCATTCAGCCACTGTGAAGACCACAGTGCTATCTTTTGCTATAACTTGTTCCTTTTGCCTTGTGGATGAGTCCAATTCTTCATAGTTTTTTTACTCCCCACTCTCTAAGGATAAAATATTCTTCGAGGCCTGTTCTTCTTGGGTAGAAGGATCAGGCCCCAAACTTAGTGTAGTCACTGCTTTGAAAGTCAGTTACAGGTGAGTGAGGAGTCAGATGGCGTTCTGCTGCCTATAGGCTTACTTCTTCACACCTCGATTTGGAAAGCTTCTCTGGTTTCCATGATGCAAGGTCCACTGGGAAAAATGAGTCCATAACCAGTGAGTGTCTCATTAGGTCCAATCCATCCAATCTTCCTCCAATGAGCAACCCCAAAGTACAGTCTTCAGTAACCTGGCAGCCAGCAGCTCTCATCGGCTCAAGGGCTCATTCTGAGGCAGGTGGTCAGTATAAACAGACCACAGCCATGGTGGAGACCTTCTCTCTAGGTTCCTTTCTTCAAACTCCTATTCATAACTCCAGAAAATCTCTATCCAATGTGTTTTACTCAAAGGATAGAGCCAGACCACTTTCTTCTTAATATAAGCCAGCTCTCTGATTATTTGCTCAGTATACAGATTGAACAAGTATGGTGAAAGGATACAACCCTGATGCACACCTTTCCTGATTTTATACCCTGTTCTGTTCACACAATGGCCTCTTGGTCCATGTACATGATCCTCATGAGCACAAAGAAGTGTTCTGGAATTCTAGTTCTTCTCAAGGTAATTTACAGTCTACTATGATCCACAGAGTTGAGTGCCTTTTCAGAGTCAATAAAATACAAGTAAACATGTTTCCAGTGTTCTATGCTTTGAGCCAAAATCCATCTAGCATTAGCAAAGATATCCCTTGTCCCATGTCCTCTTCTGAATCTAGGTTGAGTTTGTCAGTTCCCTGTCAATGTCCTGCTAGAGCAGTTGCATGATTTTCAGCAAAATTTTACTGTTGTGAGGTATCAATCCTTCTGCCTTATAGTTTTAGTACTCTTTTGGGTTGCACCACTTTGAAATGGGCACAAATATCGATCTCTTCCTGTCAGTTGGCCAAGTAGCTGTCTTCCAAACTTCTGGGCATAGATGAGTTTGTGTTTCCAATGTTTCATTAGCTTTGTGAAATATTTCAGTAGGTATTCCATTAATGACTGGAACTTTGTGTTTGGCTATTGTTTTTGGTGCAACTTGAACTTCTTCCTTCAGCATCATTGCTTTTTACTCATATGCTTCCTCCTGATATGGTAGATCGTGGATGAGCTCTTTTTGGTACAAGAATTTTGTGCATACTTTCCAACTTCTCTTGATTCTCCCTACATCATTCGGTATTTTGCCACAGAATCTTTCAAGATTGCAACTGGAGGCTTGATTTCTTTCAATTTCAGATATGCTGAGAGTGTTCTTCCCTTTTGTTTTTCTAATTCTAGGTCTAAGGTATGTCTGATGAAGCCATGGTATTTTCAATTGCCTCACATGCATGTGAAAAATGGAATAAGGAAGACCAAAGAAGGATGGAACCATTTTAATTGTGGTGCTGAAGGAAAATATTGAAAGTATCATGGACTGCTAAAATGACAAACAAATCTGTCTTGGAAAACAGAATAGTCATAATGCTCTTAGAGCATTAGAGGTAAGTATAGCAAGACTTTGTCTCATGCACCCTTGGAAATGATTTAAGGAGAGATCAGTGCCTGGAGCAGGATATCTTGCTCAATAAAATAGAGGGGCAGTGGAAAAGGAAGGCCCAAGGAGAGATGGAGTGGCACAGTATGCTGAAGCATAACAACAATTGGAAGGATGGGGCAGGACCGGCCAGTGTTTTTTGTTGTACACAGTGTCACTCTGAGCTGACTCAATGGCACCTAACCACAACATGGATTGAATCAAATCGCCATGAGTGAATACAATCAAGATATACAACTTTCGGATTATTATGTCACTGCCTTAAAATAATTACATGTACACTAAAAGTTCTAAAAAATTGACAGAGAATTTGTTTAAATATGTTCCTAAATTTTACCCTCACTATTGGGTTAATCTGAATTTATATTAGTGACTCCCTCTTTGTGTGTGTGTGTGTGTGTGTGTGTGTGTGTGCGTGAAATCTGTTTAATTGTTGTTAGCTGTGTTGAGTCAAAACTGAATCATGGTAAACCCTTGAGATATCGAGAGCTAAGCTTCATGGAGATGTCTTGGTGATAAACTGTATGGAAGCAGAGTGCCAGGTGTTTTGTGTGGCATTAAGGCTGTTTTTAATCTGCATTTTTTTTCATTAGTAACTGAGAGCAAACAGTGCATCCTCTCTAGGGACCTTCTGCATGCATATGCCTATATACATAAAATCCACATGTATGTCTACACGTATGTATATATAGATCATTAATTTTCTTTGAATTCAATACATTTCACACAGTGCAAAATTCATAATGTCCCAATGTGTGTTAACAAAAAGTAAGTCTCTTCATTGGTCCTTTGCACTGTGTCTCCTTATTCACAAGCAACAAATAGCCTTAAAAGTCTTACACATATTATTTTAGTTATTTCTGATACATACTTTTGATATGGATGCAGATAAAATCTTATATTTACAGTGAAATAAATGGTTTAAAATTGCTGTACTACATTCACAGCATATTCTTTTTTTTTTAATCATTTTATTAGGGGCTAATACAACTCTTATCACAATCCATACACACATCAATTGTGTAAAGCGCATTTGTACATTCATTGCCCTCATCATTCTCAAAACATTTTCTCTCCACTTAAACCCCTGGCACCAGGTGCTCATTTTTCCCCTCCCTCCACGCTCCCCCCTCCCTCATGAGCCCTTGATAGTTTATAAATTGTTATTTTGTCATATCTTGTCCTGTCCGACGTCTCCCTTCACCCACTTTTCTGTTGTCGGTCCCCCAGGGAGGAGGTCACATATAGTTCCTTGTAATCGGTTCCCTCTTTCCTATCCACTCTCCCTCTACCTCCCTGTTTCGCCACTCACACCACTGGTTCTCACAGCATATTCTTAATACTATTACTCAATTAAGTGTAACATCACATATATTTTGAATTTGATCTAGGGAATGTGTAGTTCATTCCTGCCAAAATCTGCTTGGAGCTAAGCCAGGGGACAGTTGTTCTCTAATTTTGCCCAAAATGAAGGAGACTCAACACTCAATAGGATATTCAACACTCAACCTCTAAGGAACAATTGGAATATGTAATATTTATTAAAAGTATAGCAAAATCAATTATGTTGAATTTTAGATAGAAGTGAAGAGATCAAACCAGAACATTGTCCTTTTGTCTACAAACTGTGCCTTCAGACTTGGTATAGATATTGATGGTATCTTGGATACCAGAACTAAGCAGTATTTGACAAACAAATTTATGTTTCTCAGAATAAATCAATGAACACTCTAATGCAAGCATAATGTATTTTGTTTGTGGCTGGGGGTAGCTACCAATAGAAGGAGCATACGAAGAGGAAATTGTGGTTTGGAAATGCTGGCCATCGTCGACTAATGAACTGAAGTTTATTACATGACAAATGTCCTGCCAGCTGTTGGGCAAAACTGAACAAACCTCTGCTGGTTCCTTTAGCAGAGAAAGTGGCTAGGAAGCAAATGATAATATAATATTACAATAGACTAAGCTATCGACAGAAGAGAAAGAGGGGGCCCTGGTACACGTTGAACCCACACTGACAAGGATTCTAGGCCAGTGGTAGAAACATGATCTTTCCTGGTACGCAAACACTCGCTCTGGTCATCTATAAAAGGGTGGAGGCAGGGAGAGAAGACAGTGGGTGACTGTACAGATGGCCGCAGGCCCCAGCAGGGGGATGAAGTCTGATACAAAAGAGAGCAGAGCAAATTCTCTTTTTAATCTAAGTGCAGAAATTGATTAGGGAGCCTTTTAGTCGATTTTGGATGAACGCAAAGATGAACGCAGGTAGAGGTCTTATTTTTTTAGATACTTGAGTTATTAACTTGAAATCCTACAAGAACATGTCAAATTGTTTAAAACACTCTACTAACAAGAAATTAAAGGGAAAAAAGAGAATATAAAGCAATTGAACACAAGGCAGCTCAACCAAGGGCACAAACCCCAGGATTGGATCCCGTTCACACTGGGTTCTAGGCATGGCTGCACTAAGGTCAACAGCTGTAGATTCCTAAACAAGTTACTTAATACCTCTCTGTCTGAACCCCTCCATCTGCGAAAATGGCACCCTAGCACCTGTCCGTATCTAATTTGGTAATCTTAAGTGGCTCCAAGCGTCTGCTGGGGGCATTTCCCTCACCATAGGATGTGGTGCCTGAAGTTGTTTGGCTTGGTATCTAGTTTGAATGTTTTAGCACTTTAATTTTAAAGAGTTTAAAAATAGACCAGACTTATTTTTTCTTTGACTATACAGTACCCCCAATTCAATTAATCCCTATATTTATCAGTGGAAAACCATCTTTACTTCATTGGTTGTTGACTGTCCCAGGTTTTAGGGCAGGATATGCAAACTCATTATAAATCACTGGG
>NW_022111369.1:89810379-89819410 GCF_000313985.2 Echinops telfairi
CTTTGAATTAAGATGCCCTGCCATATATGTAGAAGTTTTGCATTAGAATGGGAAAGATAGATCATATCTCAGTAATTTCTATCAGTGGCAATTTTAAATTTTCAGACTGTGTTATATCCTGACCTAACATCCACTATGTGAGAGATGTTGGATTATATGAAGCAGAATGAAGCATAAGGACTGGGAAAGATTTCTCATAACCTGAGATATTTAGAGGACACACCCTTGCTTGCTGGAAGCACTTGCTAATGAAGATCAAGGACTGCAGACTTCTGTGTGGATTATGAGTCAATTTAAAGAAGACCTAATTTCTCACAACTAAACCAATAGGTAACATAATAAATAGAGGAACGGTTGAAGTTGTCAAGAATTTTGTCTTGCTTGGATCTATAATCAATGTTCATGGGAGCAACAGTGAAATTAAAAGACGTGTTATATTAGGTAAATCTTCTGCACAAGATCTCTTCAAAGTGTTGACAAGCAAAGATGTTATTTTGAGGACTCAGTTGCACCTTATACAAGCCCTGGGGTCATAGTTACTATGGATTGGGCAAGGTGCACAGTTCAAAACCACCAGCCATATGGGACTTCCCACTCACATAAACAATTACAAGTGTACACAGTTACAGTCTGAAGCTCACAGGTGTAGTACTACCTTGTCATATAGGGTCACCATAAGTCAGGATTGACTAGGTGGCAGTCAGTGAGTGAGACCTGAGACACAGGAATTTCAGTTGCCTCAAATGCATGTGAAAGATTGACATTGAATAAAGAAGACTGAAGAAAATCTATTCATTTGAATTGTGGTGGAGAAAAATATTGAAAATACCATGGAATTCCTTATATGTCCAGGAAGAAGTATGACCAGAGTGCTCCCCTGAGGCAAGGATAGCAAAGCTTCATCTTACATACATTGGATTTGTTATAAGGAGAAGACCAGTCCCTGAAGAAAGACATCCAGCTTGGTAAAGTGGAGGGGTAAAAAAAATCAGAAAACCCTTATGGAGATGGATTGACGGAGTGGTTGCAACAATGGAATTCACCATAGGAACAATCGTGAGGACGGCACAGGACCAGGCAGTGCTTCATACGGTTGTGCATAACGTTGCTATGGGTTGGAACTGATTTGATGGCACCCAACAACAATAACAAAAACAATATCATCTATATACCAGATAAAAATCCTTTAGAAGGATATGGATATCGTGATATGGGCCCGTGAAAATCATAGTTAAGAGTGTCAATATTCAAAACAAAAAGAGAGCTATTTGGTTTGGAACTGATGGCCTTGTGATTGACAGTCCATTAGTGGCCTATAGGGTGGATCTCTTCTGTTCCATGGGGTTGTTTATGGGTCGAAATGAACTTGAAAGCAGAGTTTTACTGAATAATATTAGTATATCAGTCCGCAACAACTCTCTGTGTTAAACTATGATATTATAGGATATGATGCTAATTTAAACTTTTTAAAATACCTATTTTTTTAATCAACTTATTGGGGCTGAAACGCTTATTATAAAGAAAATACAAAAGCTATTTTGAGATTCAGATTATAAAGGTAAATTTATCTGGAAGAATATACTTTTTTAATATATATGGAAATAAGTGACCAATTTTTAAAATGTGTTATTTTTAAAACAGCTTTGAGCATTGATCATGTAACATGTAACTCACCCATTTAAAACATATATTTCAATGGCTTTTTGGATTGATGAATCTTTTTAGAAAAATTTGCACAATATATTTTATTTTAAAAGATCTGCTATTGCATACTCAAAATGAAACTTTATTTGACAAGACCTACAATTATTGGTCATGCATCAATATACAAATATTAGTTCAACTTGACATTTAAAAATAAGAGAGTCACTTATCATTATTCTTCTAAAAAATGAGCACAAAATATTCAAATACTATGTTACAGAATTCTTTTCTCCAATAATCTTAAAAAGAGAAACATTATGTAAAATAACAATGTTGTTCTTGGGTGCCAATCACCCTGCTCTGGTTCACAGCAACTTTAGATAGGAGAATAGATACAAAGTATCGGTACAAAAATCATGGAAACATTATTAAACAAAAATTTAAAATGTGAAATTATTATTTCTCTACATATTACCAATCTAGGTTTGTACCCTTCTGACCCATATTTCCATCTCTCTAAGCATTTGCCGAAGAATTCTATGCTTTTCTTTTTGTTTTTTAATCATTTTATAGAGGGCTCGTACAACTCTTATCACAATTCATACATCAAGCATGTTTGTACATCTGTTACCATGATCATTCTCAAAACATTTGCTTTCTACTTGAGCCCTTGGTATCAGCTTCTCATTTTTCCCCTCCCTCCTTGCTCCCCCTCCCCCATGAACCCTTGATAATTTATAAATTATTATTATTTTGTCCTATCTTATACCATCCGAAGTCTCACTTTACCCAGTTCTCCGCTGTCAGTCCCCCAGGGAGGAGGTTATATGTAGATCCTTGTAATCCGTTCCCCCTTTTTCTCCCTCACCTTCCCTCCACTCTCCCAGTATCACTACTCTCACCACTGGTCCTGAGGGGTTCATCTGTCTTGGAGTCTCTGTGTTTCCAGATCCTATCTGTACATCCTCCGGTCCAGCCAGCTTTGTAATGTAGAATTGGGATTATGATAGTGGTGGAGAGGAAGCATTCAAGAACTAGAGGAAAATTATATGTTTCATCATTGCTATACTGCACCCTGACTGGCTCGTCTCCTCCCCTCAGCCCTTCTGCAAGGGGGTGTCCAATTGCCCACAGATGGGCGCTGGGCCCCCACTCCGCACTCCCCCTCATTTATAATATGGGGTTTTTTTTTGGTCTTTGATGCCTGATACCTGATCCCTTCAATGCCTTGTGATCTCACAGGCTGGTGTGCTTCTTCCCTGTGGGCTTTGTTGTTTCTCAGTTAGATGACCCCTTGTTTAACTTCCAGCCTATAGGACCCCAGACCTATATCTTTTGATAGCTGGGCACCATCAGCTTTCTTCACCACTTTTGCTTATGCACCTACTTTGTCCTCAGCGAATCGAGTCGGGACAGACTGGTATGCTTCTACCACGTGGGGTTTTTTTGTTTCTCAGCTAGATGGCTGCTTATTTATCTTCAGGTCTTTAAGACTTCAGATGCTATATCTTTTGGTAGCCGGCGACCATCAGCTTTCTTCACCACATTTGCTTGTGCACCCATTGTCTTTAGCGATCGTGCCAGGAAGGTGAGCATCTCAAACTGCTGAATTGTTAGAACAAAGTGTTCTTGAACTAGAAGGCAAAGGGTAGTTATAAAGATATAAATATGGGCATATACAGATGTAGATATGTTTATATATGATGGGGGGAAATCTATTTACATATATTTATAGGTTTAGTATTAAGAAAATAGATGGACAGTGGGCCCCTGCTCAAGTACTCCCTCAACACAAGAATTCTATGCTTTTCAATTACACCACATCAAAGCAGCAATTTTGGCATCCTTGAGAGAATCAAATCCTTTTCCTCTTAAATGTTCATTGAGTTTTGTGAATAAAAAGAAGTTTGAAGGTATAAGATCAGGGTGGTAGGGTGGATGGGATAAGGTCCTCTATCAAAATTTTCATTGAACACTTCTTTCTGTCCTCAAAGAATGTATGTTGCCTTGGTAGGAGTAAAAATATTGGTGCAAATTTTCTGGCCTTCATCTTACTGATGTAGTTTTAAAAAATATTGTAACAATCATGTGATAGATAATTTTACGTCAAATAAAAGATCCATAAGAGTGTAGTGGTTGTATCCAATATAGCAATCAAGTCATACCCTTAGGGTGGCTTTTTGGGGATGTGACCTCATAAGGAGAGCCCTGGGAACATTTTGCGCTCTCTGATTTCCATTCTCTTCAGCTGACCAGGAGAAACACCAGTGTCCTCCCATGTGACATTGCACTCACTGACCTACATTCTGCATCACTGTACATGGCTGCATAAGTCTGAAGAGGGACTTGTGGACTTGAGTTGGACTGGGCTGGCATGTTTACCTGATGTATAATTATTTCTTGATATAAAGCTTTTGCTTATACAGTGTACCTCTGTATTTGTTTATCTAGCCAACTGGGCTTAACACAATCTCGCCTATGACCATCTTGTGTAGTTTGAGACAATTTATCAAGATTATACTTTGGGGATTAAAAAACTCCCATAATTTTCAAGGTGACCTCTTCCCTAGAGTTTTGCTGATACAAAAGATTACCTTAAAAGCCACTGTTTTCATTGGACCTTGCTCTCTGGATCATAATGATAAAATCAAGAGTGGTTTCAGGTTACAAATTGTTCCATATAATTATCTTCATTAGTTACAACATTGTTTAGAAGACTGACAGAAGAATAGACCCCAGGCTAGCTGGTCTTCATTGGACCCAATTGAGCCCAAAGCTTGCTAAGGCCAAAGTGTTTGCTTAAAATGGATTCTTTGGCGCCCATTGAGCCAAAAGCTTGATAAGGATAAGATGGTTGCTTACAATGAAAATAAAAGCTCATATTAGATTCCAATTATTGCAGCTATTAAGATGTTTGCTTAAAATGGGTTCTTTGGCACCCAATGAGCCAAAAGCTTGATAAGGCTAAGATGTTTGCTTATGATGAAAAATGAAAGCTCATGTTAGATTCCAGTTAGTGCAGCTAAGAAGAACTTCAACCTTCAGTATGAAATACAACCTAATATGAAGGGGGAAAAGTCATCACAACTAGATCAATAGGTAACATCATGATACACTGAGAAAAGGTTGACGTCACGGTGTTCATCTTGCTCATGAAAGCAGCAAAGTCAGGAGATTAAAAGGTGTTTTCATCAGGCAAATCTTCTGCACAATAACTTTTTAGAGTATCAGAAAAGCAAGGATGTTACTTTGAGGATTAAATGTGCCTGACCCAAGCCATGATACTTTCAATCACCTGATATGTATGTGAAAGTTGGACATTGATTAAGGAAGGCTATAGAATTGATGTATTTGAATTATGGTGCTGGTAAAGAATATTGAAATTACCATGGACTGCAAAAATAAAAACACTTCTGTCTTCGAAGAAGTACAGCCAGAGCGATCAGTAAATGTAAGGATGACAAGACGTGGTCTTATGTACTTTAGACATGCGATCAGGAGAGACCTGTATCCATGCTTGGTAAAGTAGAGGAGTGGCAACAAAGAGGAAGGCCCTTGACCAGATGGATTGAACTAGTAGCTACAACAATGGGCTCAAACATAACAACAATTGTGATGATGACGCAGGACTGCGCAGTGTTTTGGTCTACTGTATAAATGGTTTTTAAAAGTTGGAAGAGATTTGGGAACAACTGGATTGCTAACTTCAGGTCAACAGTTTGAAACCAGTAGTCATTCTGCAGGAGAAAGATGAGGCTTTCTGCTCTCCTAAAGAGTTACAGTCTTGTAATGCACAGTGACAGTTCTACCCGCTTCTACAGAAAAATTCTGGCTCAATGAGTGCTAAAGTGTTGTATGAACCTATATGATCATGATGAGTCAGAATTGCTTGACTTCATGCCAAAGAGTTTTATTTTTGGTCAATAGCAACAACATCCCAGCAATGGCTATTCTACAATCTGCTAGCAATTTCTAGTCTTTACCCATAGTTTATTCGTGGTTTTTACTATTTCCAACAGCATGTATGCATTGCGTGTATGTAACATTATCAAGACAGATGAGTAAATACCCATGGTGTGGTTGGTACCACATGATGGAATTATCATTCTACTATTCAGATGTCTATTTGGGATCTGGTAAAGACCTTTAAGGTAAACTGAGAGTACCATGCACAATTCATGGGATATCTGCCTATATTTTTCTTTTGATTTCAACATGCATAGCACAATAGGAGAATAATAAGCAAGTAAGTTGTGCATTTTGAAAAAAATACAATGTGCTTACTTGCATAAAATATACATCCAGCTCCTCAAATTATTTGTATCGATTCTTCTTAGGTTTTTAATTTTCATTGATGAATTTTTACATGCATATGAAGTGATTGAAATTCGATGGCTTGGAATAAACAAAGCCCAGTCCTCAAGATGACATTGTTATTTTTAAATTTTGAAAAAGGTCTTTTACCCTATATTTACCCAATGCAATGCTTGACTGATACTTACATGGGTGCTGATTCAAGTTGATTAAATCCTGACAACATTAATCTCTTCATTGCTTATCATAATAACGATGGATCCAGTTGTGTTGGTTTCATTTTCTTCAAGTTTGGGTCCAACTCACACTATGAACTGAAGTCTTTTACCTTAAAAGACTTAAAAACATCTTAAGAAGTGGTTACAAACATCTTCATTTTTAGTAAGCAAGACTGTGTCATCTGCACATCACAGGTTGTTAATGACTTATTCCAGTGCTCATCCCCAGTTCTTTTTTCTATAGTCCATCTTCATGATTTTCTCACATTGAATAAAATGAAATGATAAAACCCCACTACACACATTTTTGAAATTTAAGCCAGTCAGCTCTGTTGACTATATCTTGATCAATGTAGTTTCCACGTGCACATAATTTAATGCTCAGATTGTGCCCATTCTTCATAATGCTATGTATAATTTATGATCCACAAAATTAAATGCTTTTGCATAATTAATAAAACACACTAAACCATCTTTCTGGTAATATCTGCTGTCAGCCAAGATCCATCTGACATCAACAATGATAATTCTTGTTCCATCTCCTCTGATGGCAATTTCTAACAATTACAGTTGATTTATTGTACACCCAATTTTGAATTATTTTCAGCACTATTTTACTTGATTTTAACGTTAATGAAATTGTTTCATAACATTCTTGCTGTGTTGGATTGTATTTATTTGGAATGGATACACACCCATATCTGTTTCATACAACTGCCTTCTAAATGTCTTGGTATGGTCAAGTGCGTACTCCTGGAGCTGCTGACGAATTATCTGGAGCAGATGATTAGTGAAAAATCTCAAATGATATTCTGTAAAGTCCTGGAGCTGGTTGTTGTTTTTTCCTTCCAACAATGCCGTTAGTGAATACTGGAATTCTTACAATACCTTTGGCATTTGATCATATGCTAACCTTTAACATGGTTGAACATTTTTGTTATAGTTTATTCCTTCCCCCTTTTATGGTGCTTTCTGTGCCCTACAAGATTTTGCTCATGTTGTTGTCATGAGCATGTCATGGTTGTCATGAGCTGTCAATTCTGCTCTGAATAATAGTGACCTTATGTCCCTCAGAATGCCAAGTCATGTGCCATCCTCACAATTATTATATTTGACCTCATTGTTCCAGCCACTGTGTAAACCCATTTTGTTAAATGTTCTTTTTTGGTGAAACATTATCTGAACAACAGTGGTCTCCGCTAATGCCATGCATTCTTGCTGTACTTTCTTCAAGACAGTGCTCTACAGTATTTTGGAATTCTAGGCAGGGTACTTCCAATATTGTTTGCCAATACTATAATTCAAGTGCACCAACTATTCTCCTGGCTTTCTTATTCATTTCCTGCCTTTCACATAATTGTGAGGCAAATGAAAATACCATGACTTGGTTCAGACACACCTTAATCCTCAAAGGGACACGTTTACTCTTTAACATTTTCAGAGGCAACGTGTAGCAGATTTTCCCAGTGGAATATGCCATTATATTTCTTGACTTCTGCTTACATGAGTGTTTGCTGTGGATCCAAGTGATTGAAACCTTTATACCTTCAAGATTTTCTCCATTTATCATAATGCTGTCTATAGGTCAGTTGTGCCCAGAAATGTAGAGGGGAGCTACCTACCTGACCAACCAACTGAAAAAATTCTATATTTGTGTCCCTAAAAAAAAACAGTGTGAATTGGGGATGTACACATTAATCTTTATTCAACCTGTAGGCTGAGTAAATAATCAAAGAAGCTAGGCTATATGAAGAAGAATGGAGCATGAGTGTTGGAGAAAGACTTAGTAACAACTAGAATAATCATGGACACAACCTTGCTTGCTGACAATGCAAAGAACTTGAAGCACTTATTGACAATCAAAGAGTATAACTTTCAGTGTTAATTACACTTTAGCATTAAAAAAATACAAGTGGGCCAATGAACAATATCATGATAAGCAGTGAAAATAATAAAATTGTCAATTATCTCTTTTAATTGGACCTGAAACTTATGTCCAAGAAAACATTCATCAATACATCAAGTGATGTATTCCTTTGGGAAAACCTACTGCAGAACACTCCCATAATGTGTTAAAGTGCAATGATGTCATGCTGAGTGCCAAAATACACCTGACAAAGCCAAGGTGTTTTCAGTTACAGCAATTTGATAAACAAGCTGAACTATGAGTATGGAAGATGGGTGAAGAGTTGATGACTTTGAATTATGGTTCTGGGAAAGAATGTGGACATATCATGGATTGTGAGAAGAACAAACAAATCTGTCTTTGAAGTAGAGTCAGAATGCTCCTTAGAATCAGGAATCTCACCTTGTTTGCTCATTTATGATACGGATGCACTATTGTCTGGAGACTAACATAATCTCTGCTAAAGTAGAAGACTGGTGAAAAAGTAGATTTTCTAAGGAGATAAACTGACAAACAGCGGTTGCAACAATACTAATAATATGTTCTAATATAGCAGCAATTTCAAGGATATTTCAGGATTGGATAACATTTCGTTCACTTATATAAGGTTACTATAAATCAGAAAACATCAATTAGCTGGCATCTGCAAAAACAACAAATGAGGACTTTTTCCAGATATAATACTAAAGAATTAAATGAACTTACTTGGTAGAAATAGACTGTGCAGAAGTTCTATGAGGGGGTACAACAAAACAACATGGACTTTTTTTTTCAAAGCTATGTATATAATTTTTTACAGTACAACCTTATCACCATCAACATACTCTCTATTACACTTCCATTCTTGGAAACACTTTTAAAACTCATCTGTTTGGGTGGCTGAAAGCACCTCCCTCAATTTTTACTTCACTTATTCTATGTCATCAAATTGCTGTCCTTTCATGTCCCT
>NW_022111369.1:89820004-89822011 GCF_000313985.2 Echinops telfairi
TGAAAAAATAATAATTTATAAATTATCAAGGGCTCATGAGGGAGGAGGGAGTAGGGAGGGAGGGGGAAAAATGAGGACCTGATGTCAGGGGCTTAAGCGAATAGCAAATGTTTTGAGAATGATGAGGGCAATGAATGTACAAATGTGCTTTACACAATAGATGTATGTATGGATTGTGATAAGAGTTGTATGAGTCCTTAATAAAATGATTAAGAAAAACTGCAAAAAAAAAAGCCACTTGCTTAGTTTAAGGTTAAGTATAAAAATAAAGCAATTTCAACAAAAATTAAAATTGGACTTACGAATAAAAACAAACAAACGAACAACACCATGTCTTGTCACCAGAAATGACCTTGGAAAAAGAAGTCTGGGTCACTTTGGAGCTGTTTTTCAAAGCACAGCATATTTCCACTCGATGCTCTTTTCCCTGGTCAGTCAGAACCCGAGGCTCAAATTTCGCAGAGACCATTCTCATTCTCAAATCCTTTGTTAAAATGCACTGAACTGAGCTCCAAGACAGTGCAGATCACTCCCTTGTCTCTTCAATGCTCTGTCGCAGGTCTTCGAGCACAAGTGCCCAGATTTTGTCAATATTTTCATCCTTTTGGGAAGTTGACAGACCTTCAAAAGTGGTTTGTCATCAATAGACATTTCATCGTTCTTTTGAAATGAGAAAACCAATTTTACACTTGAGTTTTTCCCACAACGCAGTTCTTATAAGCTGTGTTCAACATCACAACAGTTTCTATGTCATTTTTCCTGAACAGGAAACAAAATTTCACAACCACATGCTGTTTTCTTAAATCGACCATGACAGAAAATAAGATTTGAGGGAAACTGATTTTATGAAAAATTTACTGCTACCAGAGAGAACCTTCCCAGGTGATGCCATTGGGTGCACTAACTCAGAGCAAGTTGCTGGAGGCTTATGTAATGGGGATGCTTAGGTAGTATGAAAGCTGTGCCTGGAGGAGCTTTTACATGTTTTGGAGAGTAGCCCCTTGTATGTCACCAGTTACAATAAGATCAGGGGCTAAGGCAGAAGAAACGGTTTGCTATTATGCAACTTTAATTTCAACCTGAATAAAATTCAATTAAATTCAATGGACTCAAATACAACTTTGAGTATATACTGCTTGAATATAGAAACCACCTCAAGATTAGACTTGAAAGATTCAGTATTAATTATTGAATGTCAGACCATTTGTGGGATGACATCAAAAGCAACAAACATGAAGTGACCAAAGGTTCATTTCAAAATTGGTAGAAAGAAAAACAAAAAGTATGTCAGGTGAGATTTTTTTCTTGCTCTTGAATGTAAAGAAGATTAGATAAATAAATGATGAAGGAGCTGAGCAGAAGGTTTCAACAGGTGACAAAATATGACAAAGTAAGGTAGCATAAAGAAATAGAACTTGTCTGATCAGAACACACAGGAGCCGACGAGAGGGAGAAAGGAAAAAAAAAAAGAGTGAAGCCCTGAGGACAATGTTCCTGCTCAGAACAGCAATGCACAGAGAAGATCACAGGGCAGGCCCCACCATGGGCACAGCATTCTCCATTGACCCATAGCACCATTGGGGACAAACTAGAGACAAACAGCAGAAATTGTGACTGCCATGAGCTCACTACACTAGGGGCATGCAGCAGAGCAGCAGGGGGAGCAGAGCAGTGAAGTCCCCAAGAAAAGATATGAGGCCAGGGCATGGCACCCCATTGGACTCCACTGGAGAGCACTTGTGAAGGACAAAAATTAGACTCTGAATTATTTATAGGGTTTTTTGTGTTGTTGTTGTAGCTATTGTTTTACTTTCTATTGTTGCTTCGTTGTACTGTCTTGTGATGGTACATAGCATGTCTACATGGAAGGGATAGGCGGGATAAACAAGCCGGAAGAGAGAAAAGTGGGATGACAGCTCTGGGGGGACATGGGAAAGGGGAGGTGGGGTAAAGGAAATGGGTGTTAACAAACCCAGGGACAGGGGAACAACAAGTGATCTGAAATCA
>NW_022111369.1:89822817-89831772 GCF_000313985.2 Echinops telfairi
AGTGTATCAATGATGAAACATATTTTCCTCTAGTCCTTGAATGCTTCCTCCCACCCACTATCATGATCCCAGTTCTACCTTACAAATCTGGCTGGACTAGAGGATGTACACTGGTACAGATATGGAACACAGGGAATCCAGGACAGATGAACTCCTCAGGACCAGTGGTGAGAGTGGCAATACTGGTAGGGTGGAGGGAAGGTGAGGGGAAAAGGGGGAATAGGCTACAAGAATCTACATATAACCTCCTCCCTGGGGGTCTGACAGCGGAGCAGTGGGTGAAGGGAGATGTCAGATGGTGTAAGATATGACAAAATAATTATTATTTATAAATTATCTAGAGTTCATAGGGGAGGGGGAAGTGGGGAGGGAGGGGGAAAATGAGGAACTGATACCAAGGGCTCAAGTAGAAAGCAAATGTTTGAGAATGATGATGGCAACATATATACAAATGTGCTTGACACAATGGATGGATGGATGGATTGTGCTAAGAGTTGTATGAGTCCCCAATAAAATGATTAAAAAATGTGTTAAAACATATAAAACTTTATACTTAGAAATTTAATGTTAGAACATGTTTGGCATTTCTCAATAGGAAAAACTGAAGAAAAATTCAAGTTGAGCTAATGAAGGATGCTATGGGTTTTCTTCTGTCAACTTGTCATCCTGTGGTGATTTTGTGTGGCAGTAATGTTGGAAGCTCTGCCACTGATATTTCAAATACCAGCAGGATGACATTAGGCTTTCACACTATGAACAGACTAGGAAAAAATAGCATATGATCAAGAACTCATACTCTTGAAGTCAGAAATCTAAGATATACTAAAGGAATTAGGGCAAAAGTAGGGTTCACAGTTAGATGGAATACGAATTGAAAAGCATCAATAAATCGAGTTCAGCACTGGACGCACTCACTAGTACCTGTCAAGAAATTGGAAAGCCAACTCTCTGGCCTACTCACTGGAAGAGATCCACATTTTCACCTATTCCAAAGAAAAACCACCCGAAAGTTCTATCAGTTCTGTTTACAAGTAATCTATGATCACAATTAAGTGCTCTGGAATTCCTATTCTTTGAAAATTGATCCATAATTTATTTTCATCCACAGACGTGAATGCCTTTGCATAGTTAATAAAACACAAGGAAACGCCTTTCTGATATTCTGTGCTTTTAGTCAAGATTCATCTGACAAATGAGAAGCTGATAACCAAGGGCTCAAGTAGAAAGAAAATGCTTTTAGAATGATGATGGCAACAAATGTACAAATGTACTTGACACAATGGATGGATGGATGGATTGTGATGAGTTGTATGAGCCCCCAAAAATGATTTAAAATATATATATATTTCTTTTGAATCTGTTCAGACACTATATATTGCTGAAATATTTATTTGCATGTGATAAGGATACTATTTGATGATTTCTGAATTCTATTGGATGACCTTTTAAAAAAATTAGCATGAATATGGATCTCTTCTAGTCCGTTGACCAGGCGTCTGTACTTCACATTTCTTGGCAGAGAGGCGTGGGGACCACCTGTGCTGAAGCATTTCAATTGGGATTCCATGGTTTCCAGAAGCTTTATTTTTTGCCAATGCCTCAGTGCAGTTTGAACTTCTTCCTTCGATACTGTTATTCCTTGATCATTTGCTACCTCCTAAAATGGTTGAATGCTGACTGTGCATACCTTCCATCTTCTTTTGACATTTCCTATTTCCTTTAATGTTTTGCCCACAGAATCCTTTAATACTGAAACTTAAGACTTGAAGTTTTTCTTTAGCTCTTTCATCTCAAGAATTGCCAAGTGTGTTCTCTCTTGGTTTTTGAACTTGATGCCTTTTCATTATACTTGACTTTGTCTCCTCTGGTGGTGCTCTTGGGTAAGATTTGGCATCCTAACCACAGGCTGGTTGTTCAAAGGCATCAGGTGTTCCACTGGAGAAAGAGAATCTATCTTCTCCTGTAAAGACTTACGGCATCAGGAACCTTCCACACAAGCCACTATGAGATGGACTTGATTCGATGGCAGCATGTGAAAAGAGGCACGGGGCCACGTCTGACCTCCAGCTTCCAAAGCCGATTGCCGTAAGGCAGCGTTCAGACTCCTCTCCACTCTCCATCCTTTTAAACACTCTTCTGACACCATCTGGCCTTCCCTCAGCATTCTCTTATTTTTCAGGGAGATTTGATCATTCATTGCAAATGACCACACAGAACCAGGAGCCAATGCTCACAATTATTATTTTTTTAAAGGGAAATTAACAGGTTATAACCCAGGGGAGAGATACTTTGAAAAAAGTTGTTCCATCAGGCAGGTTCTTCTCCATCCTACCATACCCTGGTTTCTCTTTGACCCTCAGCCTCTTAGTGTGGCCTCTGTTCAGCTCAGGCAATGTATCATGCATCTAGTTAATACCCAGAGGACATGCAACTAGTACACGCTCAGTTTTAGCTCCATGAGTTTGCAAAACCAGCTCCTCCTGTTAAATTCACAGAGACACCCTGTTCTACAAGTTGGCTTCCTGCTGAGAAGCACTCAGCTTGACTGTGCACTGTGGGCTGGGAAACCCACTACTCCGTCTCATGCTGTGGTACCTGATTCTGTCCCTCCTCTGGTGAAAATGCTGTCTCTGGGCTGAAGGAGTTTCAATCCACAGAAGTCTCCGAGTCTAAACGACAAGTTCCACTCCTGGTTCTTTACTTTTGCTAGTAGTAAAATTTCCCAGACCTGTTTCTTAGATGGTTTGGTTCTTACCCAGCAGGATGGCTACACAATTAACCATATGAGCAATCACTCACCCTTGAATCATCTGATCTAATCAGTGTCTTTACCAACCTTTGTGCACAGACCAATCAGGAAAACAAAGGTTGATAGATGTGGGTAACAATGGCTAAGTGGTTAGAAGAACCATATTAAAATAATTTACTGCAAAAAAAAAAAAAAATTTACTGCATTGCACAGTGGTTCCCCACCCCCACTCTCCACACACACATTGACCTGTCTTTGGGAATTATTTATTCAGCTTGTCTATGCCATTGTTCCTTTGTTTTGATTTAGCTACTGTTATGTTTTAGAAAACTTTTCATAGTCTTCTGACATACATTTTGTTCTCTTACTTTTGTACCTTTTTAATGACCTTTTGATTTCTCCATTTGTAATTTCTTTGATGTTATCCCGCAACTCATGTGACCATTAATGCTCTGGTGGTGTAGTGGTTGTACGTTGGGCTGTCAACTGAAAGGTCAGCTGTTTGAAGCCACCAGCCACTTTGTGAGGGGAAAGAATAGGCTTTCAACTCCCATAAAGATTTATAGTCTTGGAAACCCAGGGGCTGGTTCTACCCTGACCTATAGGGTCACTAGCAGTCGGCTAGACTTGGCAGTGAGTTCGTTTATTTGTTTGTTTGGTTTGTTGTTGTTGTTTTTGCTTTGTACTCGAGGTGGTATCTTGACTCTACTAGACTTGTTTTAATCTTCTTCAGCTTCAATCTGAACTCATCTAAGATAAATTCGTGGTCTAGTCCATAGTCAGCTTCCGGCTTTGTCCTTACTATTGGTGAGGAGCTACTGCATCACCTCTTTCCACATACTTAGTAACTGTGAATCCTGTTGGTGCCATTTGGGAAGGACCATGTGTAGAGTAATGACATACAAAATAGTGTCTAAATGAAGAAGTCTTGGTCTTGCTAATTTCTATCATGCAGCAATCTTGCTCTCACTATTGATATTCGGGTTCTTTCGTGTGCCCACATTTTCGGCCTGGTGCATAATCTGTACTTGCAAGTACAGAAAAAAAAATGGAGGCATGCAACCCTCATAAAAATGAAGTGATCATTTATACTGGTATTTCCATATGCATACACAGATGTGAATTTTGGTCAAGTTTTGAAAAGTGAAGCCTGTATAGTTTAGGTCATATTACCATAAGAGACTCGAATACTATATGTGTGTGATATTTGGCAAACTTATAATTTTAGAGGTGAGGGAAAGGATGTGAAAAATCTGTTGAGGTTGATAGTCACACCTGTTTACCCAAACAACCCACTGTCATCCAGTCAAAGCCAATTCATAGTGACCCTGTAGGACAGAGTAGCACTGCCCCTGTATATATCTGAATTACACATTAATGTAATTCTTTACATGAGTAGAAAGCCCTATGTTTCTCCCACAATTGTATACCAATTGAAATAAGATATTTCACCAGGCTTAACAGAAAGTTAACTATTTTGTACTTTATTGAACAACATAATTAAAATATATACAATCTATTCAAGGAAGATATCTATAGAAATTTCCACTTAATATTTGTGGTAGGTGAATAAGCAGGTGATCATCATATGATAATAATGATTAAAAAGCTTACTAAAAGTTATACTACAGAATAGAGAAATTGTCACATTGTTGGGGTGGTAAGACAGTACATAAATGTAATTTCAAGTTTACAACTTTTTCTTTAGAAAAGAAAATTCTTGTGGTGCGAAACTGAGGAAAATGATTGTGGGTTGAATATTAGAGTTCTTTTGAGCACTGTTTATATGAGAACCTTGATTTAAGATTATTTTCCTTATGATAAATGTGCTAATTTTGTAAGTCTGAGAAGGACAAACATATCAAGGTTTCATATCTCCACTTGGCACTGGTAATCAAAATTTCCACTGGTGACTTGTTTTCCTTTCCAGTAGATGCATCATTTGTTATTATTCCCTAGATAGTCAATAGAATTAATGACACAGAAGTATCAAAATGACAATTGGGTGGTGTTAAAATTGAAAGTGAGGGGCTTCATACACAGTGGCATTTATTCATAAGAATGACCTTTATGTCAACAACTGTCGCTAACTTTTCAGCATGTCAAAGACAACTAATTTTGTGCACACATATCAAAGCAACGCATTCAAAATGGAACATCAGCTTCCACCATCCATGTTATGATGTATACACACTGGGAATATAATTTTTAATCACTTATTGTTTGAAAAACATGAGAGCTTTAACCTCAGGAAAATTTTTACAGATTTGAACACGTCTTAAGTTAAAGAAGATTTACACCAAAAAAAAAAAAGCAAAGCAAATGACAAAGAATACTCCAAATTAAAGTGTATCTGAAAATGTATTTTCAAAGCTTGTCAAACAACAGCTTTTGTTGGTGCTTGTAGAGTCTACCCTATCATTTAAGAAAACCTACATTATTTCCTGTTTACCATGAAGTGCTTCAGACATTTGTCTTTTATTCATTAATGAATTCATTTTGTTTTGAAAGTACTGGTGCTGCGACGAGATCCTGTCAACAGACACGTGCAACAGAACACCTCACTGCCTGGTCCTGCACCATTCCCACAGTTCTGTGTCAGCTCATTGTCGAACCACTGGGGAGCGCTCTCACTGCGGGTCTTGCTCTTTTTGCTGAACTGCTACTTAGCTAGGCATGATGCCCTTCTCCAGGGACTGGTCCCTCTGACCAGTATATTCAATGTAGGTGAGACAAATCCTTACCCTTCACACTTCCAAGAATTCTGGCTGTACTTTCTCCAAGACAGATCTGTCTGTTCTTCTGGAAGTCTGTGTCACATTTGAAATTCTTTTCCAACACCATAATTAAAGTCCATCGATTTTCTTCCTGTATTTCTGGTTCAATATCCGGCGTTCATATCAACTATGATGATTGAAAATTGAATCATGGCATGCATCAGGACCATATTTGGCCTCAAAGTGACATTCATGCTCTTTAATACTTTGTAGGTAGGTTTGCTTTGCAAGAGATTCACCAAAAACATATCCCCTTTGATTTCTTGACTGCTCCTTCCATTAGCATTGATTGTACATTAAAACAAACCAACCAAAAACTCACTGCCATCCAGTCAATTGACCAGCGCACGCAGACTCATCTTTCTCCCAGAGAGCAACCATGGGTTGAAACTACTGACCTTCCCTTCCCCAGCTGTGGGTAGCAGTGCAAGGTTTGGTTCACTGTCCCACCACGGCTCAATGAAATCCTTGACAAGTCACCATGATGTGGTTCATTGTTCTAGATGTAAGGATTTTTGTTTTCTTTTCTTTTCATTGAGTTTAATCCATATTAAAAGTTTCAGTCTTTGATCTTAATCGATAAATGCCCTAAGTCCTTCTCATACCATGGGGTGAATGTATATCATGTGCATATCTCATGGTGTTAACGGGTCTTCTTCCAATCCTAAACTTGTATACTCATCACACATACTCCAGCTTCTTTATTTGCTCAACATAGAGATTGAAAAAGTGTAGTGAAATGATGCAAACCTGACCCTCACCTTTACCTGATTTTTAAGCCTTGCAGTATTAAATAATACTTCTTAATAATATTAGATACATTTAATTGCTTTTCAAGCATATTTTCTAAGTAACATTTAGAAATATGCTTTTCAAGCATATTTTCTAAGTAACATATTTCTAATGTTCCAAATACTGTAGTGAAGTTAAAATCAGATTAAACTATTTATATTGACTTCATCATACATCATTATACTTTGTAGCATCAAGTAACTAAAATATTTTCCGTGCTAGGATGTGAAGTACTTTTAAATTCCTTAAAGCTATTTCTTTGAATCATCACATCAGGGCTCCCCCTGCTCCCATTATTTACCTAAAGAGATAGTACAATTCAGCAGCCCCATATATGCAAGTTGTGATTTCTAATTTCCTACAACTATAATCTCATTGCCACAGGCACAAACAACTCTGCTTTGGTGAGCATGTCCCAGAAATGAACAGATTTCTATCTCAAAGCCATTAGATTTACAAAGTTTACCTACCAGCCTCTTACCTTTGATGGACACATCCACCCACCCTCTTGGTCCTTTCATCCAGGGAAGTTCAAGCAAAACACTGGGGATATAAATGAAGCATGAGCTCATTAACCCTACGCTTGCAATATGAAACAATTTCTGGCATGAACAGAAAATGTAATCCATAAGTAGGGAATTACTGCAGTTGCGGTGTACATATTTGGCGTGTCATGTAAACTTCCTGTACATGATAAGCTTCAGAAACAGAGTTTGAATAAGCTCTTCTCTGTGACCCCTTACAATAAGTAGGCAAAATCAGAAATTCTCTTTTCCTGACTTGTGGATCAGTCTCTCCTCCTAAGCTGAGATATGCTTGAGATTTGGTTGATACTAAGTAAGGAGCAAACTGTTTAAAATTCTCATTATTTGCTAGAACCAGAAAGGAAAAGATGTCGTCGGTGTAGAATTGCTTCTGACTCATGACAACATCTTGCACAGTACAACAATTCCAAAGAGAAGTGAAGACTGTGGACTTTCAGATGCAGCTTACCGGGCTCGGCTTCTGAGCTGCTCCTGGGTGGGTTCCGACATGCTGATCTTTCCCAGGGTGCAATATTTACCTGTTTTTACACCGTGGGACTCTTGAGGGAGTATTGTTGTTAGGTTCCATGAAGTCGGTTCCAACCCTTAGTGACCTTACACACACCTGAAAGAAACATGGGCTGGTCTTTTGGGAGTATAATAGAGTGATATGTATAAACTTTCACGTCACTGATTTAGACCAGTAGCTTAATCCCAGTTTTACTTACTGTATGACTTTAGAAACATTATTTAAGCTCTCCAGGCCAATTTCTCCATTTATCTTTCATTAAAAGATTACTATGAAGACAGAATCTACAGAGTCGGAAAAACTTTCAAATATATTTAAATACATTGGTATAAAAATGTATTTAATTTTAAATAATGTAACTATTCATAGAAGTATTATATAAGATATTATTAGCCCCTCTTAGATTGTATATATAAGTTAAGAAACTCTATATAGGGTTACTATGACTCAGAATCACCTTGATGGCACTATTTTTTAAGTTTATAAATCTAGATGTATATATCCAAGCTGGTATATCAATCTTAAAGTAATACAGCATCAAAATTCTATTGACTGGGGTTGATTCCAAATCATAGTGACCACATAGGATAGAGCAGAACTGCTCCAAAGAGTTTTGAGACCATCGGTCTTCACAGGAGCACACGGCCTTATGTTAGAGCCCGTGTTCAGAATGCTAATCTTTTGGGTATCAGTGAAGTGCTTGATCAAGTGCATCCACAGCACTCTTTGGAACCATATGGATGACACAACATACTTCACAGCCAAATAGACTATTTGGTAAATACCTACATTTCAACCTAAATATTAGATGTGCTTGTTAACTAATATGTTCCTGACATAAATAGCATCACTCTTCCCTTACATAAAAATGCATCGTTCTGTGATGTAGTAAAAGGTTGTTCGTGATATCTAATTGAAAGATACAGATTTCACGCTGTGTGTAGGTGATACATGAAATTTTCACTCCTGCTGAAAAGGACATTGATTGCTGTGGGATTCTTTAAATTGATTCAATCAAACACATGCTGGTTATGCTTTTAATTGATTGAATTAAAACAGCATTTTAAAACTTTTAATCATTCCATTAGAAAAGGGTCCCTTAGCTTGTTCATGAAAAATCCAGGCACCCCGGATTAGCTGGGGCTTTGTAACTTGTAAAGGCCCACAAAGGAGCTACAGCATTCTGTTATGCAGCAAGGTGAGCTGTAGCACCCTCACAATGGTGCATGTTGTAATGTTCTAGATGGAGATGAATGGGTGTCCACTTTCCCAGGGATAGCACAGTGAGAAAAAACAGAACTTCACTTACTTAACTTCTGTCACTCTCTGTGAAGAATGGTAACTTCTGTTTGTGTTAACTGTTTAATTCAAGAAAACACAGCATAGACTGTAGGTTAGGCATTAAATAGCTAAATTTAAATAACTTTAAAATTAGGAGCAATTTTTAGAATCATTTTATTGGAGGCTCGTACAATTCTTATCACAATCCATACATACATTCATTGTGTCAAGCACATTTGTACATTTGTTGCCATCATCATTCTCAAAACATTTGCTTTTGGGTATCAAAATATCAGCCCTTAA
>NW_022111369.1:89834916-89836256 GCF_000313985.2 Echinops telfairi
CCTTTTCAAAGATCAGTTGCCTGTATGCTGATATTTTTATTTCTGGGTCTTCAGCTCTTTTCCATTGGTCTGAATATCTGTCATTATACCAGTATCACACTGTTTTGACTACTGTGACCGTATAGTACTTGCTAAAGTCAGGTAGAGCATGCCCTCCCATTTTGTCCTTCTTCTGCGGGAGTTCTCTGCTTATTCTGAGCTTCTTCCCCCTCCAAATGAAGTTGGTAATCTGTTTTCCCAATTATTTGAAGAAGGATGGTGGTATTCGTATCGGGATAGCATTGGACTTATATAGTGCCTTGAGCAGAACTGACATCTTTACTATATTAAGTTTGCCAATCCACGAGCATGGGATATTCTTCCACTTATTGAGGTCACTCTTGATTTCTTGAAGTAGTGTTTTGTAATTTTCCTCATACAAATCTTTCATTTTTTAGTCAGCTATATCGCTAAGTATCTCAATTTGTGCTTGGCTATTGTAAAGGGTACTACCTTTTTAATCACCTCTTCTCTAATTTTGTCTGATGTGTAGAGCAGTCCAATAGACTTCTGCTTGTTGATTTTGTATCCTGACACTCTGCCATATTCCTCATTTGCTTCCAACAATCCGCTTGTGGAGTTTAAGAGTCTTCGATATATAGAATCATATCGTCTGCGAATAATGATAACTTTGCCTCTTCTTTCCCCAGCTGAATGCCTTTAATATCTTTCCTTTGTCTTATGTTGTTAGCTAGGACCTCCAGTACTATGTTAAATAGGAGTGGGGACAAGGGGCATCCTTGTCTGGTCCCCTTTTTCAGTGGTATTGTTTTTGTCTTTTCTCTGTTAACTACCACGTTAGCTATTGGTTTTTCATATACGGCTTGTATAATACTGAGGAATTTTCCTTCTATTCCCACCTTCTTGCGTGTCTTAAACAGGAATGCATGTTGGATGTTGTCGAACGCTTTTTCCGCATCTATCAATATTATCATATGGCTCTTATCATTTTTCCTGCCAATGTGGCGAATAATGCTGATGGTCTTGCTATCGTGAACCATCCCTTCATCCCTGGTATGAATACCACTTGGTCATGGTGAATTGTTTTTTAAATATGCTTTTGTATTCTACTGGCCAGTGTTTTATTAAGGATTTTTGCATCAATGTTCATTAGAGATATTGGTCTATAGATCTTCATTTTTGTGGCATCTTTGCCCACTTTATGTATTAGAGTTATACTAGCTTTATAGAAATAGTTTGGGAGTTTTCCGTCTTTTCTATGTTCTGGAAGAGTTTGTATAGGTTTGGTGTCAGTTCTTCCCTGAATGTTTGGTAGAATTCTCCTGTGAAGCCATTTGGCC
>NW_022111369.1:89836700-89858179 GCF_000313985.2 Echinops telfairi
GGGTTGTTCTGTTGACTCTAATTGGTGTAAGTTTTGTGTCAGCATATCATCCACGAGTCTCTCTTCTTTTTTAATGTGTGCATTTATTGCTATCAGCTTTCCTCTGATAAATGCCTTTGCTGTATCCCACAGATTTTGGTACGTCGTATTTTTGTTTTCATTGGTTTCTAGAAACTTCCTGATTTCATCTCTGATCTGGGTCAATACCAACTCCTTTTGTAATAGGAAATTGTTCATCCTCCACTTGTTTGCTCTTGTCTTCTCCACCGTGTTTCTGTTAATTTCCAGCTTTATGGCACAGTGATCACAGAGAGATGTCTGTATAACCTCTATGTGCTTGAATTTACTCAAATTCTACTTGTGTCCCAGCATATGGTCTATTTTCGAATATGTGCCATGTGGACTTGAAAAGAATGTGAATTCTTTTGCATGTGGGTGGAAAGCTCTAAAAATACCTATCAAGTCAAGTCGTCTAATTGTGCTATTTAGATCTGTAGCCTCCTTGTTGACTTCTTTTCCCAATGATCTGTCTTTTTCAGAGAGCGGTGTATTAAAGCCACCAAGTATAATTGTCGAGCCAGTGATCTCTATTTTCATCTTTTGGAGTGTTTGATTTACGAATTTCGCCAATCTCTCGTTAGATGTATACATGTTTATTATGCTCACTGGTTCTTGGTCTATTGTTTCCTTGAGCATTATATAGTGCCTTTCCTTGTATCTTGTTATGGCCTGTATCTTGAGGTCAATTTGGTCAGATATTAAGATAGCTACCTCTGCTTTTTTTGCATTACCATTTGGGAGCAATTTTTTAATGGTTAACTTTTTAAAACAAATAATGAATAAAGTTTAATGATTGTTCTTTTATAAGTTTGTTATTAATTGGGATTTAATACACTGATTATTCCATAGTTCAATCATGTCAAGTAGAATTGTACAATTGCTACCACAATCAGTTTCTGGATAGTCTTTCTCTCGTGATGAATATGTTAATTAATTAAAATGATTTTGTCATAGGGAGGAAAAGACATTTTAGAAATGATTGTTCCTGTCTGTCAACTATGCTACATATAAACTATGCCACACATAGCTCTCTACTATTGTGCAGATGGGTGACCTTAGCAGCCCAACACGTAACCCACTACAACACAAAGACATAGTCTCTGTGATTATAGATTGGGATTAAATTATTCACTGCTTAAATATTTTCTCTTTTTACCATGATCTTGCTTATTGGTCTAATAATGAGAATATATAAATATATGGGGGTACTCCCCCAACAACATATTTTTTTTCAAAACTAACTACTAGTATCTTTTTCTTTTTTTTTACAAAACAACCTTATCACCTTCAAAGTACTCTCTGCTACATTTAATACATTTGTCAAATCTCAGATCCTATTCTTGAAAACATTTTTCAAATGCATGTGTTTGGATGGCTGACAGCAGCTCCCTTGTGTTTTCCCTCCATGTCTTCTATTTCATCAAATCACTATCCTTTCAAGTCTCTCTTCATTCACAGAAACAAAAAGAAGTCGCACAGAGTAAGGTGCATGATGCTGGTTTTTTTGGCCCCAAACTGGTGCACTGAGATGGCTGTGTAAGCAGACACATAGTCTAATCATGGTGGCAAAACTAGTCCCCCATTTGCCACAAATCGGGCCTTTTTTGTCACACACTGTTATGCTATCTAACATAACCTCTAAATAGAAAGCTTGGTTAACAGACTGTCTTGGCAGAACAAACTCCAAATGCACCGTAAATCATTTCCATCTATTCGGCAAGTTGATGGATGTCTAGAAAGATGTTTGTCATGAATCAACATTTCACCTTTTTTGAAAAATAGAAAAGCACTCTTCCACTTGTTTTTTCCCATAGCACTGTCCTTGTAAGCTGTGTTCAACATCACAACCGTTTTTGTGGCATTTTTCGCAAACAGGAAACAAATTCTCACAGCTGCACACTGTTCACTTAAAATTAACCATTAAAAAAAAAGTGTTCAGCAAAATTTCTTTTATAAAAAAATTCATTGTGATCAGAGAGAAGCTTCCCAGGCAATGCCACTGGGACACTAACTTAGAGTGAGTGGCTGTATGCTCTGCCTAGAGGGAAAAATGCGAACTATGAAAGCTCCAGCCATGGGAGCTTTTTTCCGTTTGAGGGTGGGGGTACCCGCTCATATATCTATACATAGATGATGTTGAAGCAGAGTCTGTATTGAAGGATCTTAGTCTTTGGTCTTCATCAGTAAGTGTTTCAAGTCTTCTTTGTTTTTAGCAAGCAAGATTGTGTTGTCTGCCTATCACAGCTAGTTAAATATTTTTCTCTCCAATCCTGATACCAGGTTCTTTTTCATTTGGTCTTGCTTTCTGGATAATTTTCTCAGCACAGTGGAAGGGTACCAACCTGGTGCATACCTTCTCTGTTTTCAGTGCTTACGATTCCTCTTGTTCTGCTCAAATGACTACCTGTTGGTCCACATAGAGGTTCTCCGTCAGCACATTTAAGGGTTTGGGAATTTCTGTTTCGTCACAATGTTATCCATCATTTTCTATTATTCATTCAGTTTTTTGCCTTTGCATAGTCGATAAAATGCAAATAAACATCTTTCTTGTATCATCTTCTTTTAGTCAAGGCCCATCTGGGTCAGTATTTTTTCTTCAATATTGATCTTCAATGGCCTTTTCTGAATAAAGTTTACTTTTAAGTAGTCTTATGTCCATGTACTGTTTTAAACTGTTTGAGTTACTATCAGGAAATCTTAGATCACATTAAAGAAAAAAGAAAGGAAAAAAATACATCAGTAGTCAATTTTAAAAGTCATTGTTACTACCTAAATCATTTAAAAATTATTTAAATTGTTCTATTTTTAGAAGTACTCACATACTCTGAAGCAAAAAGTTTAATGAACTCAGTTTTGTTTACCAGAGCCATCACTACTTTGAACATGTTTTGCAGGAATGGATAAAATGATAGGAAGTATATGGCTTAATAGAGATTTCAAATAGGGTCTATATTTCAGATCAAAACCAACAAATACAATAGATATAATAAGCTCCTATAGATATAATAAGCTCTATCTGCTGAAAGATATATAACAGGTTACTGGAAGTTATGAAAAAAACAAGTTTTAAATTGTATTTCATGTACTTATCCTTTCTATAAATAAGTCCAATCAATAATATCACACTGAATTTTGGATGCAAAATGTATTTTAAAAATAAATATTACACTTGATCATATAGTCTAATATATGCTGCATATTAATATACAAGGGAGAAAACAAAGCGTTATCCTTTCAATATTATGCTGGTTTAGGTTTTACAGCTAACAAACATAAGCATACCTTCAAACAAAGAACAAGCCTCAAACAAGATCAATAAAAAATGTAAGTTGAAACTACATATCAGTACAATTATTTAAGAAGATAATTTATAAATATACATAATAAAGATTTCAAAAGTAATTTCGTGAGTAGTAATTCCCCATCATTTGATGTTCGGTCCATATGATGGGATACTCCATAACAAGACAAGGATCACTAATGGCCCAAGACCAGATCAGCGGTAACATCAAAAAGGCTTACACGATCGAACACAGGAACGAAAAGACCACAATGGATGTCAGAAAAGTTCCTGAAACTTGATTTTAATTGTAGAGTGACCTTGTTTCTACTTGAAATACTTCTGATAAAGCTTCCAGCACCGTATCATTGTGCAAGCCACCATGGAATCACAAACTGATAGACTACTAGGGACTATAGCAGTACCATGAACCAAATAGTAACATTGCTTAATACCAAGTTCACAATAGAAGAGGGGTGGGGAAAACGTGTATGGTATCTGTCTGAAAATACTTGAAAGCATTTTGCTTTCTCTTATTGTTTGTTTACTCCCTTAACTTGCCACTGAACATTAATTTGTTTGTGATTAGTAGAGATGACATTAATTCCCTTGAGAAAATGAGGATGGAATTCATTTACTTTTTTTTTTGTTATCAAACAAAATATGGTCTCTTACCCTTATGTCTCTCCAAATGAATTTTTCCAAGTCCCGCAAGATCAAACTCAGCTACTTCTTTGTGACCCCAGTCCTCAATAAAGATAGAGTA
This sequence comes from Echinops telfairi, assembly GCF_000313985.2. Classification (NCBI taxonomy): domain Eukaryota; kingdom Metazoa; phylum Chordata; class Mammalia; order Afrosoricida; family Tenrecidae; genus Echinops; species Echinops telfairi. The sequence continues at coordinate 89,840,807 of NW_022111369.1, forward strand.
GCATTCTCTATCTTCTCGCAATGCTTGCAGGCATGCATCAGTGGATGTGCTTTGTGTATCAAGATTGTAAAGCAACAAACACTCTATAGAAGATAGCAGATGGGGAAGGATTTTGAAGTTTAGAGCAACTTTTATGTTTTAATAATTTAATCACTTTTGCATCTTGAAGTGATCTCTTGCTTCTCTGTGTCAGGGGACTTTTTTCATTGTTCAATGTCCAGTCTGGATTACAATCAATAATAATGGCTGGGAAATACTTGGAGAGGAATCAAAGGGGAGGCATGAAATTAATTAAATTCCTGTATAATGGGGATTGAAGGAAAGAGAACTAAGAAGAGTCATAGAGCTTGCAGGAGAGGAGGCTCTGGAGCAGTTAATTAATGGTCTTTATAAGTTCAAACACTAGAATTAGGAAAATAATGCTTTGTGATGAGTAGAAAATAATGTGGGTAATGTTAATTAAAATGGCATTTTGAAAGATTTGATGATTTTAGGGTGCTATAAATAAAGGATGGTGATGAATTTACTACAGGATTTATAAAACAAAATTTTGCTCCTAAACATATTAAAAGACATTATTAATACATGTTTTGAATTTTTTCCTCCCACTTAGAATTACATAGTTTTCATGAATAATTGCCAAGTCTTTGTTTCTGGTTTCTGAGCTAGCAATTTAAAAAGTAATAAATAAGGCTATATTTGGCATTTATTATATACTTATAATACATTAAGACTTTATTATCCTTAAGACTATGTTCTCTGACAGAAAAGTCAGAAATGGTTTTTCAATTTTATTCCTCGATGATTGATTTAACAGAACAGATTGTTTCTGCATAATATAAAATGATAATAACTACTGACCACTGTCTTTATCAGAGACAATTTAACAGCATATTAAACATGGGTGTTATAATTTAGACATAGTCTAAATTTCTTAGCTGTGTGACCTTGGTCAAATTAGCTAATCACTCTGTGCCTGAGTCTATTAGTCTATAGATGTATAATTAGACTCACATTGGGAGTATTTTAAACTCTTAAAATATTGTCAGGCACAAGTCATCAGTTTATTCTTGCTAGTGATTTGCTATTTGTTATTTCAGCCTCTTTTCTAAGTGTGTATTTGATCTAGAGTATTTTATTCTTATTTTATAGATAAGGGAATTGAATTTGAGTGGCTAAATGTTTTGGCAAATTCATCTTTATTTTTTTTTAATGAATGAATCTGAATTTTCATCTTGGTCTGCCTAATTTCAAATGTGAGAGAATCTTATGTTCTTTAAATATATATTTTTTGTCATTATCTTTCATCTATTACTTTTTACTTGGTGTTCTTAACAACCAATAGAAGAAGGGGTTGTTTTTTAAGGTACACAGAATGTAAATAATGTCTTGAATGCTATACCAAAACAGACAAACAAACAAACACACTCACTGCCTTTGAGTTGGTACCTGTAGGACAGGGTGGAACTACTCCTGTGGGTTTCCAAGAGAAACGCTTTATGCGGTAGGAAGCCTCATCTTTTTCCCATGTGAAAGCTATACAGTGCTTAGCTTCACTCTAACATAGCATGGACTTACCACTGAAGTGTGACTTCTCAATAACCATCAAATAACTTCATGTGATATTGTTACTGGAATTAGGGTCTTGCCTTTTCCCAAGAAAAAGAATGACTGGTCAGACATATAGCTAACATTGGATAAATCACCTGAGGCTAGCCACATAATGAGTCTAAAGCAAGGGGAGTCAAGGAACAAAAATGAATAGGCTTACACAATTAAATGAGGGAATTTAATGGCTCCCCTGGGCATGAGGGATTCTGGGAATTTTAGTGTAAGCATGTTCGGTTGTCACTACATGACATCAGATGCAAAGGACTCGGGAGAATGTAAATCTCAAAATGTGTCTGGTTCTCCATCTCTACGACAGTATGTGTGAAAAATAGCCTAAAATATGGTTGAGGGAGAAGGCTGGACACTGCCAGATTCCCTGAGCTGGAGTCAGAGAAACTCTCCTGGGGCATCACACAAAGCTCAGTTACACGGATGAGCTGTTCTCGCCTATGTCTCTGGTCTCACTGCTTTTCCTTTGCTCCCTTGTCTGAGTTCATTGTCAACAACTGAAGGCTTTACGTCCTCATCATGTAGGTCATTTAGTAGTTTAGTGGTTCTGAAATGATTAAATTTAAAGGAATACTACATTCTGAAATAATTTCATCTGTTTTCTTCAGAACACACTAACCTAGCCCCTCAGGAACACAAGAAAATCTATGTCCTAGTCGATCACACTGATCTCAATATATTAATTTCTCAAACAATCAACCAAGTTAAACACTGACAAGTCTATGACTGCTGCTTTATCAATGAAATGTAGCTCAAAGTTACACCACCAAGCATGGAGCATTAGTTAAATTTTGCTAAAACATTCTCACTTTAAAGTTTCATTATCTGGTATTTCAAGGGAAAAAAGAGCATTTGAGACATTTTTCTTTTTCACCCCCTGTGGCTTAATCAAAGGCACAGTAGTGTTCAAAATGATTCTGGAAGTGTGTCTGAGTTGCTTGTTTAAAATTCAAATTAAAGTAAGTGAAGTTATGCTATTTATCACAAGTATTTCTCTCTCGGAGTCTTTTAGTTTAGTTTACGTTAGACAGTTTTGTCATGACTATTGCTACTGTGTGTGCAGGAATCACACATTTAAATACCATAGACCATTCCCATCATTTGGTTTATATATGTTCATAATAAAATCATGTGTAAAATAAAAGGTATATATCCACAAAAATAGGCTGAAGAAGTATTTTTGTTTGTTTCTTTAAAGAGGCCGGGTCACTTACTCATTACTTGTTCTATTGCTAGCCCCAAAATCAACAAGTCAAAACCACCAGACAAGGGAGAAAGATAAAACTTTCTACCACCATAAAAAGCTACCATCTCAAAACCCCACAGGGATGGTTCTACCCTGCCTTATACGGTCACTATTGGTCCTAATCCACCTAATTCCAGAGTTTTTATTTGTTTGCCTGTTCCTTTGTTTTAATCCTAAATTTTCTATTGCTAGAAAATTATGTTTTTAAAACACTGAAACTAAGCACTCAATAAATATAGTTCATTGATAGTATTACTGATTCATTGCTGAATGTGTTCTTCACTCTTTCAGATTATTATTATTTTGACCCCCACATAAATTTTGTCACCTAAAATATTATTTATTATGATGCTCACCTCACAAATGAAGGACTTTGTGGACTGGTGTTGGGTATGGGTTAATGTTGGACTTGTGGGCTTGGGCAGCATTGGGTTGGGATGTTTTCGTGATGCACATTTTCTTTGCATAAAACTCTCTCTTATACGTGAGTTGCTGTGGATTTGTTTCTCCAAAGTACCTAGACTAATACAGTATTCAATCAATTCCTCCCTTACTGCAGCTTGGACTTCCTTTATTTTTTTGGGTTCATCATATGTTACCTCTTGAAATGGTTGAAACTGGATCTTTATTTTTAATTGGTATCATTTCTTCCATTTGCTTTAGCTACTTTATACAAATGAGCATAAAAGTCTCTTCTGAATCCACTTGGTCTTGTCTTTGATTCTTGTCCTTTCACGGATTTGGTGCTTTCTATCTGATGTCATCCACAACTCCCCTGACCTTTGGTCATTCATGTTCTTGATATGGTATTTAAAATGAGTATTACTCAAGGTTTTATTTTTGCTTTCCTGAGTTTTTATCACTTTTCTCTAGTTTCTACCTGAACTTATATATAAGTTATCGATGGTCTGTTTCACAGACCATGGTTTCCGTATTGTCTCTTCCCACAGCTGTAGTCTGTTTATCCCATCTGGAGAATCTACATTTGTGCTGCTGGAAAAAGAAACTATTAGGAAAAAGTTGTTGGTCTTCCAAAAATCTAACACACCATACCAGCTTCCTTTTGATTACCAAGATAATTTTTTCCAACAGTGTTCCTCTTTGTTCCAATTTTTCATTCCAATCACCAATAATCAATGCATCTTGATTGTGTGTTTGATAAATTTGACTTGATCTTTGGTGGACTTCTTCATTTTTGGCATCATTAGTATTAATGATTGGTGCATAATTTTGATTAATAGTTGTATTGATTGTATTTCCTGGTATGCAGATAAACATTATCCTATCACAGACAGCATTATATTTCAAAATAGATCTTGACATGTGCATGGTGGCTTGTGTGTTGCTGTGATGTTGAAAATGAGGTCGAGCATTTAAAATACCAGCAAATTCACCCAAATTGAATAGATTTCAGCAAAGCTTCCAGATTATGAAGAAGGCAATAAAAAGTCCACTTCTGAGGAATTAGCCACTGAAAATTAGTCCACTAAAAAATTAGCCACTGAGGAATTAGCCACTGAAAATAACAAGGGAATATTGTTCATGCGTATAGTCACCATTTATATTATTGATAAACGGTATTAGCAATGAAACCATTGATTTTGCACAATTCTGTCATGTAATCTCCAGCTAAATTTCAAACATCAAAACCACATTTTTCTTCTTTTGTGTTTCCAAATTTTGTATTCCAATTATCAGCGATTATACCTGCATCTTATTAGCATGTGTTATTGATTTCACACTGAATTGGTAGAATTCTCCAAGGTCTTCATCATTGAATTTAATGGTTGGTAACTTTGAGTAATGGTGGAAACAACTGATGTCCCTTGTAGGTGCATAGCTCTTATGCTATTACAGGTGGGATCGTACTTCAGTAAAGATCTTGAAATATTCTTTTTGAATTTGCTAGTCCAGGCATATTAAGTCATGCAATTATTCAATTCAAAATGATCAACGCAGTCCATTTCAGTTCACTAATGCCTAAGACGCTGACCTTTATGTGTTCCACTTCATTAAAAAAAATGCTTCCATTGTTTGCTAATTTTAGAGGACAAAAGTATTCATTGGTAATTTTTTTCACTCTCACATTTTGAGAGTTTAAAATATCTGTCAATAATGTGGGAGTAATTTCTCAGACACAGATCAAGAGCTTTCTTCCAAGGCACCTCTGAATGATTTTAAACAGCCAGTCTTTCCCTTGACAGCCAAGCATGCAATTTATCTGATCCTATAGGTGTAATACATTTCATTCCTTTTTATTACATCTGGTGAGGTCCACTTGTGTAGATGTTGTTTATGCTGTTGTTGAGAAACAGTGTTTCCAAAGGAGAAGTAGATTGTCTTGCAAAATCCTATCACGTGATCTCCGGTTTCCTTTTAGAAAAAGCATGTTTTCAGCTTCCTCTCTCTTTCCAAGTTTCACATTCACTAGTAATTAATAGAGGATCTTGATTGCATGCTTGATCAATTTCCAATTGAGGAAGGAAATAGAACTCTTCAATTCATTTAATAAAATCTGTAAACGTATGAAGTACATGAACTACAGAAAGTCTATTAAATTCCTGAGGAACAATGTTGATTTTTGAATGTTTGCAGCTGCTATGATCAAAACTACATAAGATATTCATTTTGAATCAAAAATGTATATATATCCAAGCTTCTGTTCTCATGAAATAAACAAACAGCAAATACACACCGAGAAAAGAAGTACATTAAATGCGACAATATGTAACTATAATAAATTGCTATGCTCAGTTGCCAAATACTTTAATCCATGGTGAATTTACAGTACACATAGTAGAACAAAATGTTGCTTGATTATATGCCCTCTTCAGCATCTTTGATATGTTTAAGGACCTTGTTGTGACAATTGGTCTTTTCTGATGTGTCCAAAGTGACTGACAAGGTGTCTCACCATCCTTGAGTCTAGGGAGCATTCTGGCTATATTTCTCTAAGACGGATTTGTTTGGTCCTCTCGCAGTCCATGCTATGTTCGCTATTCTTTGTCTATACCACCATTTGGATTCAAACATTCTTTTTCCACCTTCCTTTTTCATTTTCCTGCATTCACATGCATATGAGGTGATTGTGAAAGATCATGGATTGGTAGAACACACCTCAGTCAAAAAAGTGACATCTTTGATTTTTTAAATATTAACAAACTCTGTTGCAGCATGTTTTATTAGTGAGTTCTTGATTTTCAATATTTTGTGAATATTTAATATTGATCCAGTTGAGTGAACTCCTTGAGAAGGTCTATTTTTAAATTCCATTTACCATCAAATAATATTTTTTGTCAGAGAATTTTTATTTTCTTCAGATTGAAGTGTAGTCCGACTTGTGGGCTGTATGCTTCCTTTGATCTTCATATGTAAGTGCAAAGGACTAGGCACTTGATAAATATTTATTAATGAATTACTAGTTTCATGAAGTTGTTAGAATTACATTATCTAATGTCTTAAAAGAGTCCGGGATTCTAAATTAGAGAGTTATAAACTACCACCTATTATAACAGCATAGAACCATGAGTTATTCTTTGTAGTAGTAGTAGTAAGAGTAGAAGTAGTAAGAGCAAAGCAGTAGTTAAAGGTCCTCTGTTACATCTTTTAAAATTATAATACACATGTGATTGGAGATTATTTAAATACCTCATTTCATTAATAATTAGCTAAAATGAACCATCTTAAAATGCCATCCAATCTATTCAAACTCATAGCAAACCTATAGGTCAGAACAGAACTTCCCCTGTGAGTTTCTGAAACTATAACCCTTGATGGGAGTAGAAAGCCTCATATTTCTCCAGAAGAGAGGCTGGTGGTTTTGAACTGCTGACCTTACTGTTAGTAGTCCAATGTAAAAGCCACTATCACCAGGGCTCCTCCTGTTGTGCATTGAAGTATTATAAGTAAAAAATGACTCGCAGATGATTAACAACACCTAACAGCAACAGCATTGCTAACACTTTCCTGCCACCCCACCCCCGCTTTTTTTTTTACTTCATTAGAACTCAGCACCTCTCGTACTTAAACTATTCCAGCATTGTCTTTATTTTCTGTCTTATGCAGTCGAACTTTCTGGTTGATTTTTATTCTGTTTTCATTGCTCATTACTACCATTTAGCTCACCTTCCTCTGTGTTCCTCTACAACAAACACTAGATAACACTCAATTTTGGTTGAAGCTAAGAAATGGTTTATACATTACTTTAAGGAAAGTACCAGAAGACCATTGTAACAGATGAAACATCTGAATCTTACAAGCTTTGTAAAGTTTAATGAGCACCAACCACAAGTGGAAGTTTACCTTGTTGAGGAAATATGCTCATTTTTACACTCTCCATAATTTTAGTCTTTTCCTACCCCACATCTCACATCTCTTATGTGATTATTTGCCTCATGATTATTGAGAAAGAGAAGGGACAAATCAGAACTTCTCCATCTTCTGAACATCAAATCTATATTCCAGATGTATCTAAATTCATCTTCTTCCTCTTTATTTTAAAATATCATGCCTCTTGTCAAAGATCCATGCCTTCATTTGAGTTTAAAAATCTTATTACTACTCAAAATATGATCCAAATAATGTCAAAAAAGAAGCTGAGCTCTTGTCGGAAATTCCGAATTTTGTATCTCACTCCATATTTATTGAATAAGTTTTCTTTTTAAGAAAAATAGAAATTAATTCATGCGCACATCAGAGTTTGAGAAGCACTTGTTTAATTCTTTTCTTACTTGCTCAGAAAGTTAGTTTTTTTCAGGATGCACTCTTTCTTGTTGTTTGCTGCATGGCTCTCACACCTTACCCATAGCCCTGCCACAGCATCCTTCTGACAGCACATGGAATATTCCAAGACACTTTCTATCTTTACGCTTGACAATCCCTATGTCTTGGACATTTTTCCACCACTTGTTACATGACTAACCCTTCCTCATCTCCATCTTAACATAAATATATTTTGTTTTATATTTATATAGACCCTCATCATTCTGCACAATGTAGTTCCTATTAATATTTTTATCACAATGCCTGTCGTAATTATTATGCTGTTTTATTTTGTTTGTCACATAGTTTATTTATTTTAATTCTTGTCATATAACTTTTATTTCATTTAGTTGTCACATAACTTTGTTGCAAATTTTATTTTTAATTCTTCATAGACATAGACTAATTTCCTCTATTTCCCACAAAAATGTAAGCCCCATAAAGGGAGAAATCTTACCTCTATTGCAAAACATTTTATCCAAAGTCTCTGACATGCTTTTTGGTATATAGTATATACTGAAAAAGCTAAATATTAATTTAAGAAAATAAAAACATGGACTATAAGTATTCATAATAGAGTATATATGTTAAATTTTAGATTTTAAGAATGTAAATATAATGCTTCTAGTGTAGTAGAAGACATCAGTAAATAAATGAAATTGAGGATATTTCCATTTGTATTGTAAAGTTGGGTCAAATCAGTCTTAGGATAAAATAATTTGTACCTTTTGAGCTGTCAACCACTGCTGTCAGGATTTTGCAAAATGAACACACATGGTTTTTGCCTTTGAAATGCATAGACTTTTAGAATAAATGGTAGCTTAGAAAATGGGCAAAAGAAAGAAATCAGCTTTTGGTCTTCCATTTATTCACTTTTAAATTAATACCCAGTCTTGCATAATATTAATAAAAACTAAAATTGTATTTACCTGGTCTGAAACCTGAACATTTTCATACAAGTTACTAACTTAGAGTGAACACTCCAGAAACACAGGTGATTTCTGGAGAGATTTGTGGTTTTATTTTTCCATCCTGAAATGTTTCACCATCCACTAGTTCTTTTTGATATATTGATTTGAAGTCCAACTACCCTGAAGGAATTAGCCAACAATAAGACTCCAGGAACTGACAGAAGACCAACTGAAATGTTTCCACATGCTGATGAAGCACTGGAAGCACACGCTAGTCTGTGCCACACAAGTTAGAATACAGCTACCTAGCCAACTAACCAGAAGAGAACCATAATTGTACCTATTCAAAAAAAAGAAAACAAAAGGTGACCCCAAAGAATGTGCAAATTATTGGGCAATATCAGTACTATAATATGCAAGTAAACTTTTGCTGAAGGTCTTCTAACAACATTGTAGCAGTACATTGCCAAGGAGCTGTCAGAAATTCAAACCAGATTCAGAAGAGGCCATAGAACAGAAACATATCATTGCTGATGTCAGAAGGAACTTAGCTGAACACAGAAAATACTAGAAATATCTTTACTTATGCTTTATTGACTATGCCAAAGCATTTTCCTGTGTAAATTATAACAAACTATAAATAGCCTTGAAAAGAATGGGAATTACAAAACACTTTGTTTTCTTATGTGAAACCAGTACATGGATCGAGCCAGCTGTGGAAACAGAACAAGGGAATAGTGCATGGTTTAAAAACAGGAAAGAAGTGTGTCAGTGTTGGATTCTTTCACCCTCAATATGCAACATATATGCTAAGCAAATTATCTGAGAAGCAATATTATATGAAATAGAACATGACATCAGGGTTGGAAGAAGTCTTATTATCAACCTTCAATATGCAGGTGACACAAACTTGCATGCTGCAAGTGAGGAAGACTTGAATCCTTTGCTGATGAATATAAAGGGTTACAGCCTTCAATATGGATTACAATTCAATGTAGAGAGGACTGAAATACTCACTACTGGACCAATTGTAACATCATGATAAATGGGGAAAATATTAAAGTTATCAAGAATTTTTTCTTTCTTGGATCCACAGTCAATGTTCATGGAAGCTGCAGTCGAGAGATCAAACAGCCCTCTCCATTCAGGAAATTTGTTATATAAGATCTCCTTGAAACATTGTAGAACAGGGATGTCACTTTGAGGTCCAAGGTGTGCCTTACACAAACATGGCCATTCCAATCGCCTCACATAAATGGGAAAATTAGACATTGAATAAAGAAACCAAAGAAAAATCATGGTACTTGAATTACGGTGCTGGTGAAGAATTTAGAAAGTACCATGGACGGCTAAAAGAATAAGCCTCTGTCTTGGAAGAAGTACAACCAGAATGCTCAGTAGAGCTGAAGTTAGAGCCTTCGTCTCATGTATTTTGGACATATTATCAGGAGACACCTGTCCTTTGAAAAGGACATCATGCTTGGTAAAATAGAAGGGCATAAAAAAGAGGAAGACCCTCTATGAGATGAATTGACACATAGAGTACAAAAGTGGGCTCAAACACAACAATTGTACACAGGGAGCATTACGAAGTTTCAAATGCAACTCGATAAAATCAGCGTTGAGTTGTACTTCTCCATTTAGAAGGTTATGGAGAACCCTTTTCTTTATTTAGTGTTTTTTTCCTTGCTGACAGAAAGCCTGGACAACAACTTAACCGAGCCATTCACCCACTCCTCACTTATTTTTATGATTAAGTTCCAAATATCATGTCATTGTGCAAAAATTAATGTTATGGGAATGTAGAGGATGGATTCATCATTTCAAATTTAAATATTAGTTAGCTTAATTAGGGATCAACAAAGTTGATTTTATTCATGGAGACATCATGTAAAAGAGCAAAAATCCCCCCACAGGGTTTTCGAGACTGTGATTTTTATGGGAGCAGATCAACAGAGCTTTCTCCTTCAGAACTACGGGAACCAATCTCCCTGCCAACTTACAGAGAAACTATCGGGCAGGGTAGAATTGCCCTTGTGAGTTTCTGAGACTGTAACTCTTCATTGGAGTGAAATGCCCCATATCTCTCCCTTGGGGCAGCTGGTGTTTTCAAACTGCTGCTCTTTTAGTTAGCAGCCCAAATCTTAACCCCTGAGACACCAGAACTACTGAGTGGGTTCATGTGACCAACCAATTGATTAACCGTCAAGGGCTTAATTATTTTGTCACTAGGCTCCTTATGCTAGTATGAGAACAAAGAAATGCCTTTTTAAGGAAATAAGACAGAAAATAACATCGACTCTTTGTAATGGATATAATAAAAAAACATTTTAGGTATGTTATAATCCTATAGAGAGAGTGTGATAGGCACTTTGCCAAGTTCAAATGACAACACGCTACCCAGTCTTTCTGCATGGAGCTAGGTCATCAAGTTAGGCTGACTTATTAGTTATGAATTGCCAGTAGTAGAGAAGAGAAAATGCTTTAATCAGGAAGTGAAGGTCAATGCAGTAAATCAAAGTAATGCTGCTTATTATTAGCCCCACGCTTAGGACAATCTCAACAACATACACTTAAAAACAATAACTCCGTGAAGGACTCCAACAGAATGAATAACACGCATACACAGGAAAAAACTCAGGGATTAGCAATGACCCAGTGCCTTCCATAAACAGACTATCTAGTATCGGGTTTGTGACAATAGTTGGAAGTTTTTTTGTCCAGCAAGTATCTGAGCTTTGCAAGATGACAGGATTTAAGGCAAGCAAGGGAATTGCTGTAATAAACCCTCATCATTTGGTATACAGTAAAAGTAAACATGAAGAGGCTTCATTAGAAATTCTACACCCCCAATCTGTGAACAACAGAGTATGAACATCCGATCTAGGAATAGACAACTTGCTCCTAAAATAGGAAACTTAAAGGAGCAATAATGAAACAGAAAAAGAACAATGGACTACAAAAAAAGAAGTCACAGGATCATTAAAATAGTCTACCGATGTTTAGGAAGCTAACAGATTCAAAATTTATGTGAGTGTGTCTATAAAATCATATAGGTCCAAATATTGTTTTTTCCAAATGAAATTCTGCCTATGTATGCCTTCTTTGTATGCATGTCTGCAATAATTTTCATGAAAAGCCTACTGATTTTAGGAAACTGAATAATTTGGCAAGAAACATATCCTGAGGCAAATCAGGACTGAAGTTTTAAGGAGAGATCACCAGGAGATAAGACTTAAGTTTGTAGTCACCAAAACAATCACCCCGAAATTTTAACTCCAAAATGCAGCCATTATTTTTTGGCTTAATTGTGTGGTCTGCCAGTAGAGACACAATTTTTTCAAATTGGACAATCTGGACTTTCTTTTCTTTTTTTTGAGACTAATAATAACAAACATAGGCTTCAAGCTTTTGAAAGTGTATGATTAACAATGAGGACTGTGGTGCTTCAGTGAGAATTGAATCATTTTACCAAGGTATAGCTATGCCGAAAAAGCTCGCTCCTTAAGTGAATAAGTGTAAAGTACTAGTTATTTGGTGTATAGTATCCATTCCTGCCACCTCGATTTTTTGTTAAATTTGATAACAGTTCTCAATATGTTTGGGGGGGAGGTACTTCTTTGCCATTATGTCGAGCTGACAAATACCTACTAAAATAAAATGAAAAAAAAAAAAACACCCCAAAATTAAATCCTCTGCCACTATGACTTGAAGACACTCAACAATAACAAGAGCCATCTATTGATTCTCACTCATAGTAACCCAGTAGAGCAGAGTGAACTATCTCTTTTGGGTTTCTAAGACTAACTCTACACAAGAGAGAAAATATCTCTCCCACAGAATGACCGGTGTGCTCAAATGGCTGACCTTACCATTAGCAGGTAAATGTGTAACCCACTATTCCACCAAACTTTCTTTTAACATTTAAAATCAATTCCATGTGAGCGTGCTATATCTGGGTCTTGTAACTTTCTAGATCAACTTCTCCAGAGATCATATGCTTTTCTCTTGTAAAAACATAGAGTGGACTTCGGGTTACATAATAAGGTGGTCCTGGCTATTCTATGGATTTTCAAACACCTGCTATGTTTTCAGTCTTGCTTAATTTCCCCTTTAAAGGTATTTGGTACATCTGGTTCCTGGATCTTTCTAGAGTTATGAGAAGTACTCTAGTGGCAAAGTGGTCATGAGTTCGCCTGAAAACTGCAAGGACTGCAGTTCAAAACCACCAGCTGCTCCAAGAGAGAAAGATGGAGCTTTCTACTACAGAAAAGAGTTAAAAGAAACTCACGGGGGTAGTTAAACCTTATCCTAAAGGACAGTATGGACTTCATAGCAGTGAATTTACTTGGTTCTAGAATTTTCTGTACTATGATAGTCAGCTTTTCACTGATATGTGCCTTTGTAGGTCATCAGGGCAAACTTTAAAAAAAATCATTTTATTGGGAGCTCTTACATATAACAATCTAGGATTCAATTAAATCAAACATAATTGTACAATTGCTGCCACCATCATTGTCAAAACATTTCCTTTCTTATTGAACTCTTTGATATTAGGTCTCTCTTATCACCTCCCTTCCCTACCCTACTACCCCAGGATCCCTTGTTAATATGTGTGTGTGTATTTATGTATACATCCATATCTTACACTATCCAATGCATCTGTTCACCTACAATTCTGTTATTCCTTTCCCTGGAGTAGGGTGTTATACAGTCATCATTGCTATCTGGTCCCCTTCCTCCCCCTCTTCCCGTACCCTCATGGAATCATTACTTCCATTACTATTTCTGAAGGGTTTATCTATCTTGGATTTCATCCATCATAAGACCTTAATTATACAAATAAACATATGCAGGTCTAACAAGATTAATGGGCTAAAACTAAGACCATACTAGTAAGGGGAGGAGATATTAAAGAACTAGAGGACAGTTATGTGTTTCATCAGTATTATACTACACCCTAGATATGTCATGCCTTCCATGAGCAAATGTGCAACTATTTTACAGGTGGGTTTTTCACCTCCACTTAACTTATGTTCCTTCACATTAATTTTATTTCTTGTTTTGAATTTCTGATACCTATTCCTGACGATCACACAGTGTGTTAGTCTGGGTTGACTAGGACAACAAATCCAGAGACACAGAAAACTCTTTCCCAGACAGAACAGTCAACCTACCTGGAACCAGAAAGGAGTAGCACCATGAGGGTCCCATGCCCCTGTGCAGCCAGGAGCAAAGGATGTGGAGACCCCTGCCAGCGCTGAGATGCTTACACTGCCATTGGATCCACAAGACTTTCCATCCACTGACCTGTGATCTTCTTGCATTGGCATCATTGCATGTGTTTCATGAGTCAGAAGAGGACTTTATTGACTGGTATCGACATATGGGCTATTATCGGACTTAGGAATTTGATTTGGACTGGGTTGTAAGTTTTCTCAATATTCAATTGTTCTTTTATATAAAGTTCTTTTTTATATACATATGAGTGCCTATGATTTTTTTCCCCTCTAGTCTACCCAGACTAACATATTATGGTACCTTGGGAGTGGGGTACTAGAGAAACAAATAATAAAGATGGAGCATGATTGCTTGTTTGACCTCTCCTTCATGGCAGTTTTTCTTCTTTGGCTAGCCAGAGGTCAGATATGGCCATGCAGTTTACTGGGTTGTTTTCTGGAAAGAATATGTGATGTTAAAGTTTTGATTATTGTTTGGTTGTAGTCTTTGGTTATTCCTGTATGAAATGGCAAACATGAATGTGATTAATGTATATTTTGAGATCAGGGGACAAAATCGCTCCTTAGATTTCTCATAGCAGCTTAGTGAAAATGGCTGACAGAAGACCTGGCTCTAGCTTGATGCTGTCAGAGGCCTGATTTCATATTTTGTATCAATAGGATTGCATTTAGTATATGATTCTACTTTGTTTATATGGATTTATAAACTGCTTATTATTGTTAATGTGATGATTGATAGAAATGATTATTGGGAAGTATGAAAATAGAGAGCTTGTAAGCCCACTTGCCTTGAGCCATGAAATTTGATCTTTAAATGGGTTTAGGACCCACCTGGAAAGAAGGCTCTGAAAGGATAAGCCCAGTCCAGTGCTTTGGAGTACTCGGGACATTTGCTTCCCAAGAGACTCGCCTAGGAGTCTATTGACAGATTGAAGAAAAGGGAATTTTGGCTTTTTGAAGCTTGAGCTAGTGGATTTTGTCAGAAGCTGGGGAAAAAATCTGGAGGTCTGAAGAAACTCTCCATTCTAGGACTGAATTCTTGGGAACCTGTGGGCAAGCTGAAATGCTTGCTAGGTGACCAGCTGTATCCACCTTTTTGGTGAAAGATGAGAAATGCAGCAATAAAGAAACAGGCTGAGTCTGGCCACTGACACCCATGGATCTGATTTATAAGAACTAGAGGAGAAGACAAAAGTGGGTTGACTGGTCTGAAGTTAATGACCTAGCCCAAGGGGGCTAAGTTTGTTAAGAGTTTGTGATGGTTCCCATGGTCTAAAGGCAAGACAGCCAATGGGCAACCTGTGAGGCTAAGTTAGACAACCCACATTGAGTTGACGAGAACCCAACAAGTTGAAGAGAAGATATCTGAGCCTATGAACTGGTGCATATGGCTGCTGACTTTATGATGGCCTGTCCTGATTTGACTTTACTTATGGATGCAGACTCACAAGCTTCCAACTGGAATGAAGATTATTCACATCAAAGAATATGACTGTCTCCTCAGAGCAGAAACTGGATACCCAAAATTGGACAGATAAAGGCATGAAGTGGCTGGCTTATAAACTTTTATATGTGAGAGAATATGTCATAGGAATATGTTCATAAGATTATGGTGTAGGTGTTCACTTAAGTATAGGATTTTTTTTGTTCATTTATAGAATGTTATGTTTAAATGAAGGTGGCACATATTGAATTTTATGCATTTTGCTTTTATCTTATTAGGTTACAGATATGATTTTATTATTGTTTGTTTACAAATTATATACGGCTAAAGAGTTGTATGAAAGTATCAAATTTGACAGTATCAAATTGACAAGAGGTGGTCTGTGGTAGTTACATAATCTATTGTCAATTTGAGATTTATTAGTGAAGGGGTGGAATTTAGTCTGTCAATTAGGTCACAGCTTGATGACCTCATTTGGAGGCACTAAGGAGATAAATAGCTAGATGGAGATGGGACACTCTTGACTCCCTGCAGGACATTCTGGTTGACGAGACACGTGGAGCTACTCTAGAGCCCTGGAGCTGAAGGAGCCACGTGGAGACCTCAGCCAGCACTGAGATGCTTGCACCACCTCTGGATCCACAAGACGTTGCACCCACTGGCCTGTGATCTTGCATTCAACATCATTGCTTGCATGTATTTTGTGAGTCTGAAGAGGATTTTGTGGGCTCGTATAAGACATATGGGCTAATGTGGGATTTATGAACTTTATCTGGACTGGCCTGCGATGTTTTCTCAATATTCAATTGCTTTTGTATATAAAGTTCTTTCTTATAAACATATAAGTGTCTATGAATTTGTTTCTCCAGTCTGCCCAGACTAACACACACAGGCTGGTATTCTTCCATGTGGGCTTGTTGCTTCCCTGCTAGACTGCTGTTTGTTTAATTTCAAGCTTTTGTGACCCCAGATGCCTAGGCACCATCAACTTTCCTTACTACATTTGCTGATGCACGGATTTTGTCTTCAGGGATCATGTCAGGAAGATGAGTACCATACAGTGCCACATTATTAGAACAAACCGTTCTTGAACTGAGGTAAGATTTAAGTAGAGGCTTTAAGTCCATCTGCTTCCTCATTTTGTGTATATATGTGTGTGTGTACCTATCTTTATATATATATATACACATCTATATTTATATTTCTATATCTATATCTATATAATTTTTACTATCCCGTTCTTTTTTCTTTTTCTTTTTCTTTCCTCATGCCCAGGATCATATTTACACAAAATTCACCTCTCAGTAATTCCTTTTGGGTACATTTCAATTGATCAAACATAACCAGGAATTCTACATTCTCCTCACCATCAATTTTAGATCCCTTGCTATTCCCTTGTGCCTGTCATTTTGGGCTGAACTCTCCCACTCTCTGTCTCCTTTTCTCCCATGCTCCCCTGCAACCATCAGTCCCATTGTCATCTTCTTTGTATTATTTATCCTGCCTATCTTATATAGATAGATACCAAAAGAAAAAGAAAAAAATCATAAAAATAGATTAATATAGCAAGCAGGCCCTTTTATAATTCATCAGTCCAATCCCCTTTTCTTCCAGGGATCCATCTCCCAGGACCCGCTTACATAACAGCACATATACCCTTTTAGTCCTCAGCATTTGTGTCCAAGGGGGCGTGCCTTCTATAAGACCCCATGCTCTTCTTGTAGCAAAGGATGCACCAGTCCAGTGCCCCACTCCCCACCTCAATACACCTAGTTCTTTGTGACTATCTCCCAACCAGTTCAGATGAGATGCTAAGCACTGCCCCTGAGTCAGAAATCCATGACTAAGATTCCTCAGGGACTCTGTGGCTTTGTTCCCATCGCTGGTTTGTTGCACTCCCCGTTTGGTTTTCCTCTACGTGGGAAGGCCAGGTGAGCTGCACTCGCTGAACTGTGTCTTCCGTGTGGAGGAGAGTCATGTCTCCAGCTGAGGCCAGCCCTGCAGTGCTTTCTGTGAACAAGCTGCTTTGAGTAGGGACATCACCCTCAAGTGCATCTGAATGAGGTCTATTTTCTCTCTCCCTTTCCTGTGGAGGCATAAACAATATCCTCCTCTTGGGTGTATTTGTGCCCTCTTTCCCCATTGCCATCT
>NW_022111369.1:89858592-89901948 GCF_000313985.2 Echinops telfairi
TGGTACTGTAAGATTTATCACATTTTATTAGTAAAATTTAAAAGACATTTAAAAAGTGACTCTATTGTTCTTTTTGGAAATGTACATGACTAGCACAATGTGTTATATATAACAGGTGCTCAATAAATTCCTGATGAATAATTAAATACAAGTAAGAAAAAACATTCCCAGCAAGAGGTAAAAGTTATTGTGCAGATATTTCTGTGCTGCTATGGGTACTGTGCAGTTTGACTCTGTTCACTCAGACACTTCCATGCAAGCCAGTCTTTCCTTGTGATGCCTATAATTTATTCTAGCTATTATTTTCCACCCTGACCAGTGTTTCACCAGAAATGTTTCCTTATCTTAGATCTGTTAAATCTTTGCTCAGTTCTCACTTGCTCAGTGAGCATGTTACTAAGCACTATATTGTTAATGAATTTCTTATGCAAATAGTTCCTCTGTATAGTTTATTTTCTTCCACACACTTTGCACATTCAAATGCACTATTCTGCACCTCCCCCCCACACACACACACACCCTCCAACGTGGTGACCCTTGCTGGCATTTGAAATATTTGTGTTATCACATTCAGCTCTACAGCAACAGGTACGTCACCACAGGGTGACAAACTGACAGCCTGGTGATGATGAGTAATCACGCTTAACATTTATAGTGAACTTCCCATATACCAGGCAATACGAGGGGGTATTCCCCCACCTAAAAAACAAAAACAAATAAACAAACAAAAAACGGGAAGAAAAATCTCTGTTGGGTGGAGCTTTCATAGTACTCATTTTTTTCCACTAGGCCTGCATCAAGCAATTGAATTAGTGAAACCTGTGGCGTCTCTTGGGAAGGTTCTCTGTGGTCACAGTGAACATTTTCATGAAAGCAGTTTCACTCAAACCTCATCTTTTGGGTTGACTATTTTAATAGAACAGAGTGAGGCTGTGAAATTTTGTTTCCTGCTCTGGAATAATTCCACAGAATCTATTGTGATGTTGAACACACCATACAAAGAGAGAGCGATAGGAAAAACTCAAGTGTATATGCGGTTCTTTTGTTTCAAAAAAGGTGAACTGCTGA
Source organism: Echinops telfairi (assembly GCF_000313985.2). Classification (NCBI taxonomy): domain Eukaryota; kingdom Metazoa; phylum Chordata; class Mammalia; order Afrosoricida; family Tenrecidae; genus Echinops; species Echinops telfairi. The sequence goes on from NW_022111369.1 coordinate 89,859,661, forward strand.
CTGATGACAAACCTTGTTCTTGACATCTGTCAACTTTGTGAACAGACGAAAGTGTCGACAAAATTCATGCACTTGGGCTCAAAGACTGATGATGGTCAGCCTGGACTATCTTGGAGGTTGGGTCCACAAATTTTAATGGAAGATTTGGGAATGTTGCCAAATGTGTTCCTTGGTTTCTGATTGACCAGGAAAAAGAGCCTGCTGTGCTTTGAAAGAACAGCTCTTAAGAACAGTGACCCTGACTTTTCCAAGGTCATTATTGGTGATGAGACATGTTGCTATTTTGATGACCTTGAAAGCAAACATCAATCAAGCCAGTGGAAGACGCCATCATCACCACCCCACCATCCCCAAAAATGCTCATCAAATGAAATAAAAGATCAAGATGATGCTCTTTTTTTTTTTTTTTTTGGATGTTAGGGGGATAGTGCATCTGGAGTTCATTCCACCAGGTCAGGCTGTTAATCAAGCTTTCTATTTAGTGGTTTTGAAAAGATAGCATAATAGTGTGTGCCAAAAAGCCTGATTTGTGACAGGTGGGGGACTGATTTTGCCACCCCAACAGTGCACCTGCTTATGCAGCCATTTCAGTGTGCCAGTTTTTTGGGAAAAAAAACCCAGCATGCCTCTCTTGCCTCCCACATCTTGCTTACCTGACCTCGCTCCATGGGGCTTTATTTTTGTTCCCTCAAATACAGAGGGACATGAAAGGACAGCAAGTTGACAATGTAGAAGGAGTGAAGGGAAAAACAAGGGAGGTGCTGTCAGTCATCCAAACAGATGAGTTTGAAAATGTTTTCAAGAATAGAATTGCAGATTTGACAAATGTATTAAGAGTACTTTGAAGGTGATAAGGCTGTTTTGTTAAAAAAAAATAACAAAGAACAAAAAAATCCATTTTGGGGGGATACCCACTAATATGATAAATTTTTAATGTATATTTTGTTTCATTTCTAAAATCAATCCTCTGGGATAGATATCAATATATTACTTTTCATATTGGTAAACCAAGGCACAGGAAAACTTTATAATTTACAAGCTCACATAGTCAAATTTTTCTTTTTGAATTGTGCTAGTCTGAGTCCTAATTCTTATCACTTGATATCAAAGTGTGAAAGTTATTAGATATGCAAGATTCCATATCCCACTCAGGACTTTTTTATAAGAAACCTACATTTTGACAAGAGGCTCAGATTATTATATTAGAAATGAGAAGCACTGAACTAGACTAGGCCAATAGCCTGATGTAAAAATGATATGGGGATGACATATGACATCAGACCTCTCAAGGAGTTTGGAGAATCCAGCTCAACATCATCCTAAGGTTGATTCCTGTGAGGTGGCGGTCACACATGCTTCTACCCACTGACCTTCTTTATCACTTGAATACTAATCCTTCCTCCCATGGCAATCTCCACATCTCTGCTAGGCTCCTTATACCATTGCAATAGCCACAGAGAAATCACAGAGCTTACAGGATTTTTTAAAGGCCTGTTAATAGGTTACAATTCAGAATCAGAAATATTCAGGATAGTGTGTGTGTGTGTGTGTGTGTGTGTGTTCAGGAGAGTCTCTTCTCTGCCATACCCACAGACTAATTTCTCTGTGGCCCTCAGCTCCTTGACCTAGCCTCTGGCCTGCTCAGGCAATATGACAAGGCTCTTTTTGCACTATTGGTAAATGCCCAAAGGGCATTTCATTCCACCATACCTGAGGGGCTTGGCTCTCCTTCAGTAGGTCAGCAACCCTAACTTCTTGAAAGATGAACCTAGAGGCCCTACCCTGAGGATTCTATGGTGTCCTACTTTTCTGTCTCCTGAAGTTTGGAGATTCACTGTGCAGGGATCTCAGGGTCTCACAGATGCATGCCACTCTTGGCTCTTCTTTTTGGATTATTACAAAATCCCTCATTTCCCACTTCTGAAATGAGTCATACTTAATAGGATGGAAACACTGACCAAGCCCCATGTTAAGTTTCCAAGTTTTTGAAATCACAAATAACCCTACTAACCATTACTCACAACTGAATCTTATAAAATTATTAGCATCTTACTTACCAAACCTTCTCTGAAAAACAAAAGAAAAGAAAAAGCAGAAATACACTGAATCTGCATGAACCCGCCTAGTAGTTAGGTGGGAGTTAAAAAGGCTATGATTAACAGAGCTATATCAATTACACCATTGCACAACAACTAAATATCTTTAATTGTAAAATAAATGCTGCTGATGTTATCCTGATTATCTTTGGAGGGATGTGGCTTTTGCCAGTATTAATATATATATTGTGCTGTTAACTACAAGATCTTAGCAGTTCGAAAGCACCAGCCACTCTGGGAGAAAAAATGAGGCTTTGTATTTCATAAAGACTTCGAATCTTGGAACCCTCTTCTACTATGTACCCCAGGGTTGCTGGGAGTCAGAACTGACTCCACGGTCGTTTTTGGTGTTTTGTTTTGTTTTCATTTGATTTGATCTACATTGCTGTTGTTAGATACCAATGACCCTCTGTACAACAGAATGAAACACGACCGGGCATGCACCGTCCTACAATTGTTCGGATGTTTGAGCCCACGGTTACAGCCACTGACTGTGTCAATCTCTCTTGTGGAGGGTCTTCCTCTTCTTCTCGGCCTCTCTGCTTTACCGAGCATGATGTGCTTCTCCAGGCCCTTGTGTCTCCTGTAAACATGCGGAAATGTCTGAGATGAAGTCTCACCATCCTTGCCTCTAAGGACCATTCTGGCTGTAGGTTTTCCAAGACAAGAGTTCTCGGTTCTTTAGGCAATCCTTGGTAGTTTCAATATTCTTCACCAACACCATAATTCAACTGCTTTGATTCTTCTTTGGTCTTCCTTATTCACATGCATAGAGGAAGAGTACTCTGATTCTGAAAATATAAAGGACTCAAGTTATGCTAGTTACAATGAAACATGTGAAGAAGAAGGATAAGCATCGAAGACCAACCATTAGCTTATCGTGATGTGACTGATTGCACCACATCCTCCCTTTCGGAATACAGTCAGTTGATATGAAGTTACTAATAGGGTCTCTGACTAGGTTGCTAAAACATGGACAGGGTACCATCTACAGCAGTGGTTCTCAACTTTCATGATGCTGTGGCCCTCATGTTATGGTGACCCCAACCATAAAATTATTTGTATTTATACTTCATAACTGTGATTTTGCTACTGTTATGAATCTTAATGTAAATATCTCATATGCAGGATGTATTTTCATGGTTACAAATTTAACATAATTAAACACAAAGCATAGTGATTAGTCACAAAACAATATGTAATTATATACTGTAAAATATTCACGTGTTTTCTGATGGTCTTAGGTGACCCCTGTGAAAGGGTCATTCAATCCCTAATGGGGTCGCTACCCGCAGGTTGAGAACAGCCGATCTCCAGGCATCAGCCCACATAATGAACTTTTCTGAGGTCAGGAGAGCTGAAAAACCAGTACAAAATAATCCGTGAAAGCAGGAAATGAGACTAACTTGAGATTTTTATTGTGATTGGAGATGTGGCCAAGTTGAGGGTGTCTGAGTGTGGTAGGGGGTTTGTGTGTTTGGCATCTCCTGCAGGTGTGAAAGGAGAGCCCATCCAGGAGTTCTCATGGTTATTGCTGCATAGGAAGAATTTGGGTAAGAGAGAGGAGTGTCATTTCAAAATGTTCTACTGTCAAACGTCAAAAACTTGGGGTCAGACATTTTATTACAGTCCATCCTCCATGTTTGGCTCATAGCTGAAATTTGTCACTTTTCATGCAATTGAATCTGAACTTATTTAGTAAGTCGTGACGGTGTGCTTTGAGTGCAGGAAGCTCTAGCACTCAGTGTTCCATGAGTGCCTTAGTCAATAGCCAAGCCCAGCATTGTGTACTGGGGGAAGAAAACGAGTGACTTGATCACTATCAATACTGTCTGGAACTCTGAAGTGGATATGGACTGCTTTGATGAATGCTTGTATTATGGCGTTAGTGAGTGTTGTTATATGTGTGACCTTGATGTTTTCAAATTGCAAAGTCAGAGGTCATAGTCCTTGACTAACTCCTGATACCAATTGAAAAGTTTACTAGGATCCTCAAAACTAACCTCTAGTTTGATAATTTCCTAGAATGATGAAAAGAACTCACTAAAATCTGTCATATGCTAGCTAAGCTTTATTACAAAGAAATGGCATAGATTTAAATAATCTAAACTTTAGGTTCCAAAGACGTGACACACAGGCAGATTCTAGATGAGTTTCAAACACAATGCTTTCATTGTGCTGTAGAATCAAGTCATCTTACCCTTCTGGTATCCATTTGTGTCACGAGGCACAGAACATCACCAGCCAGGGAAGCTCAGCTGTGCTTTCATGGGCACAGTTTTATTAGGGCTTCAGTAGGAATTATTGCTTGATCAGTTGGCCTCCTGGTTAAACTCCGTCTCCATGTTGACTGATACCAAGGGACTACAAAAGTCCATCTACATCATATTATTGGTCTTTCTACTGGAACTAGCTCCCATTCTAAAAGTATATAGCTGTGGTCAATCCTTGCATTATATCATGGTAAGACTGATTAATCCAAAGCATTCAGACAAACAAGTATTACCTCCTAGGAGTAAAGGGCACAGGAAATCATTTCTCTATGAATAAAGCCACACTCTGAACCACATAGACAACTGTGAGGCAGGGAATTTCCAGAATTCATTACCCACCTCAAAGAAAACAACTTTGGAAATGCAATTGTTGTTACTGCTATTGGCTGGATCACACATCCAGTTCATTTAAAGTCCAACATTTTGTTTAAAAATATACAAATGGAGACAATGTTTTTCAAGATCCTCAGTGCTGAAGCTCAGCCAATTTTCCTGAACCTTTCTTTGGTCTATCAACAATGCCCTTTGTAAAACACAAACATCAGTGAGAGTCCTTTGAGTTCAATGACATGTGATGGTGCTTGAAGTACATACCTCCCCTGCTCTTCACTCATTTATTCCTAAGCATTTTCCTTATAAACATGAGGTTTCTAAAAACAGCCACCTCTTCTAGCTCTGCCGCATCTGTCATGGGATTGAGGACATGGGAGGTTACACTCTCCTGTAGGTGGGAAAGACCAGATGATCCAGATTTTGTGCTTTTCTGTAGTAAAGAAACCCTTATGGCCATGATTAGTGGTGAAGATAATGGACAAATAGTAATGAGGGTTTGAAATCAGAATTGATTGTTTTGGATTGAGTAAATGGTGTGTTCTTATTTGGCTTAGTTGGGACAAGAAGAAAAGGAGTAGAAGACTGAGAGATATATTAACCTTCTGCTGTACAAAAGAGTTTATAATTAATGTAAATAATATATTTAACTGTGTGTCTAATTTGAGATGATAAAATACATAAGTGTATGTCATCCATTCGTTAGCGATGTAAAGTCTAGAAAGACAGTTAGTATCTTAAACATTTTGAAATCCTCCACAGTGCTTACTAAACTCCCACGTTAGGTATTAAAAATACGTGCTGAAAAGTGAAGCTATAAATACTGAATGAAAAAATGCTCCAGGAATGGAGTTCTAAGTTTGATTTTTAACATTATCACTAGGATCTTGAAAATCTTATAAAAAGTTTATACGCTATTCCACTTTAAAGTGACTTTTGTCAATCACCTTTAGCTTCGGAGAAAGTATTTAGGAAATAAAAGATATCTAGCATCTAAAATAAAATAAATAAAAAGACTGAGAAATTTTTTGCTGCTTTGTGAATTTCTAACTTTCTTTGTAAGCTTCAGTCTCATGACGGTGAAGTGTCACTGAGAAATTCCTTTGCTCACATGCAAACTTTTTCTTGTCATTGTTTATATCTTTTGTTCTCGACTTTACTTGTGAAATGGAATAACAGCACCTATTTAAATAGTAGAAAATATTTTAGGGAAATGTTTCTCCTACAGGTTATTAATAAGTAAACTCTGGCTTCAGGCAGCATTTAAAATATACTGTGTGCCCTTCTGAATCTTCACAATATTCTTTTCCCATGAGAAAATCCTAGTTTTCAGATCATTTTTTTTCCTCCAAATTTGTATCGATATATATCTGCTACAATCTTGGAGGAAGTACAGCTAGAATGCTTCTTAGAGGCAAGGATGATGGGGCTTTATCTCAAATATTTTGGATATATTGTCAAGAGAGACAAGTTCCTGGTAAAGTACAGTGGAAGCAAAAAAGAGGAAGGCCCTCTACAAGATAGATTGACACAGTGGTTGCTGCAATCAACTAAAACATAAGAACAATGTGAGGCTGTGGCAAGATTGGGTAGTGTTTCGCTCTGTGGTCATTGGGTTCCATACATTCGAATTCATTGGCATATAACAACAACAAAATCATAGGCAAAATATTCAACTATCCACAGAGCATCCAAAGAAGATGAAAAGAATATACAAAGTCACTGTACCAAAAAGAACTAATCTAGAGATATCATATGAACAAAAACCAATGGTACAGAAGGAAGAAGTCCAAGGTGCACTGATATCATTAGCCAAAAGCAAAGCTCTAATAACTGATGGAACATCAATTGAAATGTTTCAACAAGCTGAGGAAGCACTGGAACAACTCACTTGTCAATGGCAATGATTTGAAAAGCAGCCATTTGCCCAACTGACTGGACTAGATCCATATTTCTACCTATTCAAAAGAAAGGTGACCCAACAGAATGCTCAAGTTATAAAACAATATCACTGATATTATATGCAAGTAAAATCTTGCTGAAGATGTTTCAACAATGGTTCAATACATTGACAGGGATCAACAAGAGGTTCAGGTTGGAGGGTGCAGAATAAGGGATATCATTGTGATATCAGATGGACCTTAGCTGAAAGCAGATAATAACAGAAAGCTGTTTATTTATGTTTTATTAACTATGCAAAGGCATTTGACTGTGTGCACCCCAACAAACTATTGAGAAGAATGGAAATTCTAGAAGACTTAATTGTTTACATGTGGAATCTGTTCATGCATTAATATATAAAGAATGTGACATAAGGATTAGAGGAAGTCTTATTAACAACATGTGATATTCAGATGACATGGTCTTGCTTGCTGAAAGTGAGGAAGACTTGAAGTTCTTGGTGATGAAAATCAAGGATTTCAGCCTTCAGTGTAGATTACAACTTAATGTAAGGAAGACCCAAATCCTCACAAATGAACCAATAGATAACGTTATGGGAAACAGAGCAAAGATTGAAGCTTTCAAGTATTTCCTTTGGCTTGGATCTACAATCAATATTCATGGAAGCAGCAGTCAAGAGATCAGTGTGTCACATTAGGTAAATTTGGTGCAAAGACCTCTTTTAAGGGTTGAGAAGCAAGGATGTTATTTTGAGAACTAAGGTGTGTCTGACCTAAGCCATGGTATTTGCAATGGCCTCATTTGCATGTGAACGCAGACATTAAATAAGATCTAGTAAAAATCAATGCATTTGAATTATAGTGCTGGGGAAGAATAATGAAAATGCCATAAATTTCAAAAGATCAAAAAATCTTGAAAAATACAACTAGAATGCTTTTTAGCGGTAACAATGATGAGGGTTCACCTCATGAACTTTGACTATGTTGTAAGGACAGACCAGTCCCTAGAGAAGGACATATGCTTGTTAAAGTAGAGGGGCATCGAAAAAGAAGCAGGTCATCAAGAGCATGGATTGACACAGTGGTTTCAACAGTTGTCTCAAACATAAAAAGAATTGGGAGCATTGCCAACTTAACAACAACCGTAAACACATGAAGTAACCAGCTTAAACCCTGATATTGTTGTGTGATCAACCTGAAAGGATTCTCAGTCTGAGTCATCAATGGACAGAAAGTAATCTGTCTATTGAACGATCTGCCCGAAGAACAATACGCAGACTCCAAGAAAAGTAATTATTTTAATTGTGACCATGGAATATAGTGGCAAAGAAGAATTGGATTTTGTAGTTTGCTACAGTCTTCTATTTAATAAGGATAATGTTTACTATACCTACCCAAGTCTTGTTATGTCAATGTATTGGGGTGTGTGCATGTATTTTGTGGAGATAGATAATATGTATTAATTCATGGATCATCAAAATGAGAGTAGTCACAACTACCTTGACCTAAAAACTTCCATTCACTATTGTAGCCTTTTCTTCTAAAGACTTTTATGATTGCATAAAACATACAGCTGAAAGGAGTGAAGTGGAGTGATCAGAATATTTGGTAGCAAGAGTAGTCTACAGTGTTTCTTTTTTATTACTTTCATCAATATACGTGTTATTGGTTTTTTCCTGGGAAGAGAGTAAATTGGACGCCCATCTCTTTGAATACAGGCATGAATATATGATTGGCCATGATATGAGTACATGTGTGGACAAAGGTAGCACATGTTATCTCTTGGTCGGAGACTTTAAGATATACAGTACCATTACATTCCTTTTATTTCTTCGTGTCATGGTGATTTCATAATTTGGAAGCACCACCAACTTGGATCCTGAGTAGGAACAAGGGAACCCAGAGAAGTCCCTCTCTTGCCCAGAGACAAACATGAGATGTGAGCAACAAACCAGTGTTAGTTGTTTTATCAGTGATACATGAGGGTTGTTGCTTAGTATAGCATAACGCAGCACATTATGAGTGTGTTACTATATGCTACTTCTTTTTCTCCCTTGAAGTTTTTGAGAAATATATTTTATGAGTGTAACCTTCAAATTTTACCATTTTGAAATCCATCTGCCACACCTCCTAAGATTTGCCTAGCCGTATAATAAGTTCCCCTAGTGCACTACTAATTGATTTTGGCTAAATTCAATGAAAGCATTTTATTCAGATTCACATCATGGAAACAAGATTTTATTGGATCTTTTTTGTAATATGAAACTTTCTTCTTTCCCAAATTCTGTGTTTTCATAGCATGCTCCCTCTCAGATATTTTCCAAGTTTTCACTTTCACTTCACTTATCAAAAAGTTTATTGTTCAACAACTGTCTAAAATTTCTTGTTTGATACATGCTTGCTCCAGACAAGTAACTTCTATCTAGTCCACATTGCTTTACTGAATTAAAAAAATGTATGGTCACCCTCTCTTGGAGATCACCACTTGTGTGTTAAAAATGAACCTATTATGCTTTCCCTCTCTTATATTGCACCTTATAATGTCCCTTTCTTAGTGAACATTACCCTTGTACCTCGGCTTTTTCGTCAACCCTATCTTGCTGGGATATCCTTGGCTCCTTCTCTATTTCCATGACAAATATTCAAGTGATTACTAATTCTAGCTTATTCTCATTTTTTAATGTGACCAATTGTATCTTTCTATATCAAAGATCCTACTTTTTCTCCAGGGTTTTGTTCTTTATTTCCCTTTGATTCACCAGATAGCTACCCCACAACTTCAATTTTACTGTCATTCAATTCATATTCTGCATTGTGGCTTAAGTGATATGTCTAATGTAAAAGTTGGCTCAAATTGCTGTTCTTGAACTTCTTCAAAGGCTACTACTCCCTTTGCTACATTATCCTTACTTATAAATTCTTTGATTCCCTCTTTCATTTTTTCTCAAAATTTATATCTTCATATTTTCTTGCTATAACATACCCAAAATCTACAATTTAAAATTCCCTAATACATACCATCTCATATTTCTGTTTATGTTTGTGCCTCTTCTTCTTTGATATTATCTTTTCTTCTTTACTTAAACAAATTATTTACATAATTCAAGTAAAATATACTTATAATTAATACCATCCCTTTTTTATATGTTTATTATCTCACTTACTCTGCTGTGTTGTCATCAATAATTGTTTTTGCCCCTTTGTCCCAATTAACTGTAAGGTCTCTAGTTACAGAGCACACAGCCCATATTCCTTTATAGCCCTGCTGTCTAGTATACCAAATGATGAATAGAAGTACTCAAGATTTGTTAATAATCAGAATATAATTAGTGGATATGAAGGGCTTTCACTGTGTTTAAACCTACTCAGAATTAAAGTAAAAACATATTCATCTTTCAATGCTTAACAAAATCACTAATTAATTAATTATTAATACATTTATTGCTGAATTTCTTAGACCTTAAAGATTTGAAATTATTTGACTGTGATGATTTTGCTTGAAAATGAATTGAAATTACTTTGAACTTATTTTTTCTTTCCAGTTTTATGAGTAAGTATGCCATACATTTTGGCTCTTATTCATACTCTCTGCCAAGTCATTTCTGTGCAGTTTTCTCTAGGATATTCTCAAATACAGGGCTTGTTATTCTGTGAATGCCTATTTTAATCTAGTTAGATGTATTTCTGGTTCATTCAAAATGCCTCATGTTCAGATCCTATATCCTATGAAGTTTCTCTAGTGAACAGTGAATAAAATAAGAAAGGAACTTCTTAATAATTTCTGACATCAAGCCAATTCTGACTCACAGTGACGCTGTGGGACCGAGGAGGACTGCCCTGTGGGTTCAACCAACTGCAACTCTTTGCAGCAGTAGAAGGCCTTGGCTTTCTCTTTTGAAGGAGCAACAGAGTTAATATCATGTAATTCTTCTCTCCTTCTTACTTACATCCCACCACACTAAGTATGGCTTGAGTGATAATACTTTGCCATTATGAATAAATTTCAAGTAGTACATTGATGAATTATTAGTGACTGTAAAGAAGTTAGGTAAACTTTATATTATTTTCATTTAACTGTAGTAAATATGATTCCTGAGACAAATAAAAGTTTCTTTTAAAACTTCAATGTGTCAAATTGCTGAACTGTTCATGTAACATTCATTCTTATCATATATTGTGCTATGGCACATTGGATTCCCTGAGTAATTGAAATGATTGTTTACTATTAAGCAGATGACTAGCTGAGTCCATTCAGAGGCAGGCTAGATGGTCTGTCAATCTACTTCTAAATTGGAACCGCCATCGATACCTATGGAGTGTAGTTCGAATGACACATAAACTGAAGAAGCACTAGAATAACTCATTTGTCTGTGCCAAGAAATTAGGTAGACACCTACTTGGCTAACTGTCTGGAATATATCCTTATTTGTACCCAATCCAAAGAAAGGTGACCCACAGAATTCTGAAAATGTAGAACAGTATCATTAATATCACATGCAAGTGAAATGTTGTTGAAGATCATTCAACAATGGTTTCAGAAGTACATTGACTAGCAACTTCCAAAGATTCAGGCCAGATTCAAGAGAAGACACAGAACAAAGGATATCATGGACAATGCCATCTGGATCTTGACTGAAGCAGAGATACCAGAAGATATTTACTTTTGTGTTATTGACTGTGCCAAAGCATTGTACTCCATGAGTCATAAGAAACTATGAATAGCCATAAGAAGAATGTGAATTCCAGAACACTACATGATGCTCAAGCAGAATCTGTACATGGATCAAGAGGCAGTTGTGTGAAAGGAATATTGTCTGTGCCAGACCTTTCACCATACGTATTCAAACTATATGGTGAGCAACTAAGCAGAAAGGCTAGACCATATGAAGAAGAACGTAGCGGTAGGCTTGGAAGAAGGCTTATTGACAACCTGAGATATGAAGATGGTAAAAATGTGTTTACTGAAAGTGAGGAGGACTTGAAGCACTTGTTGATTTCTGCCTTCAGTGTGGATTATAACTCAATGTAAAGAAAACCAAAATCCCCATAACTTGGCCACAGTTAATATAATAATAAATGTAAAAAAAAATGGAAGTTTTCAAGCATTTCCTTTTGGTTGGATCCACAGGCTATGTTCATGTAAGGAGCACTCAAGAGATCAAAGGGCACATTACATTGGGTAGGTCTGCGGCAAAATGCCTTTCAAAGTGTTGGAAGGAAGACTATCACTTTGAGGATTAAAGTATGCGTGACTCAAGTCATGGTATTTTTGATCCCCTCATATGCATGTGAAAGGTTGCTTTTGAATTATGCTGCTAGTGAAGAATATTGAAAATATTATGGATTACCAAAGGAACAAACAAATAGTTTTTGGAAGAAGTACAGCTAAAATGCTCCATAAAGTCAAAGTGGGAAGACTTCATTGGACATGTTGCCAGAGAGACCAGTGCCCAGAGAAGGACATCCTGCTTGGTTAAGCAGCTGAACAAGGAAAAAGGAAGGCCGTAGATCAATTGATATAGTGCCCCTCACAATGGGCTCCAACTTAAAAAAAGCTGTACAGATTGCACAGGTGTGATCAATGTTTCATTCTGTCTTCCACAGGATTAATATGAGTCAGAATGGATTTGAAGACACTACAACAAAGGTACTAAAGTAATTACAATTAACGTGCTCATAAGATGTTAAATATAAAGCACTCTATGTAATAAACTTCAAATAACAAACTCATTTTTACCTAGTTGATTCTGATTCACTTTGATCATATGTGACAGTATACAACTACTCTGAATTAGTTAAAGTTCATTGTGCCAACCTGGCCGATAAAACACACGTGGAATTAATTGAAGGGCGGAGGGATAAATGGCTCAGTGAGCCTCGCCTTTCTAGTTCTCAGGTCTCTTGCTTTCTGATGGTCACACCAGAGTGCACCTGCCTTAGCCAGTTCCCTGCTTCAGCTGGCAAGGCTCACCTCCTGCAAGACATCCGCAAGGAGAAGCCACATGGATCTACCCCAATGCAGCCCTGGGTGCTGGAGCAGCCATGTGGAGGCCCCTGCCAGCACTGAGATGCTTCCAGTTCACTGTTTCGGCTTTCCTCCTGCAGTCGGCATCATTGTGTCTGTTTTGTGTGCTGGAGGACTTTGTGGACAGGTGTTGGACATATGGGTTAATGTTGGACTTGTGCCCTTGTACAGCACTGAGTTCGGATGTTTTCTTGATGTGTACTTAACTTTTATATAAAACTCTCTCTTACACATATGAGTTTCTGTGGATTTGTTTCTCTAAAGTACCTAGACTAACACATACTCCACGGGGCTTTTAAATCTTTATGGAAGCCTATTGCACATTCAATTCCCAGAGAACAGCTGGTTAGTTTGAACTAATGACTTTCAAATTAGCTGTCCAACCCTTTAGTCACTGTTTGGCCAGGGTTTTATCTATAAATTGCTTCTCTGAGATTCCGAAATAATTTAAACAGACTGGATTCAACTTGACTTAGAATAAATACATAATTTTTTATTGATAATATCTTAATATGAAAGAAAAGAAATATAGTTATACTCTAATGTCTGAAAAATTGATGGGATGTACATGAAATACAATTTAAAATTGTAAGCAAAGGATTAAAAGAATGCATTAATTTACTTATATATCAGACTATCTAGCTACTATTTGATCTTTTATCAAATACTATTTCTTCAAACCTATATAAAATATGAGGGGGTCTTCAAAAGTTCATGGAAAATGATTGAAAATAGAAGAATGGTTTTTATTCAGGAATTTTTAAATCCCTTCAGTATAATACCCCCCAAAAGCAGATGTTTTAAAAAACCAAAGCACATAAGTATATTTATATTAATTGGTTGAAGCAAACAATATTACAATTCATGCCAGAGCTAATTCAAATGCAAATAGAGATTTCCTGGAGATCACTAACTGATGAATGCTTGTAAGTCATCCTTCCTGTCATCCCAAAGAATTTCTTGGAATCAGCGAGTATCAAGAATATTCTCCAAAAAAAAATCAAATTATATGATAAAATAATAAAACCAGAGAGCTTTTAATGACAGCTTAGAACGGTAGAGTAAGGAGAAATGGATGAGAACCCACAATGAGACTTGGACGGCTGTACACTTCATGATGTGAAACCAAGAGTTCCTGAAATGTATTAAACATTTGATGACATGATGTTAGTTATGGAAAACAAAGAAGCTTTGAGTTTATTGTAATTGTTGACAAAAGCCACATGTAAGAATGCCCATGTTTCTTAGGGAGATGGGATTTGTAAATATTAAGCCTCATTATATAGAGCAGAAATAATTAGGGGATTTTAGGATATTTCTAAATTATGAATATTATCAAGTAGTAAACCCCCAGTGAATACACAATATCAATAGTAGAATAATGACATAATGGTGTGTTGCATAAACTGACATCAGATTTACAGTAATGGTAATATTATTTTTCAATTTATTGGTCTTAGTACTAGGCATAGAGAATATTATACTTGATATAAGTTCTAGAATAGACTTAGAAATCAATGAGGGCAGTTTTTTAATCTACCTAACCACTAAAACAATGTCTGTACATAATTGGATTAGGAAGTATCCGTAAAAAATAAATAAATGATATTTATTTGAATATCATTTATCATCCCCTGAATAGGGATGGCATTAACGTGATATGATAATGGTTTCATTAAATGACAATGTTTCCCTAAAAGAGAGTTCATTATGGGACAGTACTCTAGAAAAATGGTATGCTTTTTCAAAGCAAAGAATGCTTGTAAGTCACAGCGGGATTTTGTCATGAAAATAATAACTTATGGATGTAAAGAAATAAAAAATCCTCACAGCTTGATTAATATGTAACTTTATGGTTAAACTGATGAAAGATTGAAGTTGTCAAGGATTTCATCATACTTGAAACTATGACTGATTCTCAGGAAGCGGGAGTCATGAAATCAATTGACTGGATTCAGAAGAGGACATGAAACAAGGGATACCATTGCTGATGTCAGATGGATCTTGGCTCAAAGCAGAGAATCTCAGAACAATGTTTATTTGTGTTCCCTTGATAATGCAAAAACATTTGACTGTGTGGACCATAATAAACTGTGGATAACCATGAGAAGAATGGCCATTTGAGAACACTGCATTGTGCTCAATTTGTACATGAATCAAGAGGCAAACAGAACAAGGAAATACGGCACGGTTTAAAATCATTAAAGGTGTGCATCAGGGTTGTATCCTGTCCCCATCTGCAGGGTGAGAAAATCATCAGAGAAGCTGGCTTGTATGAAGAAGAATATGGCATCAGGATTGCAGGAAGGTTTATTAGCAACCTGTGGTATGTATATGAGACAACCTTGTTTGCTGAATGTAAGGAGAAATCAAAGCATTTGCTGATGAAGATCAGAGATGATAGCCTTCAGGATGGGTTACAATTCAGTGTAAGCAAAGACTAAGCTGTGCCGGAACTAAGCTATGGTATTCTCCGTTGCATCATACACATGTGAAAGTTGGACATTGAATAAGGAAGACTGAAGAAGAATCAAGTCATTTGAATTGTGGTGCCGGAAAAGAATATTGAAAGTACCACTGATTGCTAAAAGGACAAACAGATCCATATTGGGAGAAGTACAGCCAGAGGTCTCCTTAGAGGCAAGCGTGGTGAGACTCTGTCGTACTTACTTGGGACATCTTGTCAGGAGAGATCAGTCCCTGGAGAAGGACATTATATTTGGTAAAGTGGAGGGGTGGCCAAAAACAAAGAAAGGCCCTTGGGGAGGTGGGTTGACAAAGTGATTGCATCACTGGGCTCAGGCAGAGGAAAATTCTAAGGATAGTGCGGTACAGTGCAGTGTTTCATTCTGTTGTGCACAGGATTGCTATGGGTTGAAGCTATGGTATTTTCAATCACATCATATATGCGTGGAAGTTTTACATTAAGTAAGGAAGACAGAGAAAGCATCAATTCATTGGAATTATGCAAACATATTACTGGCAAAGATATTAAAAGTTCCTTGAATTACCAAATGATCTCACAAGTATATCTTGGAAGAAGTACAGTTTATAGGCTAGGGTGGAGAGACCAGTCCTTGGAGAAGGACATCAAGCTCGGTACCATGGAACGATAGGATAAAAGAGGAAGACTCTGGACACTATGTATTGACACAAGGCAGGGCAATGCTTCATTCTGTTGTCTTAGGGTTGTTATGTGTTAGAACTGTCTAGATGGCACCTAACAACAACACCAACAACATCAACTAAAGCAACGTACTTTTAAATTAACAAGATAAAATATAATAGGGTTTTTTATGAATAAAGATATTTATTTTGAAATTTGCATAATTATAAAACTGATTAATGGTGATGAATGGGGTTGTAAGTGAATTGGATTAAAGTAAATTGTTTAGATGTTTCTAGATTTTCTAGTTATCTAAAAGTTTGATAGGAAGTAAAATAATAATTTAATTTACTTCTCTCCAAAATGTATTTAAAAATGTTTTTGTTGCTATATTGGGATGATAGCTATAACAAGACAACACAAGAAACTCTGCATTGAATGGAGAAAATTGAAATCTTCTGCTCACTTTGGAAAATGTTATTGCTAACTAAAAAACCACTTTGGTAGTTTAGTCATTCTTATAAATGTAAGCCATATATGAACTGTATAGAATACATGTTTTCAGAGAAAAAAATGAAATGATTGAAACCTGGATTTTAATACTCAAAACACTACAAGGTACATGAAAGTGGTCCAAAAATGGGGTGCTTGCGGTTTTGTTATGTAGAGTAGGTTATTTTCCCCCACAAAGATTTATTGAGTACCTCCTGCATGCCTGCGAGTGAACTATGAGATGGTAGGAGGTCTCCACCTCCAAATAAAATGACTTGGAAAAAACAATGCATCAGTGAAGTAGACCCAAAAACTGGGGGAGAAGGGGAACTCTGTTGTTCCAGTATTTTCCAAATGTATTTGAATTGATGTCCTAAGGATGTCAGGACAACATACAAATGGGGTGGCTTTTAAGAACATAGTTTCATGTCTTGGATATCTGGAAGCTGGAAGTACAAATTAGGATATGAGTCGTTTGGATTCCTTCTGAGAGCCAGGGAGAGGCACTGCTGTACACTTCTCTTCTAGTTTCGGTGGCTCAGACACGCAGTGTTCAATGGCTTGTAGTTCATGAGTTTGCAGTATCTGCTTCTCGATCGCACAGCTTTGCGTCGCTTTCCTCGTGTCTCTGCGTAGTGCCTCCTTTTTAATGCGGATACAAATCACACAGAATAGGACCTACGCTACATTGTTGTGACAAGTAGTAGCTTACCTGATAAGATCTCCAAAGGTTTTATATTCCAGTGAGGTTAAGTTCACATAGACAGTACAGTTGTTAGTATTTCAGTATATTTGTTGGGAGGCCACAATTCAATGAATGCAATTTTCTGGTATGGAAAAGGCAGAAACTTACAGCTCAATATAGGAAAGTCATTTCTACCTACCTCTAAGAATTAATAATATTGCTAATAAAGGTAAATTTATTTTTATAAAAATGTGTAAAACAGTTGCTGAGTGACTACAAATATAAGGCAGGAAAAAAAGATTAGTTGATCAGTTTTGTCCCTTCTTAACTGACTTAGTGGTTATTCTTGTTGGTTTTGTGAAACCGGATTATGGTCCCTTCAATGTTTACATTAAGGAACTTTAACATTATGTTTTCTTTGATACATCTCTATGAAATAGAACAGAGCAATGCTTTATTTATTCATTCATCCGTCCATTTGTCCAAAGAAATGATGGAAGATGCACAGTATAAATTTTTCTATTAAAGAACTCAAACCAATAAAAATAATTGATAATTAATTCCAAATAAACCACTAGACTGTATCTGAAGGCCAGTCATCATCCTTGGCAAAAGAGAGCAATGAATAATCAGCGTTAATGCTTCCTTTCTTTTTCTTCTACGTTCTGGCATAAGCTAAAAAAATACAGAGTTTTACTAACCAGAAGCACTGACACAACAAAACTTGTATTGTACATGGAAGAAGTATTTTCAGAAACATGCTTTTGCTTTTTCCCCTTAAGTTACAGATGTTAGCTTTTTTCATATAAAAATAATGAGGTTAGTCATGAGTTTCTTGGAAAAGCATTTTTAAAAAGCTTTAGAGCAGATGAGATGGGAGATGTTTTCTTCCGAGCAGATGAAAAGAGTCATGCTTTCTGCAGAATATCATGATCAGAAATGCTTTGCTACCAGTCCTTGAACAGCTATTGTACGTGCATTCTGAAGAGTTGGCAGAACCAGCCCTTAAATGAACCCATAAGAAGAGGGGCATAATAAACCAGACAGGGATCTGAAAATGACCATGTGCTTAGGAAACCATAATCCAGAGGAAACATTAAAGAGAAGCATAGGGTATGTACTTACATCCACATATCTTCTACTTATATATTGTATATTAAAATGCATGTCATAGAGTATGGAACTCCATAAATTCATCCAATGTGAACACCGTTCAGGAAAAATGAGAGCAGAGCCAGGAACGCCCTGGTAGGCTCACTGTCGCCAAGGCGGTCACTTTCTTGAATCCTAACACAGATGTGTTGTGCTAGCTAAACAACTTAAAAAACAAACACAAAGAAATGATGCTATTTGGATGCTTTTGTGTCTAGCTTCTTTCTTGCAGTGTAATACTAATGATTCAGACATATTTTTGAAGTGCAGTACATTATTTCTTTGTTTTTTAAGATTCCATTTTCTATAAATATAGAAAAATCTACCGATTTTTAACTTTGAGGGAATTTTGATTATTTTCAGCTATCAGCAATACTATCATAAATAATATTATAAGTTTCTTTTGGGGTGTTTTTGTTCTTTTTGAGGGGAACATTTTATTTTATTATTTAAAAATATTATTAATTGGAAGTTAATAAATATATTTTTCCATAGTTCAAACATGTCAAGCAGTATTGTACAATTGCTAGCACAGTTTCCAAACCTTCTTTTCTTTTTTGGATTCCTTGACATTAGCTCCCTTTTATACGCCCCACAACCACCACTGTTCCACTGCCCCCTCCGCCAAACCCTTATTGTACTTGATGTCCCTAGAGGTTCATCAATTCTTGTTTTCATATTCCAAAACACATACAATGCAACTTCAAGGGGGTGACCCCCAATGTCATACAAACAAACAAATATAAACAAGCAAAACGAAAATACAGAAAATTTTGAAAAACCTGGTTGGGTCCAGGGTGTGTCAGAGAGGAGAATCAACTGACACGGTTTTAATCATTCAAGTCAGGTCGATCCCTTTCGTCTTCTGTACTCATCTCTGCAATGCACTCTGTCGGTAACCCCTTTCCTCCCAGCCCTCAATGACGGAGAGAGGGAGATTGCTGGAGGTTATTTCCTACAATTTTGAGGATTTTTTCATGTACACTGAGTCGCAATCCATAATGATGGCTGAAATGTTTTGTTTTCAGCAGCACATTCTTCAAGCCTTTCTCACGTTCAGCGAGAAAGGTTGGGCCATCTCTATTTTGAACGTTAATTAATGAGACTTCTTCCTATCTTGATGCTACATTCTTCATATAATCCAAATTCTCACAGTATTTGCTCAGCACGAAAGTTAAATGTGTGTGGTGAAAGACACAGTAGCGACATAGACATTTCTTGACAACAATGCAAGGTGCCTTTGTTCTAACTATGTGTGCATCTTGGTCCATGTGCACATTCAAGATAAACATAATGAAGTATTCTGGAAATCCAATTTTTCTCAATGTTATCCATATTTTTAATATGATTCACACTGTATAATGCTTTTGCATAGCCTATAAAACATAAATAAAATATTTCTGGTAGTCTATGCTTTCAACCAAAATTAATTTGATCAGCAGTTATGCCTTGTGCCATGTCCTCCTTTGAATTTCTGAATTTCTGACAGCTCCCTGTTGATATACTGCTGCAACTTTTGTTGAATTATCTTCAAAAATATTTACTTCCATGTGATAGCTTTTTTTTATAAATGCTACATCCTGTTTGGTCATCTTTCTTTGGAAAGGGCACAACTATTGATCTTTTTGAGTCAATTGGCCAGGTAGTTGTCTTCAAAATATCTTGGCATGGATGAGTGAATGTATCCAGAGCTCCATCAGCCTGTCGAAACATCTCATTTGATATTCTGTAAAATCCTGGAGCCTTTATTATTAATTTTTTGGCTAATGCCTTTAGTGTAATTTGCACTTCCTTCTTCAATATCATTGGCTCTTGATCATATGCTACCTATTGAAATATCTGAATATTAACCAATAATTTTGTGTACACTGACCTTGTTTATGTCTGCCATCATTTTTTAAATTCTTTTTACATCATTAAATATTTGGGATTTTTTGGAATCCTTAATATTATCACTTGAGGCTTAATTTTTTTCCTGCAGGTCTTTGTACATTTAATTATAATACTTTGTGTTGTATTCATGAGCTTCGCTTTGGAATTTTCTACTCCTTCATTTTATTTCATCATATCCTTCCATTTGGCTTAGCTACTTATGTTCAAAGCAAGTTTCAGTGTTTCCTTTGCCATTCACACTGCTCTTTTCTTTCTTTCCTGTCATTTTAATATTCTTTTGCTTTCTTTGTGTATGATGTTTGTGATGTCATTCCAAAACTCATTAAGTCCTTCAATAGTGTTCAATGTATCAAATCTGTTCTTAAGATGTTATCTAAATCCAGGTGGGGTGCGCTCACAGTTATGTTTTGGCTCCCATGGACTTATTTTTATTTTCTTCAACTTCAAACTGAACTTTGATATGAGCAGTAGATTATCTGTCCTACAGTCAGCTCCTGCCCTTGTTTTGACAGCTAATATTAAGCTTCTCCTTCATATCTTCCTACCAAAAAAAAAAAAACCAAACAACCAAAATCAAGCTCACTGCCATCTTGTGGATGTCCACTCATAGTAACCCTGTAAGATGTATTAGATCCGCCCCTGTGAGCTTTTGATACTGTAATTCTTTACAAAATTAAAAAGCTACCTCTTTCTCCTGTGGAATAGCTTGTAGTTTTGAACTGCTGACCTTGCAGTTAGCAAGCCAACGAGTAACCACTATAACACTAGGGCTCCCAATCTTCCCATAGATATTTAAATTTGATACTGTGTATTTTTGTTGACATCCACATGTCTAGTTACTATTTATGTTGTTGAAAAAAAGATGTTTGCAATGAAGAAGATGTTGGCCTGTAAAATTATATCATATGATCTCCAACTTCCTTTCTTTCACCAAAGCTATATTTTCCAATTTCTGTCCCTTCAACTTTGTTTTTAACATTTGCATTCCAATGACCAATAATTATCAAAACACTTGATTGTATTAACAATTTCAGACTAAAGCATTTGGTATACTTCTTCAGTTTATGTCTTACTGACTTTAGTAGCTGGTGCATAAATTTGAATAATAGTTGTATTAATTAGACTTCCTTGTAGGTATATGATATTTTCTTATCACAGATGCTGTTTTACTTTGATACGTCTTGTGATGTTTTTAAAAATTATTTTGGAGCCTTTGATGGGTCATTTTCAGCATCGCAAGCTGCATAATTATCAGATTCATTATGGCCAATACAAGTCAATTT
Organism: Echinops telfairi; assembly: GCF_000313985.2. Classification (NCBI taxonomy): domain Eukaryota; kingdom Metazoa; phylum Chordata; class Mammalia; order Afrosoricida; family Tenrecidae; genus Echinops; species Echinops telfairi. The sequence continues at coordinate 89,880,897 of NW_022111369.1, forward strand.
CAGCTCAATTTTGTCTAGGAAATCTATCTTTATGTGTTCCATTTTTTATTATTTCTAATTTATCCTATATTCATACTTCATGCATTCCATATTCTTATTATTAATAGATGTTATTGCTATTTCTTCCCAATTTCAGTTGTGCCTCATTACCAAATGAAGGTCCTGAAAGCTATGCTCCATCCAAATCATTAAGATGATTTTATTTTGAGGAAACATCTTTTCCCCAGTCCTATTTTGAGTGCCTTTTAACCTGGCACACTAATCTTCAAGCACTTTATCGGACAATGTTCTGTTGCTATTCTGAAGTTTTCCATGGCTAGTAAGTACCTGAAGAGTGGACTACCGATTCCTTCTTCCTGGTCTATTATTAGTCTGGAAGCTCTGCTGAAATCTGCTTAGTGACCTTTCTGCTACTTGAAATCTGGTGGCATAGCTTCCAACATCACAGCAACACATAGCTACCACCATATGATAAAATGACAAATTAATGCTAGTTATTTATATTAGTAATTTGTAAATTTCTAGTTACCATTATTAATAGGTCATACTATTTAAAAAATAATATTTTCTATAAATCAATTTTCATCTGTATTGATTTCCTGTTTTATCACGAATTTCCTATTTCACTTATTACAGTTCTCTTAATTTCCCTTTTTCTCCTTCCTAGTTCATTAAGATGGAGGCTTACATCAATGATATTTATAGTCTTATAAGATATTTGTTTATGGTTATTATGTTCCTTCTTAACATAGCTTTAACTTTATAATCAGGGGATGATGGAATATAGTTCACTATTATCTCAAAACCAAACTCTGCTCTCAAGACAATTCAGACTTACAATGATGCCTTATCGGACAGAGTGGAGCAGCCCCATCCGTTTTCAAAGGGTGGAAATCATTCAGGACACAGCCTCTCAGTGGGTCTCCTGTGGTGCCGTTTCTCTTTCTGTCAGCTGTCAAGCGCCTTCAATACTGTGCCACCAGGGCTCCTTCGTCATCATTTTGGCTCATAGGCTGTATAAAAGTGTGTTTCTTTATTTTAAAACATTCTCAGATTTTCCTAGATAGGACTTTATACAGAGGGTCACATTCTGTTGTAAATAGGGTGCGATTGATTCAATTCTGACTCAGAAACAAGAGAACAGGACAATTCCTACTCACGCACTGTCCTCATGATTATTGTTAAATTTGGATCTATGGTTGCCACCACTGTGTCAATCCATTTCATTGATGGACTGATTCTTCTTTTTTCTTGTGATCCTCTACTTACCCCATGTCGTTCTCCAGGACAACTACTCCCGACTTATAACCCATTTCAAGTGTGTAAGATGAAGTGTTACCATGTTGCTGTTAGGTGCCATCGAGTCAGTTCCGACTCACAGCGACCCTACACTTCATGTCAGGTCATATCATGGGGCATTTACTGCCAAACTACTGAGACTGCTGGCCTCGTCAAATTGGCACAAAACCTAAGCACAGATCATTCTCTCTGTACTTATTTCAAGAGAAATGTTTTTGTTCTTCTGGTTGTTGTTGTTATGAGCCATAGTGTCAGTTCCATAGAGCATAGAACCCTGATGCACAACCAAATGAATCAATCCTGCACCGTCCTCACAATTGTTCCCATGCTCATTGTTAAAGCCACTCTGTCAACCCATCTCCTTGGGAACATTCCTCTTTTTCGCTGCCCCACTACTTTGTGACTCATCATGTCCTTCTCCAGGGACTGGTCTCTTCTGACAACATGCCCAAAGCAGGTAAGACAGCTTTGCCATCCTTGCTTCCTGTCGTCCATGATATAGCCTATCATGCTTTGCCAATACCATAATTCAGAACCAAAAATTCTTCCCTGATATTCCATATTGTCAAGCCTTTCCATGTATATGAGATAACTGAACTACCATGTGTTGGATCAGGTGCCCTTCAGTCCTCAAATAGCATCTTAGTTTTACCCCTTTAAAGAAGTTTATATTTTGTTTTGTTTTGTTTTGCCCAGGAGAGTGCATTGTTGGTCCTCTTCACTTCTGCTTCCTTTTGGCCTTGATTGTGGATTGAAATAAAATGAGATCTTTGTAAATATCATTTTTTCTCTGCTTACTTTGATATTGCTTATTGCTTCATTCATGAGGATATTTTATGTCTAATGAAATATAATCCTTACTGAAGGCTGAAGTCTTTGATCTGTATCAATGAGTGCCTCAAATACTTTTCACTTTCAGCAAACCTGCCTGCATCCTCTGCATATGACAGGTTGTTAATAAGCCTTCCTCAAGTTGTGATGCCATATTCTACTTAATAGTGTAGCTTCTTGAATTATTTGCTCAGCATAAAAGTTGTATATGTGTGGTGAAATTACACAATCTGATACACTTTCTGATTTTAAACTACATAGAATCCGTTTCTGTTCAAATGGCTGCCTGTTCATCTATATATAGGTTCTGCATGGACATACTGAAATGTTCTGACATACTTGTTCCTTGCAATGATTTTTCTGATGCACACTGTCAACTGTCTCTGTATAGTTTACTCTGTGAATTTTTTCCATCTTCCTAGACCACTCATTTATTTGCCTGTATAATCCTTCAATATCATAACTTGGATCTTGGATCTTTTGCAACTTATTAGCTTTGAGAACTGTACTGTATCCATGCTATACATTCTTGCAGATTTTTACAGTCAAACTTACTATGCTCTCACATTTAAAGTGTGCATAATAGAAACAGAATGTAATTGATTTTTATATTGTATCCAGTTTGACTACCTCTGTGGTTTTTTAATTCAGTTTATTTAAATTTAATCTTTAATATAGATTCCTTTGAATATAAAGCTACTATTTTACTAATTACTCACTCCCTCTATCTTCTGAGTTGCTTATTGTTCTTTTGAATTCTCTATAAGGTCTTGCTATACAATTGTTTTCTGTTAGTTTAGTTATTATTCTGGCTCTTAAAAAACAATTTCTGGACAAATTATTTCTCTTCCTACACATCCATGCTACACAGAAGTAGTAAATTCATTTATCCATCTCTCATCATTTATATTACTGTTGAAGTGCACTTGAATTTTACTTATTTCTCAGGTCCCACAAATCAGTAATAAAAGCAATGTTAATTAGTATTATTATTTACACAGTCAATATTCATTTTAATTTACCCCAATAATTGATTATTCCATTCCAATTCATTTCTTAGTACATTAACTTGCTTTCGTCAAGGATCGCTTTCCTTCTGCCTGAAGAACATCTTTTAATTTAATTATTTTCTTTTCAGAGAGGGCTGGAAGATTTTGCTTCACAGGGTTTTTATTTATTTAGCTTTATTTTTCAATAGTGATTTTTCTAAGGTATACATTTGTAAATGTTATCGTCAATATTAAAAATGCTGTCTCAAAAGTATCTCACTTCCATTCCTCTGTTGAGAAAACTATTACCAGTTTTCTTGCTCCTTATTTAAAAACAATGTGCACTAAAATGTTTATGTTTTTGCATAGTTGCGGTTTTCTTTCTAGATCTTTGGTGAGGTAACTATCTGGTGGATATAAACAATATATTCCACTTATCTGTCTATACTTTTCCTAATAGTGATAGCCCACAGCGTTAAACCTCTGATGTAGCCAGGCTCGGAGTTCACCATGTTACTTGATGTGGCAGTAAGGAAACAGAAACAATAGGATAAGCAGAGAAACTAGTGAGCCAGAAATTGATGGAACTGTCTTGTGTTACTGGGCGTCTCAAAATGCCCACCTTTGACTCATTGTAATATGATCACTATTATTGCACTCTCTATGAGTAAAAAATATTTGTGTTTTCCTTCTCCATCAGGCTTCTGGGTTATGTAGGTTTTGACTTTTGCAGGTTTTACTATATTGATCAAACTTGCTAGTCTTACATCGATATGAGTCGACTTGAGAGAGTTCATTTAAAAAGCCAACTATAACTTAATTCCTTTGGGGCTGTAGGGTGGCAGGGGAGTATTGTAAGCCTCTTCTTTATAAAATCATTTTCCCAGGAGTCAATTTCAACTCATAGTGACCATCCTGAACAGGGGAGTTTACCCACATGACTTCTTGTAATATTCTTGAAGCAGATGATTTCTTATACCTCCTGTGGGATTGTTGGCAGATTTGAACTGTTAATCTTTGGGGTTGGCATTTAAATGCCAAATGACTGCACCAACCAATCTATGATTCCTCTATGTATCTATTTATGAGAACATGATTTAAGAAATGCATTTACTGAGGGTCTGGACACTTTTAGACTTTTATGGCAGACCAGGAAATTAAAAGAATACTATAAGATGATAGTAGATCATGGAATTTGTCAAGAAAAATGACATCTTTTCAAATACCTTTTTTAGCAACATTGACTGCAAGTGTACACAACAACGTTGCCAAACAGAATACTCAGAAGCAGATTGACTACATCTGTGTGAAGAGACAATGGAGAAGCTCAATATTAGCAACTAAATTGAGACTACTTGACAACTGTGGTCCAGATAATCGATAGTTCATACGTATTTCAGTTGCAGTAGAAGAAAATAAATAAATCCACAACAACCAAAAATTATCTTGAGTACATCCCACCTGTATTAGTCTAGGTACTTTGGAGAAACAAATCCACAGCAACTCATGTATAAGAGAGTTTTATGTAAAGAAAGTGTGCATCACGAAAACATCCCAACCCAATGCTGCGCAAGCCCACAAGTCCAACATTAACCCATTAACCCAACACCAGTCCACAAAATCCTTCACCTCACAAAACAGAGGCAATGATGCCGACTGCAGGAGGAAAGCCGAGTCAGTGAATGAATAAGCATCTCAGCACTAGCAGGGGTCTCCACAGGGCTGCTCCAGCATCCAGGGCTGCATCGGGATAGGTCCATGTGGCTTCTCCTTGGGGATGTCTTGTAGGAAGTCAATCTTGCAAGCTGAAGCAGGGAACTGCTAAGGTAGCTGCACCCTGGTGCGACCATCAGAAAGCAAGAGACCCGAGAACTAGAAAGGTGAGGCTCACCACCCATTTATCCCTCTGCCTTTCAATTAGCCTCACATGTGATTATAGGCCAGGTTGGCACAATTAACTAACTCACCACCTGATATTTGAAAAACCTCTCCAGAGTAGATTTAACAGTGAAGACCCACATTCATTTCCAGCATCCCCTTGAGGATTAATTTCCCAGGACAATTGACCAGGGATGTGAATACCCTTGCCCTCAGATAAAGTGCATCAGAAAGTGAGTTAATGCAGACATGTTGTTGTCAGGTGTTGTCCAGTCAGTTCTGACTCATCGTGACTTTATGTTTAACAGAATGACAAATTGTCTGGTCCTGCACTATCGTCACAACTGGTTCTATGTTTGAGGACATTGTTGCTGACTTTGTGTCAATCCACTTCATCAAGGTCTTCCTCTTTTTGGTGCCTCTCTACCAAACTTGATTTCCTAACAATGCAGATATAGTCAGGTAAAAAAATTAACATCTTATCACTTTTTTCCTTTTAACCCTTTTTTAATGTGTTCTAGTTTTTATTATTGCCAGCATTATTTTTTTAGATTGAGGTTTTTTCTGTTTTATTTTGCCATTGTTTCTGGTTTTTTATTAACCATTTTATATACTCATATAATTAACATATTATATAAACCAATGGTTTGAAAACATCAAAAGAAGTTGTGCAATAATTTCCACATGAATTTTGAACATTTTCTTCAACTTTTTATCCATTGTTATTAGGATCCCTTGTCCCCACAACCTCCTCTGTCCTAACCCCAAGCACCATTTATCTAGTCGCTGTCTGAAAAGATTATCTATCCAGGATTTCACATAAAGAAAATCATACAAAAAGAAGAAAAACAAAGAAAATGGGAAAAGCAATAAAATCAAATGCATGATTGCAAAATAAAATAGAAAGTATTAAAAATTAGGGTCAAAAGGGAAAACAAAGTATATGATATTAAATTTAAACCAAATTATATCTTTATAATCTACTTTCTGGGGACAAGGCTGTCTGTGGCCAAGGCTGTTTACATCCCTGTTCAATGATCTGAGGGAATTTAATAGAGGCTTAATCCATGTGGGGAAGTCTCGATTTGCAACTGAGTATTCAGAATTTAATTTCTAATACCATTCCTTCCTTTGATTTGAAATTTTACCACTTGAAATCCTAGGATCACATAAACTGGTGTTCTTCCATGGATTTGGCTGGCATGTCACTTACATAGCTGCATTAAGAAAAACCTTTAAGTTCCCTGATGCAATTCTTTCGTAGGGAGGGTATCATCTGATTTCTACACTTATGCTGTGCTCTGACACTTATATTTTCAGTGATCACTTCGTTACGGCAAGTAATAAACAGGACTACATTATACATCTGTTTTCTTTTAGATTGATGTTTTTATATTTTACTGTTATTTTTGTTAGCTTGTTTTTTAATGTTTCAGTATAGAAATAATGAAACCCACAACTTCCTCTAGTTCTTAAACGCTTCCCCACCCCAACTACCATGACCCCAATTCTACCTTGCAAACCTGGTTAGACCAGACGATGCACAACGGTACATATGGGAACTGAAAACGCGGGAACTCTAGGACAGATGAACCCCTCAGGACCAGAGGTGACAGTGGCGATACCTGGAGCGAAGTCGTGGTAGAAAGGGGAAATCAATCACAAGGATCTACATATAACCTCCTCTCTGGGGGATGGGCAACAGAAGGGTGGATGAAGGGAGATGCCGGGCAGTGTAAGATAAGATATAATAATAATTTATAAAATATTAAGGGTTCATGAGGGAGGGGCAGTGGGGTGGGAGGAGGGAAAGGAAAATGAGCTAATTCCAGGAACCCAAGAGGAAAGCGAATTTTGAGAATGATGAGGGCAACAAATATATAAGTGTGCTTTACACAATTGATGTATGTATTGTGATGAATTCTATGAGCCCCAATAAAATGATAAAAAAAAGAAATCCAAGATAGGTAAATCTATAGAGATAATAACTGGATTAATTGTTTATTGGGGGTATGGCAAGGAAGGTTTGTGGGGATATGGGTAGCTAATGACAATTAGTACAAGAATGAAGAAAACGTTCTAATACTGACTGTGCTGATGATTATACAACTCTTCTTGATGTGATTGAATTACTGAATTGTATGACATATGAATTATATGTCAATAGAGCTACTGGGGGCACACAACAACATAGGAATAGAAGGGAAATGTCTTAACATATTAAAGAACATATAAAGCCAATAGCCAATGTTTTGCTCACTGGAGAAAAACTATGCAAACAGGAACCAGGTGAGGATGCCGCTTATTGCCATTCCTATTCAACATTGTCCTGGAAGCCTTGGCCAGGCTATTTTAGACAACAAAAAGAAATCAAGGGAATACAGCTGGGCAAAGAAAAATGAAAACATTCATTACATGCAGATGATACAATTTTATATGTAGAAAACTTCAAGGATTTGGCAAAATGATGGTTGGAATCAGTTGAAAGATTTAGCAATGTGGCAGGATACTGTATAAACACATAAAAATCAATAGAATCCCTGTGTACTAATGAAGAGAAATCTGAAAAATAAATCAAGAAAATAGTAAGATTTAATAGCTAGATTTTCATCTAGCCACGGGCAAGATGAAATGCCTAGGAAATGTGTAACCAGAAAAACAAAAACCTGTACAAAGAAAACTACAAATTACTATTAATTACATGAATACAAAAGAGGCCTACACAAATGGAAGAATATCCTCTGTTTATGGATAGGACAACTTAATTGTAAAAATGTCAATACTACTCAAAACAATCTACAAATACAATGCAATTCCAATCCAAAACCCAATATCATTCTTTAAAGAAATGGGAAAACATATTACTAACTTCAAATGATTTCAAATCAGGATAAATGTGTGCCAGGCTTATCTTCTTTCACCATACTTCTTCAATATATGCTAAGCAAATATTATGGGAAGCTGGACTTCATGAAGAAAAGCATGATTTTGGCATTATGATTGAAGGGAGGATGATTAACAACCTACAATATGCAGATGACACAACCTTGCTTGCAGAAAGTTAAGAAGACTTGAAGCACTTGCTGATGAATGTAAAAGACTACAGTTTCAGGCTGGATTATACCTCAATACAAAGAAAAACAAAACCCTCACAAATGAATGAATAGGTAACATTATGATAAATAAAGATTAGGATTTCATGTTGCTTGGGTCTACTGTCAGTGTTCATGGAATCAGCAGCTATTGGTGCTAAAGCAACGTGTGGTGAAGAAACTAGATCATGCCCAGTTATCATATAGAATAACATCTGGGGACTTTAAAACTTGTTTCCAAACAAGCAGCCATCTAAGTGAGCTGTCAACTAAGTCCACATGGAAGAAGCACACCAACATCTTTGGCTGAAGGATCGTAAATCATATAATCCAAAACCCAAGGAAGGAATAGTATCAGAACCTAAATTGTGAAATTCTGATTTGCTGAAGACTTTGGATGACAGTGGAAGCCCAAGGTACATCTGTGAGATCTGCATAGGAAATGAGCCCCAATGATTTCCCTTGATTCATCAGGACGGATGGCAATAAACTGGTTACCAAACAGAGAGAATTGGAGAGATTACTATAGGATAGTGAATTAATAAATCCCATCAGGACAGGATGGCAATAAACTGGTTACCAAACAGAGAGAACTGGAGAGATTACTATAGGATAGTGAAGTAATAAATCTGACTTGAATGGTTAAAATCATGTCACTTGATCCCTCCTATGATGCAGGATCAGCCTGATCTGGTTTCCAACATTTTCTCTGTGTGTGTGTTTTCAATATGGCTGGTCTATTTCTTCCTGGTGGGTATCCCTCTTGAATTTTATGTGTTTTTCTGTTTTGGGGTCTATGACACTGAGGGTTGGTGAACCTATCAAGACAAAAAGTACAGTAAACATTTCGGGGGGGCCAAGCGGGTAAAGGGGATGAAAGGCAGCTGATATTAAGGAGTTGAAGAAAGAAGAAAATATTTTGAAGCTGATTGTGTTGACAATTGTATAATACTGTTTGATGTGATTGAACTACACGATGATCTGATCTCTGTGTTAGCTCGCAATAAAATGGATTTTATAGGATGTTTTTTAAAAAATTATATAAATAGGTAACAATGATTGCCATTTAATTGTGACTGATTTTTAAGGGGATATTTTTCACGTTCCTCATCTTGTCTGTTGATAAACTCTAATGAGAATTATTAATTAAAATATTAATGACTTTGCTGATATTAGTTTTTAATGTAAAACTAAACACAAAAGGAAAAAGAAAAGAATTCAAAGGATGTATTGCATTGAGAAAATCTGTTTCTCAACCCCCTAAAGTCACGTACAGCAAGGATGTCTCCCTGAAGAGGAAGGGGCCTGACCAGATTTTTAATCTCTTCAGATGCATGTCAAGCTAGCACAATGAATCAAGAAGCCTGAAGAGTAATGGAGGCCTTTGAACTGTGTTCCTTTGCAAGAGTATTAAAAGTATGTGCGCTGTTAGAAGAATAAACAAATCCGTCTTTGAAGAAATATAGCCAGAATATTTCTTCATAGCAAGGAGGTCAAGACTTCCTGTTTCACATACTTCAGATGGGTGATCAGGAGAGATCAGTCCCTCAAAAGACACAATTCCTGGCCAATAGAAGGTCAGAAAAAAATAAAGTCTTTTGACAAGAAGAATTGACCCGGTAGCTGCAACAATGGTCTAATACATAACAGTTTTGAGGATGGTGTGAACAGCAGACAAGATTTTGTCTACTGTGTGTAGAGTTGCGAGTAGTTGCAAGTAAGTAGAAGTTTGCCACTAACTCTAGAAAAACTCGTCTCCATTTTGAAGTCAAGTCAACCAGCAGGCTGGAATCTAAGGTATGAATTGCATATTCTAGTCTTCAGTCAGGATTAATTTCTGAAGGCTCATTTTTTGTTCCTCTGTACTTTATCTGATGGGATGGGATCCACCCGTATTATTGAATATAATGTTGTATGAGGGTATTATCAAACTTAAAGCAAAATAAGTATGCATGTTAATCATATCTAAACAATATCTTCATAAAAACAGAAAGTGTTTGACAAACAAAGGAGCCCTCTTATCTCTCTAAGCTGACATAAAATCAACCAGCATACCTAACTGTCATCCTATGGTATGCATAATAACCCCAGGAAGCTGCTATTAACAAAAATAGTAATTTATAAGAAGGATAACCAATGCTTTAAGGAGTGTGAGTAATTTTAAAATACGGTACAATAAGCTCAGTAAATATCACTATCTCATTACATTTCAATTGTGTGGCAAATGGAAAAGGCCATTTACTCTGAGGAAGAAAGGCTTTAACATTGACTCAGAAACTCAGGCTCCAGGGACTGGTGGAAGGATGACAACCCTGGGTCACAAAAGCTTATTAAATAAAGGTGTTGAATATGGAAATTTTTTACTGTCTTCGACCGGTTAGATCATTCTAAGAAAATAATCTTATTTAAACACACTTTTATATATAGATCTCAGCTGTGTGTTTACACAGAATCTATGATGAGCAAATAGCAAATCCTGTTCTGGAGAGGTGAGAAATCACTGCTGTGGATATTATCTTATTAAAAATACCCTTTCCAGATCTTTGGACATTATTGTTGGTCTTCTCAGAAACCTGTCTGGCTTTTTATATTTTGTAGAAATGAAGTATCTAAAATTGAAAGCAGTTTTCCCAGTGCAATAGAACTAAATTGGATAGTGAGGAGCTATATCCTCTAACTTCATCAGGTGATGCCACTGGACATACTATCCAAAATCACAAAGATTTCATAGCACGTTAGCAAAACGTATGTATTTTTATATGCATTTGATACTGGACACTCTTTAAAATGGTCTTTTACACAAGCTAGTGTATCTGATTACCACCCAATGATTTTTTAAATAAATTTTCTCATTTTAAGTACATAAATGCTATTTGAGAGTATCTTATCTTGCCTCTCAAGCATCTTATGAAAGTGTTTACACTACATATTTTTTTTCTATTTTCAACAACAATTATATTAGCCTTATTTATCTTTTTACAAATTTACAAATTTTTCCATTGGAAAACAAAGGGATCAATTTATGCTAACATGCTATTTTTTCAAGTGTTGCTTTTAGGCTAGAAATACAGTATTGCTGTTTATATTCTAAAATGCAGTGGTGGCAAAAATCAACTTAGCATAGCAGTGTTTTCCTGAGGACAAATGACTGGTTATGCTGACATGCTTCTCAGCGCTCAGTGGTGTCTTTAATTTTTCTCTGCAACATGCTAAATAAAAACAATAAGCAGCTTGATATTATGTATGCATGATTGTCAAATGAAAACAAAATCATTCATTTTGCAGAGAAAATGTGCAGAAATAGTAAATTTAAATTTCTTAGTGTAGCTGGTGAAGCTTAAGAGCTCAAAGATAGTTTAGATTACTTACCAGATTTCTTGAAAACCTTCCATCATTGAAAGGGAATATGTCAAATTTGGACTTGGAACGTACATCATTGTAATAGCCTGGGCACTCTGATTGACCTCACAATTCATAATTTAACAATTAATATTTTGCATAAAGACATGGAACATTTCAGAACATTTCAACACTTTAAATAAATAACACTTGAAAATTGATTCTTTACCCCATATTTTATAATAGGACTAGTAGAAGTTATATAATATTATTAAATGTTATATGTTTTCACACATTTCACTTAACAATATAAAAATAGGTTTCTCAATTTGAGAAACCTATAAGTAACTTTCCAAAGGCATGTACCATTACAGCTGTGGAGTGAACAGAATAGTGCTAGCATATCTTTCTCATCATTCTACAAATGGTATCTGATTTCTAAAGTCCCACTTCACTATAAACTTTAAGCACTGTGCGTATCCAATGCAAATAATGACAGGGAATAGAATATTTAGTTGTTAAAATTCATTTCCAGGGGAAGAAATAAGAATGGCTTTCTAAAGAGGTGGCAAGTTTGATTCTACAATAGCGTAGTTATTAAATTAGGGTGCCATGGGGGAGGATCGCTTTCCAAAAAAAGGTAATTAAACAACATTTGTGAAATGAACACTAATGCAATATAATGGTAATTTAGCAACTTAAATTATACATCAGTTTCTCAAATCCATAGAGATTTATAGTGATAGCAACTTTTCGCTGTGATCTGGTGGAATTTCTGATTTGAGTGTTCTATCAACCAATTAGATTGCAACTTGTGCACAAAATATAAAGCGTTCCATTTCATTGCTTTACAACACTTATCCTGATTATAATCTGTATTCTCTAAAAGATAATTATGCATGAAACTAGAGACATTTAGAAGAAATATAAACATGTATTTGTTTACTAGGGGAGAAAAGAGACCCATATCCGAATAGAGTTTTTGAAGATACATTTGTTAAGTATGGAACAAGACATGAGACCATAATGGATTCATCAAAAGTCAGCCACGTAAGTAAGATATAGAGAAAAAAGTATTTGTGTATTTTCTCTTCTGGACTTCACAATTGCTAGTATGAGGTAGTTGTTACCCAAATTTGTGAGTTAATACAAGGATTGTATTGATAGGAATTGGCAGGATAAATTCCATATATATTTTTTTAATCATGATCCTGAACCATATGGAAAACAAGACTAATTAAAACACAAGCATAGCATTTGACAACATAATTTTGCTTTTATGTAAACATATATTTAAACATTTTAACTAATTTATATTTTATTTTTACAGAACAATTTTGTGGAAAGTATTGACAGTCCATATATACCTTTTCCCTCCTATTATTAGCATTGTTTCTTCCTGTGACACATTTCTTTGAATTGATAAACCAGTATAATTTTTTAACCAGAATTTTCAGTTTTCTTCCTATATAAATATTTTACCCATTTTGTAAGATATTGTCATATTTTTGTTGATAATGTAACTAGTGTTGTATTTTTAATACCAATTTTAAATTGAGCTTGCTGTTTATAGCAGGATTATACATCTTTTCCTATTGCCATATGGCTTAGAATTTCTTAGGGATATATTTTTGTTCGTTTGTGGCCATCCCTACACCCATATCACTGACTTGGTCATTTATTTCACTATCTCTGCTAGTGCAGTAAGAGCAGACATAACACAAGCTGTTCATAAGCTCTAAATATATGAATGTGGTTCAACGTCCCCTTTTGTTCTTTTCCCAACGCGAGTTCAAACTAAAACCAAGCTCACTGCTATTGAGTTGGTGCTGACTCATAGTGACTCTATGGGGCAGGATAGAACTTCCTGTGTGAGTTTTGGAGGCTACCTGTTTACTGAACTAGACAACCCTGTCTTCTCCCACAGAAAGGCTGGTGATTTCAAACTGCCCATCTTTCATCAGAGCCCAATGCGTCACCTCTATGCCACCAAGGCTCCTTAACAGTGCTAATACAATAGTAAATTTTGTATAAATACTCTTTAGTCTGGATACTGAAAAAGGCAGACACATATAGTGTTGCTGTTAGTGTTCATCTACAAGTATGTACATGTAATATGATTGGAAAAATGTCTTTTTAAAGACATTGGTCTTTTTTCTGTAGATGCCGCAAATGGACTAAAACAATTAAAAATTAAAAACAACATGAAAATATGTCATTACTTGTGGACAGTGAATTTCTTAAGGAGGAGGGAAATATGGTCAATCATGCATGAAATCACACAAGGAAAATATTGTCTAATCATAAAATTTTGTTTATATGTGCAATAAAAATAAATATCTGTGAGTTGTGTATCAGCATCTAAAATGAGGCCAGGGCCAACTGTGGAACAGACAGTCAATTGCTCATATGTAATGTCAAGTTGAAGTTGAAGAAAAGGTAAAGAAGTCCACAATAGCCAAAATGCCACCTTGAGTGTATGTCGCCTGAAGTGTGAGAACAGATTTGCCGCATTGAACACTAATAAAAGAAGACCCGACGAGCTGCGTGAGGCCATCTAGAACATCATACATGAAGAAAGCAAAAGGTCATTAAAAAGACAAGAAAGAAATAAAAGATCAAAGTGAAGGTCGGAAGCGATTGTACAGTAAATACTGTGGCGGTGGACACCTGATATCCTCTGTATACCCTGTTGCCACAGCAGGAGTCAGACAAGCCTCCATGGTCCAACCCTCTTCTAACTGCAGCCGTTTGTCCCGCACAACGGAACGTCTCTGTCGGCTTTCATTGCCATGGCCACACACAACTCACAGAAAACACAATTAAGTGGGTTTGTAAGGGAAGTTAATAAACCTCCAAAATTAGTTCACTGTCATCAAGTCCATTCTGACTCATAATGACCAAATGGGCTAGTGTAGACCAGCTTATGTGGGTTTCCAAGACTATCTCTGTAAAAGAGTAGAAATCCTTGTCTTTCTCTCCTGGACTGGCGGGTAATTTTGGACTGCTAACCATAATACCACAAGTCCGTATCGGCAAACAGTAAGGATACAGTCTCTCTCAGCTTCTCAGCCTCTGAGCCACACAGTAGCCACATGGTCTCTCTCTGGGTCTTGATCTCTTGGTAATTAGGCCTTTGGCTCCAGGGCCAGGAAGCCAACCCAGCTGTCACTTTGTCCCAGACTATGGCCAGGAACCCCATAGTCTCTGGCTAGATAAGGAGAAGGTACCCCATAATCTTAGTACTGTTTCTCTGAGTATCTGTGTTACAGCCAGTGATGCATCTAGTTTTAGCAGCCTCCACCAATTCCTGAACATGCTCTTCCAAGGCCCTCAGAGTTTTTCTTTACCCTAATGCTGCTTCAAAGATTTCCAAAGGGACTGGTAATGGGAAATGACTGTCTTAATGTCACACATGCCGTGTTTGCATAGTCCCACCCAGTGCTGCCTCTCGGCTGCGGTTAGAAGAGGGTTGGACCATGGAGGCTTGTCTGACTCCTGCTGTGGCAACAGAAAATACAGAGGATATCAGGTGTCTACCGCCACAATATTTACTGTACATTTAAAGGTTCTTTATGATCACAATAAAGTGTTCTGGAGTTCCCATCATTCTCAAAGCTATCCATAGTTTGTTATGATCTACACAGTTGAATGACTTGGCATAGTCAATAAAACAA
The DNA here is from genome assembly GCF_000313985.2 of Echinops telfairi. Taxonomy (NCBI): domain Eukaryota; kingdom Metazoa; phylum Chordata; class Mammalia; order Afrosoricida; family Tenrecidae; genus Echinops; species Echinops telfairi. Next base: position 89,896,002 of record NW_022111369.1, read on the forward strand.
AAGTACACATCTTTCTGATATACTCTGCTTTGAGCCAAGCTCTATCTGACAAAAGCAAAGATACTCTTTGTTCCACACCCTCTTCTGAATCCATCCTAAGCCTCTGGCAACTCTGTGTCAATGTCCCATTGCAACTGTTGTTGGATGATCTTCAGTAAAGTTTTACTTACATGTGATATCAGTAATATTATTCTACAATTAGAGCATTTGGTTGGGTCACCTTTCTTTGGAATGGATACAAATATGGATCTCCTTCATTCACTTCTTTAAGTAGCTATTTTCTCAATTTTCTGGCACAGATGAGTGAGTGCTTCCAGTGCTTCATCAGCTTGTTGAAACATTTCATTTGGTATTTTATCAATTCCTGGATCCTTGTTTTTAGCTACTGCTGTCAGTGCAGCTTGAATTTCTTCCTTTAGCACCACCGTCTCTTGATTCTTTGGTACAATTACTGAGTATTCTTTCCATCTTCTTTGGGTGCCTCCTGCATCATGCAATTTTTGCCCATGGAATTGTTCAACATTGAAACTCAAGGCTTGAATTGTTTTATTGAGTTCTTTCAGTTTACGTTATACTGAACTTGTTCCTTTATTTTCTAACTCTAGGTCTCTGCATTATGATGTTTTATGTTGTCTTCTCAAGCTGCTCTTGACATTATCTATAAAATTCTCTGATTACATCATTTCTTCCACTTGCCTTAGCTATATGGAGACCAAGAGCAAGATTCAGAGTCTCTTCTGACACCCATTTTGATCTTTTCTTTCTCTCCCGTCCTTTCAATGATAGTCTTGCCTTAATTTACTATGGGTGCTCTAACAAAATACCCCAAATTGGGTTACTCAAAGCATCAACAATATACTAGCTCATAATTGATGAGTCTATCCATCACCAAAAAGTCAATTCTTCCTTATAGTCACCCTAGAGGACAGAGTAGACTTGGCAGTAATCTTAATAGAAACCTACTGCTAGATCTTTCACCTGCAGAGTGACTGAAGGCTTGGAGCATTTCACTGAGCAGTTGAGTACTTAACCACTGTACCACTTTACCAGGGATATTTCTGCCCAGAAACCCTAATTTCAGGGGTGAGCAAGGCCATTCTCTCCAAAAGTTCTAGGGGATGATTCTTCTTAATTTCTGTCCACTATTGACAGTTCTAGGCATTCCGTGACTGGTGAAAGCATAACTATGGTATCTATACCTGTGTCAGCATGACTGTTTTCCTCTGTATCTCCAGACCTCAGTATCTGTGTCTCTTCTCTTTTGTTTCTAGTAGGATGTTAGATAAATGTGGGGTTAAGGGTAAGAGGGAACCCCACAAAACATCACAGGTTTGGTAGGCGCAATTGTACAGCGATAATAAGTAGAGATTATAGTAAAGTCATAGAGAGCATGAGAGCTAAAAGATAGAGTCAAGTAATGGAGTCAGACGCAATTCATGGTAGCATATCTCACCTCCGCCCGGCTTGATGGTCCTCGTGGAGGGGCCTTAGCTGTCAGACAAGAAGCCGCTGCTTCATCCTCCTTAGTCACCTTCTCCAGCCACCCTCTCGAGTACCAGGGAGCCTCGTTATTTATTGCTAACCACGTATCGTAATCATACATCACAGAAAGGGGCAATACAATTCATTCCAGATCAAGTTTGATCGCTCTAATGTCTCACATAATAAAGCAGACCATTACTATTCTGGGAAGCATGCAAGTTCCCTGATAGTGGACAATAGCCTGAGTCATCAGGAGGGATATTAGCATAGGCAATACAATCAATAGGAGAGGAATCACCTAGGGGTGTGCCCACATTGGTTGTGGAATAGACAGTGGTATCTGCTTGATCTAAACAGCTGATAATGGCTAACTAACCTTGGTCACCCTTGGGCGGGTTTGCCCTCTCTGGTATCCCTGCAAGTGAATAGACCACCATTATCCTTATCAGAAGGGAGTGGGTCTTATTCAGGGTGAGTCAGACTAATGGTCTAGCCACTACAGATGGCCAATGTCAAGGAGAATAACCTCTGACCTACTTTCGCCGAGAGTCACTCTTAAGCAGCTAAGTTTGGTACATATTTTGGGGAGACAACTTAAGAGAATTCCTCCTGTTCCCCACAGATAGATAGAACCAAATGCACATTATCCCCCAATATGACTTTATGTTAACTTTACATCTGCAAAGTTCTATCTCTTCTAGAAGGACAGTATCTACTTACTCCCATTCCACCATTGTAGTTTGGAAACAGATAACTTGGATTAAAGATTTTACAGGTCAAAAGTTAAAGGGAAATTTTGCAACCTATGCTTAACCTTTGAAGAAGCATAAAAGAAATAGATTCTTGGCACCTGCAGAGTAACTGGAACGTGAGAGAGAAGTTGCTCATAACAACGCATGAGTTTTTTTTCTTCCTGTCTACTTCTTATTCTCAAGGGACTTTCAAAAGTGACATGACCCCCAAAATATCCATAAAAAATATTTTAAATGACTCAAACGTTATGATTAGCAAAATCATGTCAAGCAGGTGTTTTCCTTGTTGTGTGTGTAATATAGAATGATTTCTTAAATACCAGCCATCAGGATTTTCTTATTGCAATTTCCTGCATCCTGTATTCAAGCTGTGAAAATGCAGTATTTTGATTAACCCTTAAAAAGTGCTCCAGGATTCCAGATCATCTTTTCTTTCATTAAACTCTCTAATTTTAATAATCTCCAGTTTGCTCTTTGACCATCCATTCTAGAATAATCCACCCCAAATCATAATAGAGTCTAACACATAATAGATTCCAAGTCCAAAATCTCATGCTCTAAATCAGGCATGGCATAGCTCTGTGTATAATGAGATTCTTTCCGAAATAGGTAGACAGGCTTTTCTTATGCTTTAAGATACATAGTTTGAGTACAGTGTGAACAAGTGGTGGCATTCATCTGGTTTGCACTGGTTAGGCAGAACTGATACCAAATGGGTTGTTGAGTTCAGCAAACCGTGTGTAAAAATGGCACTTGTAATCAGGGTTCCCTCTAAAATGGGTGGCTGGGCAGCTGCCCACTGTGGAAATTACAAAGAAAAAAAGTGCTAACCAGAGGATGACATACTGTATTTCGTTTCAGCTGTGGGTTATGACTCAAATTCCCATGAGATATTATGAGTGGACTGTGTTCAAAGAGCTAAAAAATTTTGTCAGACAATTGCTATAAGTTCCTCATTTTGAAAGAAAACCATCCATTTATGTTAGTTATACAAGATTTCAGCTGAAAAATAACAAAAATTGACTTAATTAAAAAATAATATTTAGTTTTGTTACATAATAAAACTTTAGCATGTAGGCAGTTGAATAGAATGTTAGCTCAAGGGTGTAATTCGTCAATGCTCATGTAATTATTTTTTCTTGGTCTCCTAATAACAAAATATCTGTTCATTAAATGCAAGAAGGCAACAGAAACTAATTCATGGGCATTTCATCAGATTTATGCTTATGATCCCTTGACTAACCCTAACTTCAAGACTGAATGGGAAAGTGACTCAGATGGATTTTACAAATGCAATAAAAATAGGCAAAAGAAACAAAAAGGTTGATGAAGTGAGTTTTGTGTGGACCACCTATTTTCTCTGTGCTCATTCATAGATTAATACAGTGCAACAAATGTTGATCATTAACATTAAACTACATTGGAAATAACGTATATTTCTCAAATATTAGATCTCAAAAATAACAGATATTTATGAGAGGTACATCTATATCTATTTAAATATGATCTTGAAATAAATGAAAATATTCATTTGTACATAATATTATCTGTACAGATTAAAATGTGTCAACCGAGTAATAAAAAAACAGGTTACAGAAAATATTAAATATAAATGACAAGGGTGATATGTAAAAATTATGTAATAATTTTAAAACTATTTATTTAGCAAAAGGTTTTCCTAAATTTTCACATACCATCTTTAAAGGCATTTTCCCTAAGTATTTTTAATGATGTTCATGGTAATGTTTTTATCATCAAAGATGAAATGACATATATATCTTTTGAAGTTTTAGCAATATCATCTGCTGGAGGCCTTTTTCCTCCAAAATATTTCAGCATGTCCATTCAATGTATCTTTTGCTAGTAGTAAATTGCCTTGGTCCAATGGCATTTACAAAAATTTCCCAAGAAATAGTTTCTGATAGAATCATTTTTCAATCAGCCTGTTACAATCAGCATCGCTGTACATGTTGTGAGGAGCAAGCCATCACTGATTGAACATTCGGGGGGAAGGTAAAAAACGATCACATTCCACACAATGTATCAAAACCTTCTTTAGTTATTGTACAGACATTGTTTCAAATGGATGATACAAAACACATACAGGTGGTGCTGTCTGGAAAGCACTGGACTCTAGTAACCTCAAGGCTTATCTCCTTCTTGCTATTCAAGCTCCCTGGGTGAGGCTATCTGCTCTGGGAAATAGTTACCTTTTTTTTTTTTTTTTTAGCCTCTTTTCCTTTGCCTTTTGGCTTTATGTGTTCTACAACGCTGAAAGTAGAGCAATTGGATTTTTCTGTTGTATGTTTTAAAAATTAGATAAAGCTAAAATTTTCAAAACAAAGTCCTTAAATATTAAATATAAAATTACTTGAGTTGTTTAAAAAATTAATAGTTCAGCTGTATGAAAACAAGGAAAAGCGGAACATGACTGAAGGACTGAGTACATCTATAACCTTAACACTATGGGACAGTTCTGTCTGTTTTCTAAGTCTGTATGAGCAGTAATTGACAGAGCAACAATGAACTATATCTCTAAATGTCTTAAAACCAATAATTGAGCTTTATGTGAATGTATGTCCAATTTGACATCCTTTTCTAAAATAAATCTGTTTGTCCATGTTGATTTTTTCAATTCATTTTGTGTTGTCTTTTTCACCAACAAATTTTAGACAGATTCAATATTGATGCTTCTTGCATATCCAGACATAGGCATGTCATTTAAGCTAATGTTACATTTGAAGTAGTAAAATCAGCACTAGAAGTTTGAAATTACCCACTATATCCTTCTTGCTATTCTTTTAGCTTTTCAAAGAGACTTTTACATTTGAATTTCCAGTAAACTCATAGTCAATCTTTATTGGATTTGCTGTCCAAACCACCTACCTCTTCTCTGTCATGTGGATTCAACATTGCCCTTTCGTTGTTTCCATTTTCCATTTTAAGACACCCCTTCTTTAAATCCCTCCCAAATGCTAGTCTTATTTTTAATGATCATACAAAAGGTTAAATGAGACAGTTTTTGCACACAGGTGGTTTCACCAACTTCCTTTCAATTATGATAGGCCTTAATCATTGTCATCTTTGTTCCATGCCTACACCCTTCTTTATCTTATTATTATTTGGGGGAATTAAGACATTCACTAGTATTTTTGCTAGATCTGTTATTGGTGGTTAAGGTATTTCAGGTGCTATAGTTAGAGTCACTTGAGTAGCTCACCTTCTAGTCAACAACTGATGCTTCGTGCAATAGGAAAGCTAAACAAGATCATTTTGTAAGCTGAGTCTGCCAGGATCTCAGTGTCAGTGGCACTTTGGAGTAGGAATGGCTGCCAGGTACATATACAACTCAATTGCTATCCATACTTACAGTTGAAAATAAACCACTTTCTATCCATCACAACACCTGACACTGACACTGACTTCTTTGTGGATCAGCCCATACTCGGCTATGTTTTGAACAGTAACTCGTAAAATTGAGCATCTAGAAGTAAACATATGAGAATAATAACATTGTCATATTATTGCACATTACATATTAATAATAATAAAATGCACACAAAATGAAATGAACAGTAGTAAATGCAGTTCATCATAACAAGAATATGTCACAGGCAGGTGGCTTTAACAAACAGAAATTTATTTTCTCAGAATTTGGATATATGTATTCATATTACCATCATCATCAGCTTTAAGGAGTCATTTTCCTTTGG
>NW_022111369.1:89902674-89909681 GCF_000313985.2 Echinops telfairi
TGATCAAACATGCAATCAAGAGGATTCGATAATTATTGGCTATTGTCATGAAAAAGTTGGAAACAAAGAGGAAGAACTTGTATTTACAAAATATAGCCTGGGTAATAGAAATGAAACAAGGGATCATATGACACAATTTTACACAATCAACAACTTCTTCATTGCAAATAAGTTTTTTCAACAACACAAAAGATGGATACAAGTGGACTTCTTAATACTTATTTTCTAGATATATATCTCTAATGTTCTGGTATTATACAATGAGACATAAACAATAGCAACAATATAAATCAACAAAAAAAGCTATTTAAAGAACCCTGGAGTTTAGTGCCATTCATATGTGTGCTCTATACTTTGACAGTTCAACACATGAATCTACATTTCCAACAAACTAAGTGTATAACTCAAAGGAAAAGTTACCTTTTTTCATCTAAGGTGCTTTGGACATATTGTCAGGAGAGACCAGTCCCTGGAGAAGTACATCATGCTTAGTAAAGTGGAAAGGCAACCAAATAGAGGAAGAACTTCAACAAGACAGATTGATACAGTGACTGAATCTAGAGACTCAAACATCAGAACAATTGTGGGATGGTATAGGACCAGGCAGTATTTCATTCTGCTGTACATATAGGGTTTCTGTACATATAGTATTTCATTCTGCTGTACATATAGGTGAGTCAGAACTGCCTGAACAGCACCTTGAAACAACAATTTAATTCATAACAATTATGAACTTAATGAGCACTATATTTTTGATACATATTAGAGGAGCACTGCCAATTCCAACCGAGCATCCAATTCTTATTGTTCCATAAAGATAAAACATTTTTATACTTTATTACCAGACTGTATAGCTAAAAGTCCATATTCCAGCTTCACTTAAAATTTAAAGAAGTTAACAAGATGATCTGAAATCATTTAGTTAAAAAAAAAAGGTAAAAAATGTTTGGGGTAAAACCTATTCCAAAGCAATATATACATCACCATAAGTAATATAGTAGGTATCAACTATTCCATCCCATTGAGAATTATTTATCTTCTTTGCCACTCCCCCTCCATCTTACCACACACGGTGTCCTTCTTTCTTGAAAACATGTCCAAAGTACATGAGACAAACTTTCTCCATTCTTGTATTTAAGAAGAATTCTGGATGAAACACTTTTCATTCAAGACAGATTCACTTATCCTTTTGGCAGTCCATGGTATTTTCAGAATTCTTCTCCAGAACTACAATTCAAATACATCAATTTTTCTTTGTTGTTTATTCAATGTCCAACTTTTACAGGTCTATGAGGTACAGAGACTTTATAGAGAACCTACCTATCAGATCATCATTTATTATCCTACAACTTTTATGATTAGTCAACCCTTATCAATAGTTTGTCCTGCATTCTTTTTTATGTCATGTCCTTTTTGTCAGATATGATCTTCCCCTTCATGTTAATACCTGTCTAACTTCTACCATGTTACTTTCCTGTCACTCCCTTGGTAGCTATCTAAATCTGTTTCTTTTTTTGGTGTACTAACATTTCTCTCTTTTTTTTTTTAACTTGGAATAGTGGTCTCAGGCAATATTTGTTTTTTTGTGTGTGTTTGACTAACTTCACTGAGGATAATGTCCTCCAACCACATCCATATCATGAGGTCTTTTACAGCTTGATCATTATTCTTTAGTAATGTGTAATATTCTACTGTTTATATGTAACAAAGTTCATTTATTCATTCATCAACTGGTGGGTATTTAGGTTGTTTCTCTTTTTTACTATAATAATGATTTGTTATAATCAGTCTTCCAAGAAGGTGTGCCTTGGTGATAACATGGTTTTGCTAATTGGTTATTTCTATCACCTCCGTATTGTGAATAGTGCTGAGGAAACATGGGAGTGTGTATATATCTGCTCGTACTTTGTTCTTGTTTCCTTAGGAGATGTGTATATGTCAAAAAGCATAGTGCTGCTATGGGTCAGAACCATCTCAATGACACCTAACAACAATAATCAAGTAGTATTAATGTTGAGTCATATGTTATTTCTATTCCCAGTTGTTAGAGGACATGTCATACCCCTTTTTCATGATTGTTCTACAGCTTTACAATCTGCCAGCAATGTTTGATGGTTCCGTAAACCCGCCATAAAATATAATAAAAACACACATAGAAGATAAAATAGATGAAAATAAGACATTTATATAGGTCAAAAGACTTTGCAATCTACATACAATTACTATACATCAACAAGAAAAGGACAAATAATCCAAATAAAAATAGGCAAAGGACACAAACAGACAGTTCATCCAGGTGGTCCAAAGCATATGAAGATATTTCTACAATTTCTAGCAAAACAAAACAAAGACTGTAGCCTACCTCTACCTCACACTGGTGTTGATAGCAAAGTTTTACAAAACATAAGATAGAAAACCTGGAGAGGGCTGGGGAAACGGAAACTCTACAGAAGGCTTTGGGGGCTGTAAATCTTTTCCAGAGCAGACAGCCTCATCTTTCTCTGGTGGAGAGGCTAGTCCAGCTGAAGCGCCACCCCACTGTTAGCAGCCCAAATCAACGTGCACTATGACTCCTATGTGCATTAAGTCGATTTCAACTCATAACAACCCCAAACAGCAGTGGAACTGCCTCATAGGGTTTCCTAAGTTGTAATCATTATAGAAGCAGATCAACAGATTTTTTCTTCTGTGATGCCTCTGGTGGGTTTGACCTGCTGACCTTTTGATTGGCAGCTGAGTATTGAACCATGTGCCATTAGATATCTTCTGTTAAGATTACAGCCAAGGAAATCTGATTAGCAATTCCATTCTGTAACACATGGGATTGCTGTGATTTGGAAGACGACTTAAGGTCAACTAACAACAGTAACAACAAACTAAACCTAGAAATGGAAAGCTGTGATATTTTTCCTTAATTTTGCATTTTTGTGACATATAAAGTCTTTAAGTGTGATCAATACTTTTCTACCTAAGAAACGAGAGATGGCTAAGGTGTTTAATGTATTGATAGAATATGTGTGTCTGTTTTCCCTCCTTTCTCAAATGGAGCATGTATTAGCACCAGGAGTTCTGCAAGATCTGCAAACAAAGAGAAGATCCAAGAAAACTGTAAATTTGTCGCAATTAGCACTCAGAGACAATAATTTCTGAGGAAACCATCTACTTTTTAATCATTTTATTGGGGGCTCATACAGCTCTTAACACAATCCATCCATCCATTGTGTCAATCAAATTTGCACATATGTTTTCATTTTCTTTTTTTAAAAAAATCATTTTATTGGGGCTCATACAATTCATCATAATGCATACATACATCAATTGTGTAAAGCACACTTATACATTTGTTGCCCTCATCATTCTCAAAATTCGCTTTCCTCTTGGGTTCCTAGAATTAGCTCCTCATTTTCCTTTTTCCCTTCCACCTCCCTCCCAACTCCCCCCTCCCTCATGAACCCTTAATAATTTATAAATTATTATTATATCTTATCTTACACTGCCCGGTGTCTCCCTTCAACCACCCTTCTGCTGCCCATCCCCCAGAGAGGAAACCATATTTTAACAATCAATTGAATTTAGGCACCAATTTTACAATGACATATGATTTTTATCTTGTCTGCCAACTCAAATTGGCAGAAGGCTTCCTTGAGAGAGATTGAAAACACATATCTAGTCTTAACAAAAAAGGGACCAGATCACTTATAGATGGGAATAGTGACTTTGTGTGGTTATCAACTCCCACCTGTCAGTTTGCTAAACTGCAATGCTGGACACTATGCTACCTGTATGTCAAACACCATCCAAGTCACCCATTGTAGACAGATTTCTGTATGAGGCAGCTTTCAGCATAAGACAGACAAATAATAATAATAAGTCATGGTGATCCCTGCTGAATATTATAAAACAAATAATCAAATAAACAAACAAAATCAACCTACAGATCACAGCCAACATTACCTGATAAAGTGCTGGAAAGTAAGCCTTTATGTTACAAAGCACTTCAACTATGCAGTGGCTGTAACAATGGACGCCAACATACCAACGTTCATGAAGACGGCACAGGACTGAGAAATGTTTGATTCTGTTGTGTATAGGATTAAGGTGAGTTCAGTCAACTCTTTAGAAAATAATAACAACAAAATGGTTACCAAATTCACATGCGTGATAGAGTTATACTTGGCTAAAAATTAAGAATGCTAAATTCATTGTTGTCTCATTTACAAAGTTGAATCAATATTTAAAAATAAATATGTGTCTATGGAAACCTGGAGCATGCTGACATACTAATCCAGTTTAATAGAAGTATGTTTGCAGCAGTCAGCCTAAGCTGCAAAGCAAGGTCAGCCCAGCATCTATGTACCCCTTGCTCTGATATAATTCTGATATACCAGAATTAAAGTCTTCATTATTTAGATGCTCCAATTATTCTAGTAATGTTTTTCTATATGTTCCAGGTGGTTGAAAATCCTGCAGTAAAAATGTTAATTTCAGTAACTCCAGAACACTAAATCATTAAGCAATAGTAAATACACAAAGAAGGGAAATCAGAGGGAGAAAATTACCCTGGAAGAATTAGTCAATAAGACACAGAGTGAAAATCAACATGATAGCTTTGCTTAGTGTCCAAGTTACTTGAACGGATAAAAGTTCCATATTTTTAAAGAAAGCATGATTTCTCATTGTTCTTGTGGATTATATGTTCACCATCTCCAAATGTCTTTTAGTTTCTCAATCATTTCCACAAGCACTTCCATCTGTAAATGGTTACATAATGAAGACACCGTAGAGCAGGTTGTCATGTTCCCTGCAGTGATAGGTGTACTCAAAGATCATCACCAAATTTATGTAGCTTTAATCTTCCCTTGCTGAAGTTCTTGCCATGATGAAATGCATGTTTTCTCTTTTTCTTTTATTTTGTGATTCCCTTGAAAAATAACTGAATTGGTCCTACACTTTTCCCTTCATTTTAAAGTTGTTTTACAGATATATTCATAGAATTATTCTAGGCACTGTGGTTATTGTCAGGTGACATTGAGTTAGTAGTGACACAGAAGGCGCCATGTTCGAGAGAAGAAAACGTAGCCAAGTTCTGTGGCATTCTCACAGTTATTCTTGTTTGTTCATTATGTCATTGCCAAATGCCTTTTCTCAATCTGTAGGCTTTCTTCTATGCTTTTGATGTACATAAGTGTTTTGTTTCTAATAGGTTTCATTCAAAGATTGTGTGTTCTACTGCGTGAACTTCCTTTCTTATGTCTGGTAGTCCATGTATGCCCTGCACCAGGACACTTGGATGGTTTCCAGTGTTTTCATTGATGACCCTGATAGGTTGGGGTTTGACATTTAGATCTCTGATCCAGCTTGAGTTAGATTTGAGGGGTGAGGTCTGGGTCTTGTTCCATGCTTCTGCAGAGGAATATCAGTTTATCCAGCACAACGTATTGAAAAGGGCATCCTGTGCCTATTGAATGTTTTTTGGTTCTTTCCAAAATCAGTTGTCTGTATTTGGCTGCTTATATTTCTGTGTTTTCTGCCCTATTCCATTAGTCTATTTATCTATAACTATACCAGTCTGGGCTGCTTTGATAACTGTCTATAGGTTTTGAGGTCAGGTAGCACCAGACCACCTACTTTGTTCCTATTTTTGAGAGTATCTTTGCGTACCCTGGCTTTCTTCCTTCTCCATAGGAAGTTGTTAATTCAATTTTCCATTTCTTTAAAGAATTTAAATTGGGATTGAATTAATCTATAGATTGCTTTTGGTAGTATTTACATTTTTCATAATATTAAGTCTTTCTATATATGAACACGAGATATTCTTCCATTAGTCTAGGTTTCTTGGTCTCATAATAATTTTCAGTAGTTTTCTTTGCACAGGTAGGTTAGACAGGGTTGTCTAGAGAAATAAAAACCAGGACACTAATAATTTTATATATATTTATATAGATAGATATATAACATAAGAAACAAACAATTAATTAGTCTATAAAATAGTACAAATGACTCAGTTCAACTCACTCCTATGAGAGAGTTGTGAGACACTGGCAGTCCTTCAAGTCTTGAGGGCCACCGGGTAGTCCTCTTTAGAGCAATTCAGGCTATCTGGCACAGACAGCAAACAGCAAGGCAGGTCACCAACAGTCAGCCAGATGACAGGGTCCGACAGTCCCCAGCTCAAGCGATGTATACTCCAGTAGTGTGGTAAAGCAGGTCTTGAAGAAACCTTGAATTACAGTGACACAGTGCATGGGTTAGGTGTCCCACAGGTAGTGTAGTTTGCAAATTGAGGCAAAGAACAAGTAAGTCAGCCACACACTGGTCCGATCATCAAAGAGCAAGTGACAAGAAAGGCAAGGCTCACCTAGCCATTTATCTCTCCACCCTTCGATTAATCCTACATATGTTCATTGGCCACATTGATACAATAAACCTTAACTATCTCAACACATATTTTGGTTTTTTTTGGTTACGTTCATTCTTAGGTATTTCAACTTTTGTGTGGCTATCATGAATGGTATTATTTTCTTGATGTCTTTTTCTGAACCCTCATCACCAGTATATAAGAACACAATTGATTTCTTCTTATTAATCATGTATCCTGCCAATTTCTAAATTCCTCAATTGTTTCCAACAATCCAATTGTGGAGACCTTGGTGTTTCTTTCTATAAAATTATATCCTCTACGAACAGTGAGAGTTTCACTTCTTTGATCTATTGTACTCCCTCGATTTCTTTTTGTTGTATTATGGTTCTAAGACTTCTAGCACAATGTTAAATAAGAGTAGTGACAAGGGACATCCTTGTCAGGTTCCCTTATTCAGTGGAAATGTTTTCACTTTTCCGATTGAGTGAGAAATTGGTTATTGAATTTTCATATATGGTTTTTATTGTGTTGAGAAATTTCCCTTCAATTTCTATCTTATTGAGTGCTTTAATTATGAATGTGTGTGGGATATTGTCAAATGCTTCTTCTGCATCAATTCATATGATTATATGGTTTGGAGTTAGGC
>NW_022111369.1:89911096-89912441 GCF_000313985.2 Echinops telfairi
CCCAGTCTTTAGTTAGTAGTATGTGGTTGAGTCTCTGTGCGTTTGTCTTTATATTTTTAATTCTTTCTATTATCGATTTCCAATGTTAGGGCAATATGTTTGGAGGAGATGTTTTGAATGATCTCTCTGTGTTTAAATTTATTAAGGCTTGCTTTATGGCCTACTGTGTGTTTAATTTAGAATATGAAACAATGTTTGTTGTAGAGGAAGGTGTATTTTTTTCCCATTAGTTGGACAATTCTGTAAATATCTAGGAGGTTAAGTTGTTTTATTGTGTTGTTAAGCTCTTCAGTTTTTAGTTGAGTTTCTCCCCCATTGATATATTTTTCCTTGAGAGTGGTGTATTGTATTCTCCTATTATTACTGTTGATACGGTGATCTCTCTTTTCATCTCTTTGAAGATTTTTTTGATGGGTCTTTGTCAAGGGTTTTTAGTTGGGCACATATGTGTTTTTTATGGCTTGTGCTCTTGGTCTATTGATCCTTTGCTAATTATGTAATGTCCATTCTTTTCTCTCATTATGTCATGTACTTTGAAATCTATTTTGTTGAAGATTAATATTGTCTCTTCTGCTTTTTTTTATTGCCATTAGCTTGGTAAAATTTTCACCATCCTTTCACTTTCACATTTCTTTGTAAGTTTGAAGTGTATCTCTTGATGGTAGTAGATCGATGGATCTTCTTTCCCAATCCAATCTTCTACTCTCTGTCTTTTGATTGGTGCATTTCATCCATTGACATTCAGTGTTATTAATTCTAAGTGTAGGTTCATTGCTGAAACCTCGTAATATAGATGTTTTGTATTTTCCTTCCTCTGTTTTATTAGGGGAGGGAGATATACATGTCTTTATTTCACCTCTAGATCTATATAGATCTATACTTTTTTCAGTGTATTGACTTCTGGGTGATGTTACACCTGTGGTGGTCTCAGGTTTGTGTGCTGCTGTTATTGATTTTCTGACTATGAAGATCCAGTTCATTTTTAAATAGTTTTTTCTAGTGCTGGCTTTGTTTTTAGGAATTCCCTTAAAATTTGTTTGTTTGGGAATACTTTTATTTCTCCTGCATATTTGATGAATAGGTTTGCTATATGTAGGATTCTTGGCTTTTCTCTTTCAAAGTTTGGAATATGTTGTTCCATTTTCTTTTTTCCTTCATGTTTTCTGCAAAGACATATGAGCCGAGTCTTTTCCATTTACCTTGTTTGGTGATTGTGTTTTTCTCTTTAGCTGCTCTCAAGATTTTCTCCTTTTCTTTGAAGTTGGACATTTGACTACTATATGTCTTCTTTTGATTTGGTGGAGTTTAATCTAATTGGTGTTCTCTCTGTTTCCTGGATGGTTAT
>NW_022111369.1:89913611-89915178 GCF_000313985.2 Echinops telfairi
GCGGGAGTCTGTTTCAGCCTAAAAAATGTGCTGAACAACTCAGCTTAAGCATGAGTATATACGGTATTTTATCAGTAAAGTTTCTTCTTTCTGCCTGTTCTGGTATTCCAAGGAGACATATATTATTTCCGTTCAGGGCATCCCAACTTTCTTCAGATTTTTTTCATTTTTGTTGGAATGTTTCTCTTATTTGCTGAAGTCTATGTGGTTGTCTTCTTATTCAATGATTCATTTTACTTTTTTTTCTATTCTATTGCTCAGTTCTTGTACCATATGTTTTACTTCTGTTTATTAGTTTCTGTGGTTCCTTCTGGTCAGTTTATTAGTATTTCAAATTTTTCCACTTTTTTTTCAAGATAGGTCCCCAGATCTCTTAGATAGCCCTAAACATCATTCTCCCATATTCTATTTCTGACAGTTCCAGAGATTCTTTCCCCATGTATTTCATTAGGTTTGGGTAATCTTCAGTTTTGACTGTTTATATTCATTTGTGTGTGTGTGTGTGCGCGCGCGCGCTTAAAGCTGTTGGCTATTTTTGAGGCATAGTGGTCCACCTGTAGATGATGAGCATGGTTCTGGGTTTTGGGGGGGTAGGGCTGGGGTTCTTTGGGTTAGGGAAGGAAGATCAGATCAGAGCTGGAAATCATATTGTGTAGAGATGAAGAAGCAGGGATAGAGTTGCTTAGGGAGAGGAATAGAAGATGGGAGTGCACAGCGGAGTTTAAGTGATGGTATTAATCATAACTAGTCTTTTGGTAAAATAAAGCGATTTTTGATAAATTAGTAGAGGGGATTAGATTTTAAGAAGTATACTAATATGAAAGTGTGTCTTACTGAGAAAGGGAAAGCAGGGTCTTGAGGTTGTTGTGGTTGGGGTAGGAGAGTATATTTACTAATCAACCAGTCACTTTGGACACATTAAATTATAGAAGAATGCAGCAAATCGATGTTATTGTGTTTCTAGCAGAGGGCCCTTATTTTGGTGGCACACAGCGTCCCTGATCTCAGGGAGGGAGTGCCCCATGTTAGTGGAGCAGTATCTGGATTCTGTAACTTGCTGTGCTGTCTGCCCACCAAGCCATGATCCCAAGGTGGAAATAGCTGTAAGAATGGAGATCTAGGGTGCAGGGGGACAACTAATCAGGTGGAGGTCGTGAGCACTATGTCCCCAAGCACCAGGGAGTCACTATGCTGGGGGAGGAGGATCCATCAAGAATTTATGGCATACTGAGTTGAGGTTATTCTGGATTGGATGGGAAGACTTGTTTTTGTTTTTACTTTTTAATTAATAAATCATTTTATTGGGACCTCTTACATATATTATAACAATCCATACACTCATTGTAACAAGTGGACAAGTACAAATGTTGCCATCAACAATTTTAAAGCATTATCTTTTCTTGAGCCCTTTGATACTAGCTCCTCTATATTACTCCCTCTCCCACCCTACCACCCCCTTGTCCCTTTATGTATTGTTATTATTATTCATACATATCTTACACCCCCCATTCTATCCCTTCACCTACTATCCTGATATTCTTTTCCCTTGAGGGGGTTTATTGCACCA
>NW_022111369.1:89917192-89919769 GCF_000313985.2 Echinops telfairi
ATATATGCATTTATCACTATCAAACATCCTCTGCTAATTGCTTTTGCTGTATCCTATAGGTTTTGGTACTTTGTATTCTCATTTTCATTAGCTAAAAAACTTCCAAATTTCATTTCCAATATGGGCCATTACCCACTCATTTCTCAGAAAATCATTATTCATCTTACCATTGTTTGCCCTTGTTTTTTTACCATCATTTTTATAATCGCCAGCTTTATCTTGTGGTGGAGATGGATGTCTGAGTTACCACTGTGTTTGAATTTACTCAGGCTCAACTTCTGTCCCAGCATGTGGTATATTTTCCAATATGAGCCAAATGCACCGACAAAGAATGTGAATATTTTGCATTGGATGGAGAGCTCTATAAATGTCTATCAGGTTCAGTCACCTAATTATAGTGTTTAGCTCTGTAGCCTCCTCGTTGAGCTTCTTTACCAGTGATCTATCTTTCTCTGATAGCGGTGTATGTAAATCACTATTATTGTTGTGTCTGTGATTTCTGTTTTCATTTTTTAAAGTATTTGACAGATTTTGCAGGTCTCTCATTAGGTTTGTATGTGTTTATTATGCTCACTGGTTCTTGGGCTATTGATGCTTTGAGCTTTATATAGTGCTCATCCTAATCTATTTTTATGATTTTCATCCTGAGATAAATTTTGTCAAAGGTTAGGATTTCAGCCCCTGCTTTTTTAAAGTTGCTGTTTGATTGGTATATTTTTCACCAGCCTCTTATTCTTAGCCTATTTTTGTCATGAACTTAAGATGTGTCTCTTCCAGGAAACAAATTGTTGGGTTATGTTTTCTGAGCCAGTTTGCTATTCTTTTTTTATTTTTAAAATGTCCGAATTCAGGCAGGTAACATTGAGTTATTAGCACTATCTGTCGATTCATTTTTCTCATCCTTTACCTCGTGTGCTGGGTGTTTTCCTATCTCCCCCCTTGACAATGTGCTTCATTCTTGTCTTCTTTTCACTGCTGAGGCAATGATATCTTGGTGGTTGTTTTCAGCATGTTCTCCTGTTTGTGCTTGGTTAATGTTGGTTTTCGATCCCAGTGAGTAGACAAGGCTTTTTTGCAGTGCTGGGTTTCTTTTGATATATTTTCCGAGTTTTTCCTTGTAGGTGTGGTAGTTACATAATCTTGTGTCAATTTGGGACATAAGAGTATTGGGGGTAAAGGGGTGGAGTTTAGTCTTTTAATCGGTTCATAGCAAAAGAGACCTCTGTGTGTGCATGGCCTTCTGCGGAGAATTCTGGGAAATCCGTATTTCCTCCTTGGAAGCAGGAGACATCTCTCACTCTTCTCACTCCCTGGGAGACATTGAAGCTGACCAGACACATGGAACTATGCTAGTGCCCTGAGCTTGAGAAGCCACATGGAACTACCCTGATGCAACCAGACCTCTGAAGCCAGAGAAGCCACATAGAGACCCCTGCAGCGCTGAGATGCTTACTATGCCATTGGATCCAAAGACTCACTACCCAGTGGCCTCTCATTGCTCTGCATTGGGCATCATTGCATGTGTTTCATGAGTCTGAAGAGGACTTCATAGATTGGTATAAGACATATGGGCTAATATCGGACTTATGGACTTAGACTGGGCTGGGTTGGGATGCTTTCTTAACGTACAATTACCCTTTATATAAAACTCTCTCTAATACAAATATGCATGTTTATGAATTTGTTTCTCTAGTCTAACTGGACTAACACATATGGGAATATTCTTACCTCTCCGTCTATCTTAATAGATAATTTGGTGGGCTAGAGCGTTCTTGGATTGGTATTCCTCTTTAAACTTCCAGAAGATATTACTCCATTCTTCCTCCTCTTCATGGTAAATGCTGATAGGTCTGAGCATATTCTTTCCTGAATACCATTGTATATGACTACCCTTTTTTTTCTCTAGCTGCTCTAATGATTTCTTTCTACTTTTCCCAAATGTTAAATAGTTTAACTATTACTTGCCTTGGTGAATTCTTCCTGGGGTTTAGTCTAATTGGTGTCCTCTCTGCTTCCTGTATGATTGTCTAATCCTCATTCATTATGATAGGGAATTTTCTTCCAGGTATACCCTTGCTTCTTTAGCTGTTGACTTCTTTGTTCTGACTTGTTCTGAGATTCCAATTATTGGAATAGTGTTCTATTCATAGCATATGTCATTGTTCTTAGGTTTTCTTCTGCCTCTTTCATTATCCTGTTTGACTGTCTTTTTCAGTTGTTGAAGTCTGCATGGTTGTCTTCAAGATTGCTGGTGCAATCCTCCACCTCTTTTAGTCTGTTGGTGAGGTCTGTTACCTTGTTTGTTTTTATTCTGTTACCTTGTCCCTTAACTCTTGTATTTCCCTTTGATGTATGGACTTCATCTCCTCTATTATTGCATCCTTATTCTGTGTTGATTCCCTCATACTCTGTATGACTCCAAGTAACATTCTAAAGATTCCTTTTTGTGGCATATTCATATCTGTTTCTTCCATGAGAATCATTAGGTTTAGGACTTCCTCCAACATTGTGTTTAGTTTCTCTTGTTTTCTTGTCGAGGGTGTTGAGGTAGATTGTTTTCTGCGTGTTGGGAGGAGT
>NW_022111369.1:89920719-89923117 GCF_000313985.2 Echinops telfairi
TGGGCTTGTAGAATGTGTTGGGCCATTCACAGCAGGATTTGCTGTGGGTGGACTACAGACAGGGTCTAACTGTGGCTGCTGGGGCCATGGGTGGGAGGCGTGAGTATACTGGGTGTGGCAGTAGGTTGCTGCCATGAAGGAGACATGAACTGTTTGTGGTAGTGGCTGCTATAGACAAAGTGCAGGCAGGGCCTAGCCATGGCTGCTAGAGCCATGAGCAGATGGTGGGAGGGTACCAAGCTTTCCAATAGGATCCTTCACCACATGGGGAATAGAGGACCCCATTTGCAGTTGGGAGTGCCATGGGTGAATAGTCATGATATGAAGGTCCAACCGCAGCTGTGAGTGTCTCAGTAAGGAAACTGACTGGCTTTGGGTGTGGAGATCAGGCTCTGAGGGGAAGATTGGTGAGTGATGGTGATGTGATGTGGGCTGGGATATTCCTGGGGCCAGGCTTCAGATCCCCAGGTCTCCCATGAGGCTAGATGTGTGTAGGGGGGTACATCAAGGAAGTACTCAGGGAAGCCGAGGGTGTTGATTTATTTACCCGAAACCCCACTCAGTTTCTTGATCACTGGATTCACTTATTGCCATGAACCTCCGGATGAGAGCTGCTTACCTGGTGCCAGCTTGCCGGAACTCCTGGTTTTGTTTTCATAAACAATAACAGGAAAATATAAAAATACTCTTCAAGTACCCAATGTTCAGGTTGAATGTCTGGTTTACTAATGCATGGCCCCTACCTCTTAGATTCAGGAAGAGGTTGGTCCTATTATGAGGGTGTTTTAACCTGGGTCCATGGGAGCTTCACATTTTTTAAAGAGGATGAGGGTGGATCTGGTGAAAGCATGGGAATATGGAGATTTTCATTGCCTGCCTGGAATTAGGGCCTTCATGCAGGGTTCTCAGGGGTCAGAAAGTGATGGGGGGTGGGGTGGTTACTAGGTGAATGTGGAGGTTCTAATTGGGGAGCAGTCTGAATGGGAAAGTACCTCACACTGGCTGTTTAGTGATCTAGGGGGAGTGGGTCAGCGGGGGCATCCACAATCCTTGATCAACATATGCAAATGATTTAAGTTTTCCTAACTTTCAGCAAGCAAGGTTTTCAGTTGCATATCACAAGTTGTTAGTAAACCTTTCTCCAATCTAGATGCCATGCTTTGGGGAATATAATCCAGTTTCTCTGATAATTTGCTCAGTATAAAGACTGGATAAATATGGTGATATGATACAATCCCAGATGCAAAAATTTCCTGATTTCAAGCCACATGGTATTCTTTTGTTTAGTTTGTCATTACTGCCTCTTGGTCCATGTACACGTTTCGAATGAGCAAAGTGTTCTGGAGTTCCCATTCTTCTCAAGGCTATCCAAAGTTGGTTAAGATCCACATTGTTGAATGTGTTTGCCTAATCAATGGAACACCAGTGCACTACTTCTGTTATCCTCTGCGTTCAGCCAAGAGCCATCTGACATCTGCAGTGATATCCCTTGTTCTACTTCTTCTTGTGAATCTGGCCTGAACCACTGGCAGCTCTCTGTCCTTGTACTAAGAACTAAATGTGTGGAAAAGATGAAAAAGAAACCTTTCTCTGGATCCACTGTTGCCAGAAGGAAGGCAAAATTTTGGTGTATTTTCTTTTATTAAGTATTAAAACAGCCAAATAACGTGTACCATAAATTTTTAAAGGTTTCCAGTTTTTTTCTTTCTTTTTTTGAGAAACCATTTTTCCATACTGCTAATGCATCCTAAAATGCTGGAATTTAGAAATGTAGACTTAAACCTGTTTACCTTAAACAACTACTCTTATGTAAACTACCCAATTTTCTCTGCCAAGGAACAATTTTGTAAGTAAAGGTCAATTATCATAGCTGGAAAGCACTTCATGATAAAAAGAAAACGGAGTTGTTTTCAATGATCCATGATTTCCTTAAGAGTTTACTGTGAACATTTATGTGTGCATATATGTGCACATCAACTTTTTAATCAGAATTAGCAAAATATAAGTAATAAAATGTATGTCTGTGCATATCTAAAATAATTACATTTTTATAATTTCATGAGAATATTTTAACAATGAACAAAACAGTAGGAATATAATGACTCTTATTATTATCACTATATACATGGGATCAAAAGTTTTTAGAGAAATGGAGTTAAATGGTAATGAAATTTGTAAAATATAATGAAATTTTACTATGATCTTTTGAATATTTCTTGTGCATATATATGTATATATTTTCAATAAAGAAGTAATGTTAATTTGAACAAAGTAGAAATAATATGTGAATAATTGGAATTTTAAAATCAACAATATTTGTTTTTAATGATTAAAAATGCAACTCAAATGTTCTTTGTAGTCTAACATTATTACTATACTTCCAATGTTAGTGTATGCT
>NW_022111369.1:89926054-89937397 GCF_000313985.2 Echinops telfairi
TTTTGAAAAAGGCCAACAAAATTAATCAGGCAATTTGAAAAGAAGTATATAAAAATGAACATTATCCAGGCAGGGAAAATTATATCCCAATGTGCTACTGATGGACATCTACCCAAGGTAAATATAAAAGGCTGACTATACTGAGTGTTAAATAACTATGACTGGAAACTTAGGCTTAATATGATGTATGTCTTTGCATCTGGTAAAATCAAAAGGACTTGAGAAGGTGTCACCAATAGCTCCCTCCCCACTCAGCTCCTATAGATAAGCTATCTTAGGTATATAATACTAATAAAGAAAGAAAACAGAGAAAGAAAGAGCTTGTGAAACTTTCTCTTAAACATAGAGTAGTTACAGCAAATGGAAGAAATGATAAAGTAAGAGGTAACAGGCTGCCCCAGAAGAGAGAGTATAATAATGAAATGTGCAAAGTCCTGGGGTTAGAAGACCGAAAGTAAAGGGCACACTCCGTATATCACAAGCTGGAAGAACTGAAGAAAAGTTTAAATCTCAGGTTGAAATATTGAAGGAACCTATGGGCAAATACTGAATGATGCAGGAAGCATTGAAAGAAGATGTAAGCATGTAAAGAAGAAGGAGTACACAGAGTTGCTGTACCCAAAGAATTATTCAACTCAATTATTTCAAGAGATTGTACATAATTAAGAGCTGATAACACTGAAGGAAATAGTCCCAGCTTTACAGAAAGCATTAGTAAAAAACAAGGTCCCAGGAATTGATTGAATACCAGTTGAAATGTTCCAATAAACTAAAAAAGCAAAGGAAATGCTCCCTTGTCAATGCCAAGAATTTTGCAGATTCTTAGAGAGCCTGGGAGAAGATAGTATATCATACAAAGCCACATGAGATAACCCTCAGAAACAAACTAGACAGTCAGAGGTTAGGGGAAGAAATCTTCGTAGTTTCAAGGGGGTGATCTTCCTGCATTTGGTGTCATTACACGTGTTTCATGAATCTGAAAAGGACTTTATAGATTAATGTCAGACATGTGGGTTAATATCAGACTTATGGACTTGATCTGGACTGGACTGGGCTGTTTCCTCAATATTCAACCCATCTTATATATAACGCTCTTTCTTATATATATGAGAGTGCCCATGGATTTGTTTCTCTAGTCTACTGAGACTAATACACCTAACTTACTGTGACCCGATGTACAACAAAACAAAACAGTGCCTGGTCCTCCTGCACCATTCTCATAATTGTTGTTTCGGTCTATTGTAGCAGCCAACGGTCAATCCATCTTATTGAATGGCTTCTTTTCAATGGATCTTCTTCCATAGCATGCCTGACCTTCTTTTCCAGAGACTGTTCTCTGCTGATAACATGTCCAAAGTGTGTAAGATGAAGCCACCCTGGCTTTTACGGAGCATTATTACTCAGAGACAAAATTTTTGAGACAATTTAAATTCACTAAATCATTAGAGTCTATCTGTAGGTTGTAATATATTAATACAATGGGATAATATTCATCAGTAAAAGTAAATGCATCACCACAATTCTCATAACCAAGGTGAACTACACAAATAAAATATTGAGCAAATGGATTTACCAATTGTTTCTATTGTATTCCAGTTTATGGTTGTTGTGGTATTCATTGTCAAAAAGGACATTGCAAAATCAATCTTGAAATACAACGCTGTCTGTGATGGACTTTACTTGGTTTCAGCTCATCACGACCTTCCATTTTCAGAATGTAAATATGCTTCATCGACTTTTCAATGGCTGTCACCCTGCAAAAGGAGCAGCAGGCTTTTGTTTTTGCTGAGACACAGGGTCAACTTGATCTGCTAACCTTTCAGTTAGTGGCAAACTGTTTGTGCTATCCAGGGAAGTGAGTAAAAAGAAGATAGATACAAAATAGTATATATTATGTCATTACTCTTATACAGTGCTCAAAAATAAAACAGGCAAACCATTCTCTGGTGTTAGAAGAAAAGATACCACTTTCCTCCAGAGAAAGAGGAGAGCGGTGACACATGGGCAGACTTATGGAATACTTTAAATGTTAATTTATTTCCTTTTTTTTTATTAAGCTGGGTGATGCTTAGGTATGTGTTCCTTTTAGGATAATGCCTTGAGTTGTCCCATATGATTTTCACTTGTATTACTATATTAACAATTTATTTAAAAATATAATTATTATTGGCACTCAAATAAATTTTGATTGAAGCAGAGTAACGTTACACAACTTAAAGAGAAACTGCTTTTGGTATATATGTTCTTGCTGGTCCCAGTTCATAGCAAACTTCAGCACAGCAGGATGAAGTATCACCTGGCCCGAGACCACCTTCCCAATGTTTGCTCTGTTGGCGCCCAGGTCCTCAGCTACTGCTTCGAGGGTCTGCCTCTTTCCCTGCTCTAGGCGCTGCTTCGATTCCTTCTATTTTTTTCTCTCTCGTTTAGGCAATGAAATCCAGGCCATCTAGATATTTCTGACTGGCCTCAGTACAACTAGATTATGCCTACTTCAAGTTCTTTTTATGGAATCCCCTTCCCTCCATCTGCTTTAATGTACATGTTTTTGTTCCAGACTTTACTATCTTGTGTAGGCCATCCCAGACAGTTGTAAACACTGAATGATCTATGTGACTTCTAGGAAACAAAGAATTGTGTCTCTTTCTTTTTTTTATGACCGATAAATATCTATCCAATCAGTGTCTCTCCACTCCCTTATTTTCTTTGAGCACACGCTGCTTACTCCCTATACTATTCATTTCTAGTCCTTTCTCAGATACTGTACTTGCGCCTGCTACTAGCAAGAGCTTTATTTATTTTTATTGAATGCTACAGTTCAAAGCACATTCATGATGATGTTAACCAGGTCTCTGCCTGGTTGATATTCAAGAACCCTCAAACACCATTTAAGGTGACATAGCAAAACAATACTCCAGAAAAGTACCCGAACTGATGCAATGTAAATAAACAATGCCGTATTATTGACATTGTCAGATCTAATGCATTGAGATAGCAAGACACATTTCAAATTGTTTTATTTTACTGCTTTTATATCATTTTAAAAAATTGATTTAAATTATAATTTACTTATGCTGTGAATTAGATATTATCTTAAGAATGAAAACATGAACTTTTAGAATTTAATTTTCACTATAAGAATAGTTTTGTGTTTTATAAACTGCAAATTAACACATAATAAAATGCTAATTTGCTAATTTAAACATTAAATTTAGAAAAATTTTTAATTATTTCATAAAGAAGTTATAATAAATAATTAGTCAAATTTAGTAGCTATCTGGAAGATCAATTTCCTAAAATTGGAAAATAAAATTCTATTTATAAACAACTATCCTGTAAAATATTTCATAATTAGATAAAGTCAAGATTACAGAGAGACTAACATATTTTTATAGTTTTTAACCAGATTTATCTTCAAAGAAAAATTAATTAATCTTCTAATCTTTCTTATAAAATAATTCCAAATGCTTTCTTTATTTAAATGGATTAAAGGTTTTAGTTCTGATAATGTTGAAATTATGATTAAGAGAGCTTGCTTATTCATAAAACGTTTACATTATAATAACATAAGGAAAGTTTGAACATTTTCTACTATTAATTTATTCATAGATAATCTGGTGGTGTTGTGGTTATGCATTGGACTGCAATCTGTGTGAGCCTCCATTCAAAATCACCAGCAGCATCTTGGGATAAAGACTGGGTTTTCTACACCAGTAAATAGTTACAGTCTCGCATTGACTCTATAGAAGTGAGAGTTTTTGAGACTCTAAAACAAGATTTCTATTTTTTGAAAATAAGCATATCAATTTGCCAGATCCATAAATATCTATCACTTATATTCACAAAGCATACAGACTCCTGTAATATTAATTTCTGGTGAAATTATTATATTTAGGTAAAATAATAAAAAGTCATTCATTTTGATTATATAACTATATAGAACTGTGATAGAATAAATTTGGAAAAAATACTTAGTAATTGTGGTATACTACATTTGATAGTACCCACACATATTGTGGTAGTGGCATTTGTGATACTCAATATAACACAAAAAACAGAATTGAGAATAGACCTCCAAGGAAACTAAATTGGTGTGCTCATAAAAGCTTATACGAATCTAAGGAAAAGTGGCTGTTCAAAGAGAGAAAAAAATCATAGTGTGAGCTTTAAACTTGGAAAGATAGGTTTCTGAGAAAAGCAGCAGATGCTGTTTTCTTCCAAATTATTTTACAATTGGGATACACATTTCTTAAAAGAAAGAAGAGTGTGTTAAAAATTGTAGCACTAGTAAAACAAAGAATATAATATACCTCAAAGGTCTGCCACTGCTGTCAGTTGATTTCCCAAAGGCACAAAGCTGTTTCTTTCCATTTTTCTTACAATATTTTCTTACGATTTGACCATAAATTGTTAAGATTTCCAAAAAAGGATATTCCAATACTTCATATGAGAAAGTGATAGCTCTTGCTGTCAAGTGTCTACTGGAACCAAGTCAAACGATGCCCCTCAATCAACTTTCCTCAGATGAGATCAAAGCCCATCAGACATGTCCCAAGATCTGGTCAAGGTACAGGCAGAGTACGTTAGTGGCAAAACCAGACACAGACTCTAACATAACTTTATGATCAGAAGCAGATCCTAACACAGATAGTTTGCCTTCCTTTTTAAAATTGAAGTTGGTGCTTCTTGTTCTTTCTTCTCCTCTTTTCCTTATATCTTTCTCTTGTCTTCCTTTTTCTTATTTTCTTCTCTCTCTCTCTAGCTTTTTACAGTTTCACAATGGAAATCATTATCAAATTTCTTCCCTCCATAAAGCACCTTAGCATTTTAATTCGATATTTTCTTAGTTATCCATATTTTCTTCATTGATCTATAAGTAAATAGAAACACCATAGCTTTACATACATTATGCAGCGTCTGGATTGGGTGAAGGTTTATTAGCATCCTGTGGTATGCAGATGACACACCTTGCTTGCTGAAAGTGAAGGGGACTTGAGGCATTTGCTGATGAAGATCAAGGATCACAGCCTTCAGTGTGGCTTACAACTCAATGTAATAAAACACAAAATCCTGATACTGAACCAATAGATAAAATCATTATAATTGGAGAAAAAGTTGAAGTTTTGAAGAATTTTGTCCAGTGGTGGGATTCAGATAATGTAACAACTGATTTGTTGCCCTAATGGACATTTTAAGTGTAAATAAAGATGGAGCAAAGGGAGTTTATTATTTTATAACTTAATACTTAAATTAGAACAGTAAAAGAGGTACACTGTGATAGTTAGGCTTATTGGGCCAACCTGGCCAAAAGGAACATATGGGATTAATCAGGTGGCAGGTTGATTAGAGGGAAAAGAAATAAATGGCTTTGAAAGGTCTCCCCCTCCCACCCCCACCCCCACCCCCCACCTCTCTTGCTCTCTGGTGATTTGAGCATGCTGGAGCATATGTGCTGCTGCTTTACCTAGTTCTCTACCTCAACCTGGAAGCTACCTTGTCTGTGGACCAGACCAACACATGGATCTCATGTTGCTAGAGCTTGAGGCTCCTTCCAGAGCTGCTTCACATGCTGCTGGTGCATACGTCACCTGAGCATGAGGCTAGTGGATCCTATCGCCTTGCATTGCTTGTGTTGGCTATCCCCTCTGGGCCTGATTCACTAAGCTCAAGCTACTGACTGTTGGTGACCCACCCTGCTACTTGCTGCTTGTGGGCAGACTCTGCTTGCCTTGCCTAACCAGGGAGGACTCTGTTTTAGGGAGGACTCTGTTTTCTGCTTCCTTGACTTGTGACCCAACAGTCCATGTGAGATAAAGGACTTCCAGTTTATTAACTGTTCCATGAAAGTGAGTTGAACTGAACCGTCAGTATGGCTGTGTGAACTAATAAACTGTTATGTTTCTTCTCTCTGTATGTGTATGTATATATGTGTGTGTGTGTGTTTTCTGATTTAGTTTCTCTAGAGAACCCTGCCAAACACATACACAAAACTATATTATAAAAAAATGAAAAAATATGAATGAACAAATGTTAAATAATACCTGACAAAAATAATAAAACTGTTAAAAATATTTCCATACTGTTTCTTTATTGGAAATAGTATTCCCTTTTATCTGAGCATCATCAACTGTGTGAATTATCCTTAGCCTTCTTTTCACTGTAGCAGTAGGATCCCATTCCTTCAGAGGTAGGCCAATTAGGCTTTTGTCATTGTACTTGATAGATTAGAAGGTTAGGCAACTTCTCTTCTCTGAAGCTGTTATGTTTGTCTTTGAAAAACTCCTTTCTGCTGAATTACAGCAGTTGTTCTGATAACATTTTTAACTCTTTGATTACTTTCAGGAATTGCATAATTCACTCATAATATCTCCTGGGAATTTGGCTTGTAACACAAAGCTGAAAGGAAAGCATGCCACCCTCTGGTTGTTTGACATTTTTTCTCTTTTCCTTATTTGTTTGTTCACAGAAGTAACAAACACCAGGAATAAAAATGTAGTATTTCATCAAGAGTATAGCAAGTCTTAGGAAATTAAAAAATAAAATATTACTAGCATTGTTTCTTCTAATGTTTTATACATATGATGGTGGGCACCTATAATATGTCATTGAGAAGATGAACATGAAAATAGAGTAAAGAATATAAATTCCACCAAGCCACCCACCTTAGAGAGAACTCTGATTACAAGTGCCGTTTTAACAAACTGTTTGCTGAAGTCAACTAAAAACTAGGATTCAGTTCTGCCAAACCAGCTAGCTAAATACCACTGCTGATTTTGTCTTGCTTGGGTCCACAATCAATACCTATGGAAGCAGCAGTTAAGAGATCCAAAGACATGTTGCATTAAGTAAATTTCTGGACAAGACTTCAGAGTATTGAAAATCAAGGATTTTACTTTGAGAACTAAGATGCACCTGACTATGCTATGCTATTTTCAATTGCTTCATAAGTACAAGGAAGTTGGACACTGAACAAAGGAAGACTAAAGAAGAATCGATGCATTTGAATTGTGGTGGAATGTTGAAAAGTCCAATACACTTTCAATAGGGCAAAGAAGTCCATCTTGGAAGGAGTACGGCCAGAGTGCTCCATAGAGGCATGGAGGCAAGACTTCATCTGACATACTTTAGACATGTTTTCAGGAGATATAAGCCCCCAAAGAAGGACAATATGCTTCCTACAGTAGAGGGGCAGAAAGAAAGGAAGAAGGTGCTCGATGAGATGGGTTGATTCAGTGGTTGTAAAACTGAGCTCAAGCCTAAGGACAATTGTGAGAATGGTGTAAGACTGATCATTAATTTGTTCAGTTGTGCATAGTTTTGCTACGAGTCAAAATCTACTGGATGGCACCTAACAGCAACAACAAGAAGAAGAATAACAACATTTTTGCCATTTATGATGTCTTTTGCCAGGAACTGGTCTCTCATGAAAACATGTTCAATGTACTAGAAACAAAGTCTGGCCATCCTCACTTCTAAAAAGCATTCTGGCTGGACTTCTTTCAAGACAGACTTGTTTTTTCTTCTGGTAGACCATAGTACCTTCTTTATTTCTTTCCAACAACATATTTCAAATGCATCAATTATTCTCCAGTCTACTTTGATCATTATGCACTTTCCATGTGCATTTGCAGGGTCTGGAAAAACCATGACTTGGGTCAAGTGCATGTTACTCCTGAAACCGAATCATTACTTATTAGCACTTTGAAGAGGTCTTGTTCAGTCAATTTATCCAAAAGCAATTCTTACTTTGATTTCTTGACTGTTGCTTCTTTGAGTGCTGATTGTGAATCAAAGCAAAATGAAATTCTTTACTCCAATCCTTTCTCCATTTATGATGATATTGTCCACAGGTTCAGTTTTAGTTTACATGGAGTAACTGTGAGTTAGAACCAGTTCAAAAGCACACAACAGAATTGGGAATAAATTTAAGACAACACTTACTTTGACATGTAAGTTTTACATAGTGGTTTGTTCTAACTTATTATTAGAAATCCAGGAATATATGCTCCTTTAGGGTAGAAAACATTGGTACTATCATTCTGATTTATCATATTAGCTATTGAATTTCTGTTATATACTATTTAACTAATTTTTAAAAGCCATTATAATTTTGTTGACTTTCTACTTTTTTAGTTGCCAAATGACAAAACTTTAATATTTGGTAACATTTTTTGAATATGTAAATTTGTAGGCACTCTAATTATAATTCCACTTGGGAAAAAATAGTATGCTTCCATTTGTACTTTAACAGTTATTAATTATTTAAAGAGAGACAGAAGTTTCAGGAAGACTATAGATAAATAATCCCTAGTTTTATTATTTATTCTAGTAGAAATTCCAGTGACTCAAAGTAGTTTTTCTTGCATTTGATATTTCATCCATACGATTAAGGTTACACATAGAATGAAGAAAGAAATAGCATTCAAAATTGACATAACCTTCTATATTCTACTTCTGGGCAAATTATTTTCACTATAGAAACTATAGAATTCAAAAGATGTGTTAAGTTAGGAAAAGGAAATAATTAATGAATGATGTCCAATCTATTCTAATACAATCTGTCCAAATCTTGTTGATATCAAACACTTATAAATATGCTTCATGTGTTTTTCATATCAAGCTATACCGTTTGGAAATCATTTGAGATATGATTTCTCAGTGTTACTTGGCTTTTAATTTATTTTAAACTGAAATCGGGATCTTAAATATTATAATGGAAACTCTCAGACTAATTGTGATTTTTTTCAGTATGTGAAATTGGCTTGACAATAGCACAAGAAGTCAACATTTCCTTGCCTCTCTTTCTCCTGGATACTTTGATGCAATCGATTTTAGAGCGTTAAACATGATTTTATGTAAGCAAAATTGTTGAATCATGAAGAGGATGCTGGGGCAGCCTAGAGAGCAGAAGAGTTCAACTCTGACATCGTAATTTTCTGCACCAGCGAAAGATATTCATCATATGGCACTTGAGATTGTACAGTACCTGTGTGGTATTTTGAGTACATTTTGCAATTGGAGGCAGTTATTTTTATCTTTAATAATGTAAAAGAAATTTCAAAGTCCCTGTCTGATAGGATAGGGGAATATGTCTAATGCAGAACTCTTCTTACATCATGTTTAGACATGCATTAATCTCTCTTGACAAGAAATCTATAATTAATGTCTTCACTTCCATAATAGAATTCTCATATGTTTCAGTCAACTAGGTTGCAAAAGCCTTATGAATTTTTATGTAAAATCTTTTTTATTTGGGATTCAGTGATTTTGTTATTTGCTCCTGTGTAATATATCAATTCAAAAGTTTTGTGAACATCTGGTATTATGATATATCCTTTAAGAGGAAATAAATACTAAAAGAATAACTATTCATGCTTAATATTCTGCCTTTTATTCTATATGCATATGTGATGTGTGTAAATTTATATATACTTTGGATTGTGTTTTGACTAATTTCAGTATTGGCTTTCTCAAGTGCCGAAAAAAAACAACTGAGATTCTGAGCAGGACTGGAATTATGTTGAGATGGTAAATTACTTTAGATGCAATATGGAAAAGGACATAACAAATCCTAAGCAATCAAGATAAGTACTATTGGATGCAATGTTTTCTAAAATGAAAATTATTGCAATATAAGTCATGATATCAAATATAAAAATTTGAAATCCAGACTGGATAAGTAACTGTACTTTGAAAAGCCCAAGGCAAAAGAAAGAATCAATAATATTGTATTAAATATATTATTTATTTTGATTACTGAATTTTCTCATTCCTTCTTAAATCTTGTGCTCAAGGCAAGCTTATCACTCTGCTCATGCTAATCCTTCTGGATCTCAGTTGCATTCTCTCCTGACAAACTGCATTTCCAGGGTAATGTTCATTCACCAAATAGCAAAACAATTTTATTGTTTTATTAAACAGAAATTTTACCCTCAGAATTTTGTATTTTGTAGCAAAGATGTTGAATACTACAGCTTTGGGAATGAATATTTTAATTTTCATGGGCAGTTTAATATATTGCTAGGTGCTATTGAGTCAGTGTCAACCCATGGTGACCCTATGTACAACAGGAGACACTGCATGATCCTGTGCCATCTTCACAATGGTTCCTGTGCTTTAGCTCCTTGATGCAGCCACTGTGTCAATCCATCTTATTGAGTGCCTGCCTCTGTTTCACTGCCTTTTCCCTTTATCAGACATTATGCCCTTCTCCAGGGATTGGTCTCTCCTGACATTATGTCCAAAGTGTGTAAGATGAAGTTTTGCCATCCTTGCCTCTAAGGAACACTTTGGCCTTACTTCTTCCAAAACAGATCAATTTGTCATTTTAGAAGTCCCTACTTGTGATTGCTAGGTTTATTGTCCCAATGTAGGAGGTATTTAATCAGGTCACAGTATCCCATATCCTTTTCTCGAGGTGAGCAGACCAGCATGCTGCTGCTTGAGCTAGTTCTTTGCCTCAATCATGCGCTGCATTACCTGTGGACTAAGCCAATCTGTGGATAATGTTGCCTTGCCATGCATTGCTAGAGCTTGAAACTCCTTCAAGATCTGCTTTGCCGTGCTGCTGGTGGATTGTGTTGCTGTGCATACAATGCTACAGCTTAAGACCCCATCAAAGCCTGCTTCTGCTATGTTCCTGTGCTACTGACTGTTGCTGCCCCAACCTGCTTTCTGCTGCCTTCTGGCTGACTCTACCTGTCTTGCATGAGGGAAGACTCCATTTGTCTGCTTCCTTCACCTTGGACCGGCAGCCCACATGAGTTGAGGGATCTTCTTCTGTTCCATTACAGTGAGTTGAACTGAGCCCTCCGTAGTGCTGTGTGGACTAATTAGCCATTATAATCCTTCATTCTGTACAAACCTATCAATGTGTGTGTGTGTATGTGTGTGTGTGTATGATAATATATACATAATCATAAGTGTCCTGGTTTTCTTTCTATAGAGAACCCTACCTAACACACTAGTACTTTCAATATTCTATGAGAACCATAATTCAAATACATTGGTTCTTTGATGGTCTTCCTTATTCAATGTACAACTTTCACATTCATACGATCCAATAGAGAATTACATGAATTGGGTTAGGGATGTTTTAGTTCTCAAAGTAACATCCTTGCTCTTCAATACTCTAAAGAGGCCTTGTGCAGAAGATGTACCTAATATATACATCTTTTGATTTTTTGAATACTGTTTCCTTAATAATTGAATGTGGATGCAAGGAAGACAAAATCCTTGGCAACTTCAACTTTTTCTCTGTTTATCATCATGTAACCTATTGGTTCAGTTGTGAGGATTTTATTCTTCCTTGCATTGAGTTTTAATCCATATTGAAAGCCTTCAAGC
>NW_022111369.1:89941366-89943025 GCF_000313985.2 Echinops telfairi
CATCTCTCCACCCCTCAGTCAATCCCACCTGCATTTATCAGCCAGGCTGGCACAATAAACTATCTCAATCTTCATCAGCAAGAATTTCTCCTCACTTTAAGAAACAATATTGTGTCACTTGTATACGATAGTTTGTTAGTAAACCTTCCCCCAACCCTGATGCAGCACTTTCTTCTTCCTATAATCCAGCTTCTTTGATAATTTCCTCACCATACAAATTGAGCAAGTGTGGTGAGAGTGTACAACCCTGACACACACCTTTCCTCATTTTAAATGATACAGTAGACGTGTCTTTTGTTTGCACATCTGCCTTATGATCCATGCACACGTTCTGAATGAGCACAATGAAGTGTTCTGGAATTCCCATTCTACTCAAGAATATCCAGTGATTTAATATGGTCCAAACAGACAAATGTCTTTGCATAGTCAATAAAACACAAGTAAATGTCTTTCTGTTATTTTCTGCTTTGAGCCAAGATCCATCTGACATCAGCTATGATGTCCCTAGTTCCACTTCTTCTAAATCCAAACTGCATATCTGGTAGTTCCCTGTCAATGTAATGCTGCAATCCTTGTTGGATGATCTTAAGAAAATAAAATTTTGCTTAAGATGATCCAACAACAGTTGTAACAGTTTAATATGGGAAACCTAAAAATCCTTAAAGTTGCTATCGGGAGCAAGCTTCAATCCTCATTGTAAGCAAGATCGCATCATCTGAATATTTTAAAATGTTAATGAGCCTCCCTGCAAGTCTTATGTTCCATTCTTCTTCAAATAATTCAGCTTCTTGGAATATTTTCTCAGCATAAAGTTTGAATAATTATGTAGGAAAGATCCAACTCTGAGCAACAACATTCCTGATTTTTAACCGTGGAATACTCTCTTCTTGTGTTCAATGACTGTCTCTTGATCGCTTGTTCATGGTAAAATTTTTACATGAGCAAAATTAGATATATAATAGATGGTAGCATTTTTCCATCATTCCTCTGTCAAGTTAGTTGTACTATGGGGACCTTTCATGTTAAGTTAATCGGTTCGCTGTGCCACCTGCATTTGAACTACCATTAAGAGCACCATGGTGAACAGGTTTCATCGGAGCCCATTGTTACAGCCACTGCGTCAATTCATCTCCTGAAGACCCTCTCCTTTTCCACTGCCCTTCTGCTGCACCAAACCTGATGTCACGGATCTCTCAGACATCACGTCCAAAAAGCATGAAATGGAGTCTCATCATCCATGCCTCCAAGGAGAACTTTGGAAGTACTTTTTTAAAAAATCATTTTATTGGAGACTCTTATCACAATCCATATATCGATTGAATCAGGCATGTTTTTACATATGTTGCCTTCATTCTTTTCTAGACATTAACTTTCTATTGAGCCCTTGGTATCAGCTCCTCTTCTTTATTTTTTTAATTTCTCTCCCTCCCCTCTCCACCCTCATAACCCCAGATAGATTGTACATTGTTATTATTTTCATCTCTCACACCGACCGCTGTCTCCCTTTCCCCATGTTTTCTGCTGTTCTCCCCCCTATAGAGGAGTGTATGGTTATGTGTACATATTGAAGTCTAGTCTGAATTGAAAACCTACACTGAGGTCATGGTAGTGGGGGGTGAGGAAGTCTCAAGGAACCAGAGGAATATAGTGTGTTTCATC
>NW_022111369.1:89944092-89945446 GCF_000313985.2 Echinops telfairi
GCCTGAAGTGCCCTCTTGGGGGGTCCTCAGGGGCTTCGTAGCTTTGCCTTGCTCCAGGTGCTGGTCTGGCATGCTCCCTTCTTGGTTTGCTCCACTTTGGGGAGTGCCTCCCACTATGTTACCCCATAAATGTCCTCTGTCACAGTCTGCTCCAGTAAGAGGACAACGCCATATTTGCTCTTGTCAGTTGTTGCCCAGTCCCATCTGTTTCCCATTAGCTCCCTGCAGGGATGTCATCCTCCAGGCCTGGTGTGCCAACGTGGGTTCCAGTCCAGCTCTCTCTTTCTCTTCCCCCCTCCTGGCCTGCTTCTGTGAGGGTGTGGTATGCTGGCCCCTCTCCCCAACCTGTAGGTTCAGTGCTGCCCTCTGCCACACTCACTTACAGGAAGAGGTCAATTTGGCTCTGGTTGGGGACAGCCCAGTAGCTCTCTCTTTTCATGCATCCTTCAATGTGGTCATGTTGTCCTCAAAGTTTGGTCCATCATGGTAGGGTCTGCATGCCCACTCCCAATTCTGTGGAGACAATACCAGTACTCTCCCCCTAAGTGAGTAATGCCCTACTCCCTCCGTCATCATTTCAATTTCACACACACCCCTTTTCTCCCTCACACCTCCCTCCTTTCTCCACTTTTGTGTTGGACCAACATTTACCTCCTTGAGTTTGGTCCAACCTCCTACTGACTCCCTGTATCACAACCTGAATGTTATGATATAGGTGGCCTCTCTTCTATACCTACTGTGCTGATTACACTTTCCTCAGGGGACCCATGCTGTACTTCTCCTTTTGTGATTGGCTGACTTCGCTCAGCATAATTTCCTCCAACTCTTCTCATAAAAAGATGTGTTTCATGTGCTCATCAGTGATTTTAGTGATGCATAGTACTCCATTGTATGTATGTTCCAGAGTTTACTGATCCACTCGTCTACTGATGTTAGGTCTTTTCCAACTCTTTGTGATTGTGAATTGTACCACAATAAACATTGGAATGCATATGGCTGGTTGTGGTTTATTTCGTACCTCTTCTGGGTCTATGTCCAGTAGAGGGATGGCTGGGTCATAAGATAGACCAATTTCCATCTTTTTAAACTATTGCCCAATCACTTTCCATAGCAGCTGTACATATCTATAAGACCTCCATCAATGTAGCAGAGTTCCTATCTCACCATTACCCTCCAACACTTGTTGCTCTCTGATTTTCTGATTTGGGCTAGCCTCAAATGTGTTAGATGGTATATCATGGCTGTTTTGATTTGCATTTCTCTGATAGGTAATGATCGGGAGCACTTTCTCATGTTTATTGGCTGAATGGGTTTCCTCCCTAGTGAAAGTTCTTTTCAGTTCTTTTGTCCACTT
>NW_022111369.1:89946560-89947937 GCF_000313985.2 Echinops telfairi
GTCTGAAAATAATGATACTTTCACCTCCTCCTCTCCCAGTTGGATGTCCTTCCATTGTCTTATCTTAACAGCTAGGACCTCCAGTACAATAGTGAATAGAATAAGGGACAAGGGACATCCTTGTCTGGTCCCTTTTTCAGTGGGATTAATTTCGTCTTTTCTCCAATGACTATGATGTTAGATGTCAGATTTTTGTAGATAGCTTGTATTAACTTGCTAAGGCTTGACTTTTTGTCTCATCATGTGGTCTATTTTCAAAAATGAGCCATGCATGCTTGAGAAATTGTGAATTTTTTTGCATTTGCATGGAAAACTCTAAATATATCTATCAGATCTCGTTGCCTAATTGTAAATAGTCTCTTTGCTGAGCTTCCTTCCCAATGATCTATCTTTCTCTGAAAGCAGTGTATTAAAGTCACCTACTATATTTGTTGAATCTGTCATATCTCTGTTTTGAATAGTTTGACAAATTTTGCAGGTCCCGCATTTGGTGTATTTATATTTATTACACTCACTGATTCCTGGTAAAGTGATACTTTGAGCATTATATAGTGCCCCTCTTTATCTCTTTTCTTTTCTTTTTTCCCCATGAGCCGACATCTTTATCTCTTTTCATGGTTTGAACCTTAAGATCAGTTTTGTCTGAGATTAGGATTGCAAATCCTGCTTTTTTTTGAGTTGTTGTTTGCCTGATATATCTTCCGACAGCCTTTTATTTTTAGTTTATTCTTGTCTTAAAGCTTAAGATGTGTTTCCTGCAAGGAACAGATCAATGGATTATGTTTTCCAAGCCAGACTGCAAGCCTTTTTATTTTAGTGTTAGAATTAAGGTAGTTGACATTTAGAGTTATCATCTGTGGATTCATTGCTGACATATCATGCCTTTTGATTTGGGTGTTTTCCTATCATCCTTCTTATATCACTGTGCTGGTTTTTGTGGGGAGCTTCTTTATTGCCTTCTTTTTTCTCTGAGGCCATATTATCTTGGTGATTGTTATCAGCTCATCAGCTTCTGGTTGGAGTTGGGCTCTCTGGTGTTCTCCTGATTGTGCTTTGTGGATGTTGGTCTTCTGGCCATAGTGAATTGGCAAGGATCTTCCGCTGTATTGGGTGTCTTGCAGCGTATTCTTTAAGGTTTTCCTTGTCCTGGAAGACCCTTATCTCTCCTTACACCTTAATAGATAATTTGGCAGGGTAAACAATTCTAAGGGAGTCTTTGTTTTCTTTCAGCTTTTGGAAGATATCAGTCTTCCTCTTCATGGTTTCTGTTGATAGGTATGAGCATATTCTTACCTAAGAGCCAGTATATGTGACTGTCTTCCTTTCTCTTCCTGCTCTTAGAATTTTCTCTTTTTCCTCAAAGTTGGATAGTTCAAC
>NW_022111369.1:89948566-89950837 GCF_000313985.2 Echinops telfairi
TTTTTTTTGTTGTTGTTGTTGAGAGTGATGTGATATGATGTTGTTTACATGATGATTTTGAAGACTGGAGTGCCATATTTCTGGAAGACCAAAAGGCCCTGCATTCATTCTCTATGTGACTGGCAACGGTATTCTTAAGCACTTCCCATGGCCTACTATGGAGGTTGGTCAGGCTGCTGTGTAGGCACGTGCCATGGTAACTCAGTGATCAACAGTGATGCGAGGTTGTGAGGACAAGTTGGGACAACTGTGGGGAATTAAGTTTGACTGGTAGATAGCTCCCATTACAGATATAGGGCTGTAGGGGGCCAATGGGTGAGTGGAGACCCCATTGGGTTCTAAGGTTGTGTTACCAGCATGAGCTTGGGAGCTCCAAGAATTGGGTCACTGGTCACCTGGGTTCTGGATCTAGGCTTAGATTTGAGAGAAGGATGCCATCTGAACCAGGAATGTACTCTTCGCTGTTCCACTTGCTGCATGGCCTGGGAGGGAATGGGGCAGCGATGATCTCTGAGCTGCAATAGACCCAGGCAGCACCTATCTGAAGCCTCGGAGCTGGGCACTCACCTGGCAGACCTGAAAGGACCTGGTCTGTGATTCCCCATGGCTCTAGGCAAGGTGGCACACAGCAGGCCCGTGAGGACCGGGTTTGCGGCTCCAGGAGAGGTGGTGCATGGTGGATCTGCAAGGCCCCATTCTGTGACTTGGACATTAAAATGCTTCTTATGAGACAGATTTGTTTTTTTCTTTTTTGACAGTTCATGATATTTTCAAAGTTCATTTCCATAAGCAGAATTCAAATTCATGGATTCTTTTTCAGGAGCTTCTTCAGAAATCAGCCACTGAAATCTTATAAATAGCAATATAATATTTTCAGAAATACAGCCAGAGGATTATCAGTGAACATTGGAAGATATTTAAAGAATATGCCTGAAGAAGAACTGCCTCCTCAAAGTAAAGTAGAACTTATTGACCAGACTAATATAAAGGTTCTGGTCCTTTGTTTCATATTGACATGAATCAAATTGAAAAGACCCTCTTCTAAACCGTCATTAGTTAGTAGAAAAGAGATATTGACAAAATATTCATCAAGGTTAATTAGAACCCATCAAACAAGAAATAGAAGGTATTAAACCAATACTCTAAGAATTCATGTGTGAAATGGACTGGTGTTGGATATTTTAAGTACAACAATCATATGGTTTATTATGGCAGAAATAAAAGTCCAAGAGGGATGGCATTACTGTCATCATCAAAAATAACATTTCAAGATTTGACTTTGACTACAATGTTTTCTCTTTTTTAGGATACTATTGACACGTCTATAACGAAGTCTAGTTAATACAATTGTTATTCAAATTTAACTGATAACCACCCGAGTTAGTGATGAAAGTTTTACCAAAATCTTTAGTCTGAAAGTTATCAAACATGTTAAAATGACTGGATAATTATTGGTGGCTTCAATGCAATAGTCAGAAACAAAGAGGAAAGAACAGTAGTTGGAAAATATGGCCTTGGTGATAGAAATGAAACTGGAGATTGAATGATAGAATTTTTAAAAACCAATAGTTTTTTCATTGCAAATATGTTTTTTAAACATCAAAAATGGCCACTGTACACGTGGACATTGTCAACTGGTATACACAGGAATAAAATAGACTACATATGTGGAAGTAATAATAGACAATCTCATTATCATCAATCCAAACAGGGTCAGGGTCTCACTTTGGAATAGACCATCAATTATTCATACAGAATCCAGTTAAAGCTGAATAAAGTTAAACAAGTTCATTAGACACAAAATATAACCTTAATATACTCCATGTGGATTTAGAGAACATCTCATGAACAGATTTGATAAAGTGTTATAACATCAAGAACTTCATATATGAGTAATGCAAAAGGTCCTTAAAATGACAGAAAAGAAAGAAAAGACAAAAACCTATGTCAGAGAGACTCTGAAACTTGCTGTTGAATACAAAGTAGTGAAAGCTAAACGGTAATTTCATGATACCTACCTTCCAGACAGGATCACTGAAGACAGATGTGTGCATAAGCAAATGTGGTGAAGAAAGCTGATGGTGACCAGCCATCAAAAGATATAGCGTCTGGGGTCTTAAAGGCTTAAAGGCAAACAAGTGGCCATCTAGCTCGAAAACAACAAAGTCCACAGAGAAGAAGCACACAAGCCTGTGTGAACATGAGGTGTTGAAGGGATCAGGTAGCAGACACCAAAGAACAAAAACCATCATTGTGTGACCACCTTCCACG
>NW_022111369.1:89952965-89961068 GCF_000313985.2 Echinops telfairi
GAGGAAATGTTTTGAGAATGATGAGGGCAATGAATGTACAAATGCGCTTTACACAATTGATGTGTGTATGGATTGTGATGAGTTGTATGAGCCCCTAATAAAATGATTAAAGAGATATATATATATATATATTATTGCAGAAAACACCAAAAGAAAGTGAAAGGAATAAACACCTGTACAAAAGAGACATGGTAGATGTCCAACTATTTTGAGGGACAGCATATGACAAAGAGCCAATGGTAATGGAGGAAGAAGTCCAAGTTGCATGGAAGGTTTTAGGCAAAAACAAGAATCAAGAAATTGACAGAATACTGATTGAAATGTTTTCCCAAGGAATTTAAAAGACACTACCTGGCTAACCAACAGGAAATGATCCATATTTGTACTTATGCAAAAGAAAGTTGACCCAGTAAATTAAAATGATTATCAAATAATATCACATGCAGGTAAAATGTTGTTGAAGACAACACAAAAGCAGTTACAGCAATATTTTGACAGGGAGCTGCCAAAAATTCAAGATATACTCAGAAGGGGATGTAGGATAAGTGTAGTCATTGATGATATCTCATAGATTTGTCTCAAGAATGAAATTTATTTGTGTTTTATGACTATGCAAATGCATTTGTCTGTATGGATCGTAACAAACTATGGATAGCATTGAGAAGAATGGGAACCCCAGATTCTGTGCTTATGCACTATCTGTCTAGGGGGTTTGGGCCAGTCAGACAGAAAAAGAGAATTTTTTTTTCCGGTTTAAAATCAAGGAAGGAAAATGATTAAAAAAATAAATAAAATCAAGGAAGGTGTGCATCACATTTATATCCCCTCACCAAAGTGATTCAACCTGTATTTTTCTAAATAATTGGAGAAAATATACTGTATTTGGCATCAATTGGAGAAAAGCTTAACATGAGGTGTACAGATCATACAGCCTTGCCTGTTCAAACTCAAGAAGATTTGAAGCATGTACTAATGAAAATCAAATGCCTTCTATGTGGGTTGCAACTCAAAATACAGACATGTAAAATTCTCAAAATTGGACCAATAGGCATCAGGATCAACAGGTAAATGGTAGAAGCTGTGGAGATCTTAGTTTACTCAAATCCACATAAGGCTCATGGAAGCAACAGTCAAGAAATCAAATGGCATATTCTTTTGGGTAAATCAGCTTCACAAGACTTGAAATGCAAAGATTTTAGCTTAAGGATTAAAGTGCTTATCATGGCAGACTTGGTATTTTAAATGAATTCTTTTTCATATAAAAGTTGGAAAATAGATAAGGAAGATTCCAGAACTGATGCACTTGAATTATGGTGTTGGTGAAGAATCATGAAAACATTGTGGACTGTCAGTAGAAAAATTAAATGGAAGACATTACAGCTAGAATGTTGCTCTGAAAAGAAGATAGATAGATTTCATTTTATAAAGATTCTCCATGGATCAGGAGATAGCAGTCCTTGGGAAAGGATCTCATACTTTGTAAACCTGTTGTTGTTGTTAGGTGTCCCCTAAGTCAGTTCTGACTCATAGCTCCCCTATGCACAACAGAAACACTACCCAATATTGC
This sequence comes from Echinops telfairi, assembly GCF_000313985.2. Taxonomy (NCBI): domain Eukaryota; kingdom Metazoa; phylum Chordata; class Mammalia; order Afrosoricida; family Tenrecidae; genus Echinops; species Echinops telfairi. The sequence continues at coordinate 89,954,533 of NW_022111369.1, forward strand.
ACCATCCTGACAATTATTATCCTTATGTTTTAGCTCATTGCTACAGCTACTGTGTCAATCCATCTCCTTAAGGGTCTTCCTCTTTTTCAATGCCCTTCTGTCTTACCAAGCATGATGTCCTTCTCCAGGGCCTAGACTCTCCAGATAACTTGTCCAAAGTACTTGAGACAAAGTCTCACAATCCTTGCCTGTATGAAGTGTTCTGGCTGTTCATCTTCCAAGACAGATTTCTGTGTTTTTTGAGGGGCAGTCAATAGCACTTTCAATGTCCTCCACCAACACCATAGTACAAGTGCACCAATTTTCCTTCAGTCTTTCTTATTCAACATCCAACTTTCACAGGCATATGTGACCATTGAAAGTACTACAGTTATGGACCTCTATGTTCTTGTAGCCAGTGATTAAGCCCTGGGTTGCTAAATTCAAGCTCAGCAGTGCAAAACACCAACCACTCTGAGGCAGAAAGACAGAACTTTCTAACACCACAAAGAGTTACAGAATTGAAAACTCACAGGTACAGTTCTATCCTGAATATAGGGTCTCTATTAGTCAGTATAAACTTAATGTAAATGAACTTGGTTTTTGTTTGTTTATTTGCTTGTTTTTGAGTTATGGCCCCCATTTCTTAGACCTCAAATTAACATCTGTAGTCTTCAACACTTGAGCATCAGATTTAGCTAATGCAATGCATCTTTTGATCTCTTGACTTCTTTTTCCATGAACTTTGATTGTGGATCCAAGTGAGATGAAATCCTTGACATCATTCAATATTTTCTCTGATTATCATGATGTAAAATATTGGTCAAGTTGTGAGGATTTGGGTTTTCTTTACATTGAGGTATCCATAATGAAGGCTGCAATCTTTGATTTTCATCAATAAATGTTCAATTCCTTCTCATTTTCAGCAAGCGAGATTGTGTTTTTTATATATAGCACCAATTTTTAATACGTTTTCCTTCAATCCTAACACCATATTCTCCTTCATATAATTTAACTGCTCAGATGATTTGATCAGCATCCAGATTAAGTACAGTGTCAACAAGCAGCCCTGACATACACATAGTTACAGATTTTATAACAGGCAGTACCCCCTTGTTCTGTTCTAACAACTACTTGATCTGTGTACAGGTTTCTCATGAAAACAATGAAGTGGTCAGAAATGCCTGGTTTTCTCAAGGCTATCTATAGTTGTTGGGTTTTTTTAATATATAAACCACACAATTAAATTAAAACCTTCACATAGTCAGTGAAAAAAGAAACCATCTTTCTGTTGTTCCCTCATTTCATTCATAATCCATCTGATATCGGCAATGAAATTCCTTGTTCCATATCATCTTCTGTATGCCTCCTGAACCTTTGGCAACTCCCTGTCAATGTACCATTGCAAATGTTGTTGGATGATCTTCAGTAACATTTTACTTGCAAGAAATATCATTGATATTGCTCTATAATTGGAGCATTTAGAATGGGTACAAATATGGATGTCTTGCCATTTTCCTAGAATAGATCGAAGAATGATTCAAGTGCTTTACCAGCTGGTTGAAACATTTCAGTTGGTATTCTATGAATTCCTGAAGCCTTGTTTTTGAGTAATGCTTTCGGTGTATCTTGGATTATTCCTTAAATACCATTGGTTCTTGCTCATCTGCTAACTTTTGACATGGTTGAATGTCAATTAGTTCTTTCTGATACATTGACTGTGTATATTTTCCATTTCTTTTGATGACCCCTGCATCATTCAATATTTTGAATTATTTCAGTTAAAGATATTCTAAATATGTTCTTCCTTTTGGGTTTTCTAGCTATGTTTTTCCACATGTCATTATTATGTTTTACTTTGTCTTCTTAAACTGCCCTTTGATGATCGACACATAACCACACACACACACCTCTGGCGCGGATGAACAACAGAAACTATGGGGGAAGGGAGACAGTGGTCAGTGTAAGAAATGAAAATAATAATAATTTATAATTTATCAAGGGGTCACAAAGATGAGGGGGGAGAGAGGGGGAAAAAAAGGAGCTGATACCAAGAGCTCAATAGAAAGTAAATGTCTAGAAAATAATGATGGCAACATATGTACACATATGCTTGATATAATTGATGTATGGATTGTTATAAGAACAGTAAGAACCCCCAATAAAATGATATTTTAATAAAAAAATTAAGTAAACTGCCCTTTCAAATTTTCTGTTCAACTCTTGAACTTCATCACTTCTTCTATTTCTCTTAATTACTCTGTGAATAACAGCAAGGTTCACAGTCTATCATTGCATTTTGTTCCTTTCTAATGAACTTTTACTTTCTTCATGTATGATGTTCATGTCATCCCACAGCTCATCAATTCTTCTGTCATTAGTGTTCACTATATCCAATCTCTTCTTGAGATGTTCCTGAAATTAGAATGGGATATACTCAAGGTTGTATTTTGGTTCCCTTGACCATTTTTCTTTTCCCTTTTCTTAAACTTCAACCTATATTTACATATAAACAATAGGTGGTCTGTTCCACAGCTGGGCCCTGGCCTGGTTTTAGCTACTGATATTGAGCTTCTCCATTGCACCTCCAAAAAATGTAGTGAATTTAATTTCTGTGGATTCCATCTGTTGAATTATTTGTGTATAATTTATTTTATGTTTGTGAAAAAAGGTATTTGCAATGAAGAAGTCGTGGGTCTTGCAAAATTCTACCACGTGATCTCTAGCTTCCTTTATGTCCCCAAGAACAGATTTTCCAACTTCTCCTCCTTCCTCTTTGCTTCCACCTTTTCCATTCCAATTGCCAACATCAAAGCTCTTGATACATGTCTGATCAAGTTCAGACTGACGATTTTGGTAGAATTCTTCAATTTCTTCATTACTAGTTTTAGTGTTTGGTTCATCATTTGAAAAAAGAATTTTATTAATTATAATTTATAGTTTGTGGATTGATTATTCTATCTCAAACAGAATTGTACTTCAGGATAAATATTGAAATATCCTTTTTGAATATGAATCCAATGCCATTCTTGTTGCATATTTCATTCTAGGTGCAGTAAACCATGTGATTCTCTGATTCAAAATGGCCAATATCAGTCCATTTCAGCTCAGTAGTACCTAGAATATCTATCTTTATGTGTTCCATTGTATTTTAACAACTTACTGTTTTCCTAGACTTACTTCATACATTTCAAGTCCCAATTATTAATTTGTTTGCAGCAGTTACTTCTCATTTTGTCCCAGTAGCAAATAAAGGTTCGGAAGGCTTTATTTCACTGGAGTCATTACGGTCCAGTTTGACTTGAGAGACAGCTCTTCCTTAGTCATATTTTGAATCCCTTTAGACCTGAGGAGTTCTTCTTCTGGCATTCTCTCTGAAAATGTCCTGCTTCTATTTACTAGGTTCTCAATACCTCATCAGACATCAATGAGATCTATAGGGTTTTCCGTGGCTTATTCCTCTGAAGTGAACAGCCTATCCTTTTCCATAGTCTGCTCTTATTTTGGAAGCTCTGCTGAAACGGTCACATTAGATGAACCTGATTATATTTAAAATGCCATGACATAGCTTCCAGCATCACAGCAACACACAAGTCATCAAAGTACGGCAAACTGACAGACAACATTGGTGCGTGTAAACTAGAGGATTGGTGAAAAAAAGGAAACTCCCAGTGAGATGGATTCACAAAGTGGCTGCAAAAATTGGCTCAAACATAAACACTGTGAGGGTGATACAGTACTGAGCAGTGTTTTGTTCTGTTGTAGACAGGCTCTTTGTGGGATTCAACCGACTTAATTGCACATAATGACAGTAAGAGGCCTTAACTCAGGAAAATGGGCATCCCATACTGTAACTCCACTTCCAGCATATGACAAATATGTAAGTGGGTGCAATTCAGGGAAAGCACAGACTCCCTTTTGTAAGAAAGAGCAAATGAAAAACGTGCAAAAATTGGTAGATCTGAAAGATATATAGAGAAGAAGAGTTCAGAGTACAAGAACCAATTTACTCAGATACTGATACAGTTAATCTATAAGAGCCGGACATGCCACAATGCCTAATGAATATATCATTCCAGTGGCGAGAGACAACATGTAGTCTAGTTGACATTTTTCAATGCCAAGTTGTTTTACATATGCACTTTTGTCACCCCAGTCTTAGAAAACCCTACAAAATCCAGTAGAAAATAAAGAAAAATAAACTTTTGGTAGATAAATTTTATATAAAAATTGACCACATTTTAAAAAGTAATTGTTGCATTACATTGAATTGGAAGGACAGATTTTAAATGTTTCACTCTGCTGAAAGAAATGAAGGTTCATATGGTAATTCAAGAGAAGTAATATGAAAATAAACTTTTGTTTACAATACCTGAGTGTTGTGTTGTGATTATAAAACTTGAATATGCTAAACACATTTATTCATAAATAGAAAATGTTGTTAGGTGTAATAACTAAGGATCTCACTTTAGCAGTGTTAAAGCAAAGAATTTTAAAATCTGTGATACACAATGTAGGAAGCTGTACCTGGATTTTTTTTAAAAGAAACAGTAAATTATTCATAATAGAAGTATGCCCTAGATGATCTGCAATATCAAGTTTGTTTATATTTGCAATAGATGTCATTTGAAAAGCTCCCCCTCCCCACAACACTTAATACAATATATGAAACAAATCTCTGAAAATATTATAGAATAAGACTCTACTCCCCTACATTATTATCAGTGGCATTGAGTGCTTATCAAAGGTACATTATGTGAGCGACACCTCAGGAAATGCCTAAAGAAAAGATGTATTCTCTTTTTCCTTATGTAGTGCTTCTTTTGGCAAGATCGCCATTCACTATACCAACTCAAGTGCTATAAATATGCTACTAGAAATTAATAATATCAGATAATTTTTTGTTATGGGTTTACTTATTTATATATGTATATTTGTTGCTAGGATATAACTTTAGTTACTGTGGAATATACTTTAATTTAAATTATTAGCGAGCACAGTATTTAACAGCTAGAGAGTCCTTTTGGGAGTCAGAAAACACCTGTGTCCTTTAAAAGTAGAAAATATCTCTACTATGTTTGAAAATTTAATTCACTCAAGATATTTCTGTAAAAATATCACAAAATTAAAATCTTAACCATCAGAGACTTCGGATAGTGTAAGATATGACAAAATAATAATTTATAAATTATCAAGGGTTCAAGAGGGAGGGGGTAGAGGGAGGGAGCAGGGGGGAGGAAGAGGGGAAAATGAGGAGCTGATGCCAGGGGCTTAAGGGGAGAGCAAATGTTTTGAGAAATGATGAATGATGTACAAAACATTGTACAAATGTTTTGATATTTGTACAGTGAATGTACAAATATGCTTTACACAATTGATGTATGTATGGATTGTGATAAGAGTTGTATGTGTCCCTAATAAAATGATTAAAAAAGACCAAATTTAACCATCTCTTTTTCTGCCATGAGAAAATAAGACTATATAGTGAAGAGTAGTTCTGATACGTTGTGTTTCCATGAGTCCAGGAAACCTAGTATTCAGAAAGGTTACTTTTTCCAGGGAAAGGCAAGGCTTTGTTCCAGGTGAATCAGTGGCTAACCTGGCTAGAAACTGCTGAAGAAGAAGAATCAGAGGAAGAAGCTGACTAAAGAACCAGCCAAAGCCTTAAATTGTGCAAAACATACTGTTGCTATGATGTAACTGCATTTGACCTAACCACTGCGACAATTCATTCCGCTGTAATGTTTTCACAATACTTAAAGCAGAAGCACGTCAGTAGGATTTTCTTCTGCGTAAGGTTTTTTTGTAGTGTAATGTCTTAATCATAGTCTACCATCAAATATTTTAGGAGTATCTTTAATGTTTAGATAGTATATTAGCAGCATGCAATAATTACATCATAAGTTCTCAAGCAGAGGCAGTCTATTGCAAGGACCTTCTTTGCTGCCAGTTACCATAGGCTGTTTTAAGTTAGCAAACTGAATAGCAACACTGAATACTGTAGAGATGCACTTTGCTCAGTAATACTTGAGTTGTTGCAATATTTGATTATCCATTTGGTTGTTACAGAAAAATTCTTAACTGTAATTGATGGTTGTTGCCGTAATAGTATATTGCCTGTATTTCTACCTCTAGTAATGGGCTTTATGTGCTAGATTTTAATATCTTGAGCCTGGGCAAGTGCACAAGTCTTTTAAAAAGAAACATGGTTTACTTGCACAAAACTGATCAGTTTTGAGAGATCGTTAATGCCCTTGAAGTGGTTTTTGTGGGTGTGAAACAAATGGTGAGAATTTTAATTGGTCCCTCTTATTATAGTATTGAAATTAAGTCTACTTAATTTATCAAGTCATGTTCATGCCCTGATTTTATATACTTGTATCTATCAATAAACATTGTGATACTTGAAAAAAAAAATAGAAAGGTTACTTTATGATTTAATTCGCTAAAATGAAGATTAGAAGATGCCTTTCACTGCAGAGATGAGATTTCTGATACATATAAACTTAAATAGTTTCATTGACCTATACGTCACATGTCATACCATAGTGAACTTA
>NW_022111369.1:89961168-89980043 GCF_000313985.2 Echinops telfairi
GCCTTTCACTGCAGAGATGAGATTTCTGATACATATAAACTTAAATAGTTTCATTGACCTATACGTCACATGTCATACCATAGTGAACTTATATTAATAATATAATAGTGAAATTACATAAATTATATAATCACCACCACAAGCCATTTCTCATACTCATTGTTGTTCATGTCCCACCCATCCTCCGCTGCCATGCCCCCTGGGCAATTATCAATCCAGTTACTGTCTCTATAGGTCTACAATATATTTGGGATTTCATATACAGAAAATCATAAAAGACCCAAACAGAAGCAAATAAACACTACCTTGTGTGATCCAAGGATCTGAAATAACAAAATTCAAATTTGAATCAGGGAATAGAAACAGAGTCTAAATTGTGAATACTCTGTTCTCCGAAGGCCATGGATGACAGTGGAAGCATAAAATCCATTTTCATGATCCCCCCCATGGATTAAACCTCTGACTCATATTTTACTTGTTTCTTTATGCTAAGACTTGTGACGTCCAATCAATTCAGTTTTGACTCAGAGTGGCCCCACATTAAACAGAATGAAACACTTCAGCCCTGGGCCATGTTCATATTGTTGGTGTGTTTGATCTCATTGTTGCAATCACTGTTAATATATCACATTTAAGGACTTCCTTTATTAGCTGCCTTTTTACTTAACAAGCATGATGTCCTTTTCCAGTACAAGCAGATGTACTGATCTCTGCTGATGACATGTCCAAAACACTTGAGACTAAATCTCTACATCCTCATTTCCAAGGAGCATTGTGATTAAACTTCTTAGGAGACAGATGAGTTGGTTCTTTTAGCAATCCATGGTACTTTCAATTTTCTTAGCTAGCATATCAAGATGTATCCATTCTTCTGTCGTTCTTATTCAATATCCAACTTGTACATCTTTATGAGGCAACTGAAAATACCATGCTTATGGTCAGGGGCATCTTAGTCCTCAAAGGGACATTCTTGCTTTTCAATACTCTAAGGAGGTCTTGTGCAGCTGAGTTTTCCAGTGGAATGCATAGTTTGATTACTTGGCTGTTGTTCCCAGGAGAATGATTATGGAAGATGAAATCCTTGACAACTTCAACTTTTTCTCCATTTATCCCAATGTTGTCTATTGGTCTACTGGTGAGGATTTTGAATTTCTAAATATTGAGTTGTAATCCATACTGAAGGTTGCAATCCCTGATCTACATCAGCCAGAGCTTTAAGTCCTCCTTACATTCAGCAAGTATGGTTGTGCTATTTGCATCATGCAGGTTGTTAATGTGCCCGCTTCCAAACCTGATGCAGTATTCTTCTTCATATTTATAGTTTCTCAGATTATTTGCTCATCATACAGATTGAATAACAACGCAATGATGTTAAGGCTAATTTTTAGAAATTAACCTTCTCATATATCTAAAATTTATCTTAGCTTACAACATGTTGTATATGGAATAAAATAAATTATTGTTGTTGGTAGGTGCCTTTAAATCTGTTGTGATTCATAGTCATCCTATGAAAATGGAATGAAACACTGCCTGGTCCTGTGCCATTCTCACAATCATTGTCATGTCCGAGGCCATGGTATAAGTCACCATGTCTATCCATCTTGTCTAAGGTCTGCCTCTTTTTCACTGTCCCCTCTACATCTCCAAGCATAATGTCCTTCTCAGTGATGGTTTTCCCCTGATAATATGCCCAAAATATTTTAGCCAAAGCCTCCCATGCTACCTTCTAAGGAGCATTCTGGTGGTACTTTTTCCAAGACTGAACTATTTATTCTTTTGGAGGTCCATGGTACTTTAATATTTTTCACCAGCAACATTATACAAATGTATTTCCCTCTTCAGGCTTCCTTATTCAATGCCCAACTTTCACATGCATGTGAGGCAATAGAAAATACCATGAGTTAGGTCAGGCACATCTCCAACTTCAAAGTAACATTCTTGCTTTTCAATATTCTAACAAGGTCTTGTATAGAAGATTTACCTAATACTATGTGTTCTCTGTTTTTTGGCTGATGTTTCCTTGAGCATTGTTTGGGATCCAAGCAAGACAAAATCCTTGAGAACTTCAAACTTTTCTCCATATATCATGATGTTACTTACTGATCAAGTTGTGAAGATTTTGTGTTTTGTTTTACTTTTATCATTTTTATTGGCACGTCATCTACATGTCATGCAATTCAATAATTCAACCATATTAAGAAGACTTGTACAATCATTGTCACAATAAATTTTAAAACATTTTATTCTTCCTTGTACTCATTGTTATTTATGTAATTATTTTTCAAATTGTGTCAAAGATGTACACATCAAAACATTTTCCAATTCAGCAACTTCTTTTTTTTTAACTTTAAGATGTAGTCTATATTGAAGAATGTAATCTTTGAGCTCCACCAGCAAATATTTCAATTTTTGTTTTGTTTTATAGGATTAAACCACTAAAAGTAGCTTCTTATTGATTCATTCAATAAACAAACCTGATTTCCCTTTAAATAGGTATTGATTCATGAATAAATATGGAAACAATGATGGATTCTAGAATTCTAGTTTAGTTTTGTCTGTTTTTTCCAATCTGTTTAATGTGACATATCGTAGTCACTTTAGGATCCTGAAAGATCCAATCTTAAGATAAGGTTAAAGTATGGAACGAAAGAGAATCTGGGTTGTAATGGACTTACAGGGTTTTGAATAAAGAATAGACATTTAAACACCACTATTTCTAGACTTGCTGATTATCAACTATTATGGAACTTGATTTATCTTGTAACCTGAAAATAAATTTCCTCAGGAATACAGCAAATCTCATTAAGTCTAAATATTTTCTTTTTTAATTGCTTTCTTAGGTCTAGATAAAATCATGAATGTATGATAAAATAACATGTGTAAAATAATAAGTCTATATATTCTAGAAGGTAATTAAAATATTTTTACTAAGTAAATAGTTCATTAATTGATGTACTTATTCCAAATAAGGTGTTTAAAAGTAGTTGTGCAATGAATGAATGACTATACAAGTTCTTCCTTTAGTGTATTTAAGTTCTTCCTTTACTGTAATTCAGTAGCCTAACCAAAACAAGATATATTTTATGACTTGGAAATAGGTAACTTTGAGGCCAGGGCTAATATGAAAAATTAACAGATCTGTAGTGGACACATCTAAATCTTAGATGATTTGAAGAAAGTTTACAGGAATTCTGTACACTTAAAAAACAAGATTTTTTTTAGGTGGATCAAGCATTTTAAACTGGTTGAGAAGATCTCACAAGGGAGCATTAAGAGGGAAGCTGAGCGATTTCAAAAATGAAAACTTATGGAAGAAGATAGATTATGATTATCGTGATAACTACTCAATCTGAGATCCTACATATTTCAATTTTTATTTTTGTTTTAAGTAGCTATGTTGGCCTCATCAAGATTTGGCTCTACGGGTGGCAGAAGGGTTGTGCAAATATCAGCAGGATCAAGTATTTTCTCTTTCCAGCAGTCTTTTAAGCAATATCAAAACTAATGAAAATGATTGTGTAGAATGATTCATAACTGGAGTGGGTCTTGAATTGTCATTACAATCTAGACAGCAAGGTCTAATAATAACAGGGGCTTCTGAGCTGATAGACTTGGCCAGTTCATCAAGCTGGAGAGGCCAGGTCAAAAATGTATGGTGATTTTTATTTTTTTAATTCAAAGAAGTAATCTTGATATATTTTTTTTTCTTCAAGAACACGGGATAAAAATGTGTCTTTATTTTGAAAATGTTTAAGGAAATCGAAAACTTCATTAGTAAATAAAAGGCCAAGAAAATTGTGCTGAGTATGTTTTGCCATCACAACAATGTATCGCTAATTATGTGAACAAGGATTGTCCTACAAGAACTTTATTACCTTACTCTCTCCACCCTACCATTCTGATTTTTGTCTTTTCAGACTTTTCTGTGTTCCTCAAACTCAAACATTTAAAAGTGAACATTATTTCAGTGACTAGATTATGCTTGCATTACCATTTTGACATGGTACAAATTGAACGGCACCAAATTCTACAGAGAAAGGTGCAAGAGAGGAAAATAGAAATGTACATATCTAGATGAAAAATATTGTTAAAAAGGTTTCACATTTTGTTAGCTTTAATTAAATATCTTTCATTAATAAGTTTCTATGACTAATGAGTTTCAATGATATAGCCTTAAGAAAATGGGAATTACAGGGCACCTTGTGTTGTTGAAGTGGAAACTGTAAATGGGTCAAGGAGCTATTTTATGAACAGAACAATGGAATCGTGCATGGTTTAAAATCAAGAAAGTTGTGCATCAGGATTGCACCCTCTCAGCACACTTATTCCATCAAATGCTGAGAAAATAATCAGAGAAGCTGCTCGATTATATGAAGAAGCATGGGCATCATGATGGGAGGATGGCTTATTAACAACTCTCTATATGCAGATGGCACTGATGTGTTTGCTGACAGTGAGGAGGACTTGATTATTTGATGATGAAGATCCAAGATTGGAGCCTTCAGTATGGAATACAATTCAATGTAAATAAAACCCAAATCCTCACCAATGCACCCCTAGAAGATAAGTGGAGAGAACACTGAAGTTGTCAGGGATTTCATCTTTCTTGGACCCACAATCAATGCTCATGGAAGCAGCAGTCAAGATATCAAGTGACAGTGAGGAGGACTTGAAGCATTTGATGATGAAGATCCAAGATTGGAGCCTTCAGTATGGATTACAATTCAATGTAAATAAAACCCAAATCCTCACCAATGCACCCCTAGAAGATAAGTGGAGAGAACATTGAAGTTGTCAGGGATTTCATCTTTCTTGGACCCACACTCAATGCTCATGGAAGCAGCAGTCAAGATATCAAGTAACACATGGCATTGGGTGCACACGGCCTCTTTAAAGTGTTCAGAAGCAAGAGTGTTACATTTAAGATCAAGTTGCACCAACCCAAGCCATGGCATTGTGAACTGTCATCTATACATGTGTAAATTGGACATTGGATAAGGAATACAGAGGGAGAATTACTGCACTTGAACGCAGGTGCTGGCAAACAATGTTTAGTACCGTGGACTTCCAAAGAAACAAATCTGTCCTGGAAAAATACATGCAGAATTCCCTCTAGAAGCAAGGATGCCAAGACGTTGTCTCATTTACTTTAAACATATGACCAAGCATCAGGAAAGGACATCATACTTGATCAAGTAGAGGGGCAGTGAAAAAATGGAATGTCAATCGCAAGATGAATTGATAGATGGTTGGAACGTGGGGCTGGAAGATAAGAACAACTGTGGGGATGGTACAGGGCCAAGAAGGTCGTGCTCTGGTTTACCCTGGGTTGCTGAGTGGAATTGACTTGAGGACACCTAACAACAACGATTTTGTAGCAATACTTGTTCCTTGTCCTTACAGTCCTTTGCTTGTTTATTTACTCTTTCTTGAATGAGGAGACATTGTTCAAAAATATTTTAAGAATAGAGTTGAAGCTCGATAAGTCTGAGAGAAATTCCAAGTAGTGCTGATTGAGAAACAAATTTTTAAGGCTCACATCCTGTGTTTACTAGAATTTGGGAGCATGTGTAATCTCTATCAGCCGAAAGGAAATAAAGAAAACAGTGATGAGTCAGACTTTTGGTTCATATGAGATTCAGTTTGAGTCTGTATGGTAGTCTACGATTATGTTATAGTTACACTTTGAAATAATTAGCATATTTAATACTCAGCAAAGATACAGCATTTTCTTCACTGCCACTTGAGATGGTACTGTTGTTTTCTATTACTGCTTCTGGAACAGAGGTGGACAGGCGGAAACACTGCATCATACTCTCGCAGTTGCTAGTTGATTGTCCTGCATGTTTTAGAACTCATAAGTTCTAAACTTATGAGTTTAGAATCTACTTTATAATATACATTATTAAAAGTCAGACTTTAAAATATCCATTGTTCATACATGGTTTCTAGAATTTTTCATTCACACTGCTCATTAAAATTGCACACATATTATATTTTTCAGATCAGGCCCATGGAACATAATCTTTCAAAATTACACAGTTAATATGAGGATTATCTGGTATTAGAATCATCTTTTGTTGACACCTGATCACAGCCTAAATTATGGTGTTAATTTCTGTATTTATACACAAAATAATTTCATAGTATGCATATATGTAAAATATCCCCAGCAATGATAGAAACTGTATACATTCTCCATTTACTCAGACTGTGAAAACTGAATATCTTTTCTTTGAAAGTACTATACATGATACTTTCAAAGTATGGACAGAGTTTATAGATAGAAAGATAGATAGATAGATAGATAGATAGATAGATAGATAGATAGATAGATAGATAGATAGATATAGACAGATATGTCACCATTCAATAAAACCACCTAACCAGAACCAAATCTTAAATGGGGGAGAGAAATATGTCTATATTCTATTTCATATTTTAATAAATCAATAATGTGATAAAAAGGAAAACTGATTTTGCAGCACAATTTCATATATTTAGGGATTGTTGTTGTTGTTGCTGTAACTATATGAAATATCTTCAGCAATTAATGGAACAAGCCAGCTTCATACTTGCTCTTCCAGGTTAAATGTAAAGATTCCTTCAGGGCACCCAAATGGAAACGTTTCTGTCAGCATAATAGCTATTTCCTTAGGAGAAAACTGTTCCTGATATATATTTTGTGAAGATGATAAAATGAAATTTTCCTGTCAGAAAAATATTCCAGAGATATTGTTGTCAGGATAACACCTATAAAATGAGTCTCTTAGGCTTAGCACACATTTTCTCATCAAAGTGTTTTATTGCTGGTTTTCTTTGCCCTTTGGGGATCATGTAATAAAGATTTGCTTGTCAAACTGATTTATTTCCATTTTATTACGACTACCCTATTTCTGGAAAAATATAATGATCTACAATTTTGAAAAAATAAAGTATAAGACAAAATATACTTGAATTAAGATCATCACAGAGAAGCTAACAGAAGTGGGTCAATAGGAAAACTTCCCTTTGGTTGTTTACTATCACCTTTACTGCTACCCTTAGATGTAGAGGCTACTTAATCAATTCTGTTAATATTAATATGTGTTAATATTCTTGTCCTCAGCATTCTCATAATTCACAGTTGTATATTAATTTCCCGGTGTATTGTCCTGTGGATTTTGAAGAACTCTGATGAACCTCTATGTCGTGGTCTATAGTTTACTTTTTTTTATATTCCTTTCTAACAATTAATTACTCTATTAAAAATATAAAAATAAAAAGAGAAAGAAAATTAGTCTAGTAGAAAAGCAAACAAGTAAACAAGAAAAATGCACATGTTTTTCTTTTTTGTTGAGACATTCCTATTAGTTTAAATCATCAAAAGGTCATCCAATATTTCACTTTATAGTTGACAGATCTGAAAATATAGTCTTTTTGGGAAAATGTTGGTAAAGCTATCATTCTGTCATCCATAGGCCTACCTTGAAAAACAAAATGAATTCTCTAACACCCTTCAGGGAACCCTAAGATCTTCACATATTGAAGACATGACTGTTGCTGTTGTTTTCTGCTGCCTTCAAGGTAGCTCTACTTATCGGAACCCAACGTATGCAGAATTCAATATTGCCAGATTTTGCACTATCTTTTCAATTTTTACTGTGTCTGAGCCCAGAGTTGACACGCCTATGTCAATCCATCTCTTTGGGGATCTTCCTTTTCTTCACTTGCACTGCGCATTACCAACACGACATGCTTTCCCAGGGCCTCCTTTCTCCTGATCTTACATCCAAAGCAATGAGACACAGTCTCACTAGACTTGCTTCTATGAAGCATTCTGGCTGTACCGCTGCCGATATGTAATAATATTTACCAAAACAATTGAAAGGTACATATTCCCCTCCACTTTTCTTTATTCACTGTCCAACTTTCACATGTAGATAAGCTGATCGATAAACCATTCCTTTCCTCAGACACATCGAGTCTTCACAATGACATGCTTGCTCTTAACACTATTTTGCAGCAAATCTTTCCAGTGCAAGACATCACTTATTTCTTGGCTGTTCCTTTTATAAATGAACATTGTAGATGGTGGACCAATGTAAAATGAATTCCTTAACAACTCCAGCATTTTTTCCATTTATTATTACGAGGCTCAATTGTTCAGTTTTGATTCATGTTTTGGCATGGTTCCTATTGAAGGATGTAGTCTTTGAATTTCATCAGTAACTTGTTCAAATTCTTTGCTTTGAGCAAGCATGATTGCTCATTTGCATATCACAAGTAGTTAATGAGATGGAGTATGTATGATGAAATAATACAACTTTCATGTACACCTTTCTTGATATTAATCCCGCAATATTCCTTCTGTTCAAACAACTGCTTCTCGGTCTATATACAGGTTCTGCATGAGCACCATTTAGTGTTTTGGAATTCCCATTCTTTACAATATTAACCATATCTGTTATGATCTGTATTATTGAAGTCCTTCTCAGTCAATAAAATGCAGGTAACCCTGTTTCTGATATTCTCTGTTTTCATCCAGGATTCATCTGGCATAAACAATGATATCTCTCATCTCCCATCCCTCTTCTGAAGTCATTTTCAATTTCTGGCAGTTATCTATCGATGTGCTCTTTGAAACATATTTAAATTATAATCAAAATCATAATTGCATGGGGTATTAATGATATTTTTCAATAAATGCTATTTTCTCTTGCATCAAAGTATTACTGCATAATCAAATTTTGCAGTAACTTTTTTCCCAGTACAATACATCATTTGCTTCATTGAAGTTAAAGTTAAAAGAAGATATGATGTGAGGGATATTATTATTTATATCAGATGAATCTTGACTGAAAACAGAGAATACCAGAAACATGATTGTTACCTGTGTTGGTTTTTTTATCATTTTATTAGGGGCTCGTAAAACTCTTATCACAGTCCATACATCCATCCATTGTGTCAAGCAATTTTGTAAATTTGTTTCCCTCATAATTCTCAAAACATTTGCTTTCTACTTGAGCCCTTGTTATCAGCTCCTCATATTTTCCCTCCCTCCCTGCTCCCCCATCAACCCTTGATAATTTATAAATTATTATTATTTTGTCATATCTTACACCATCCAACGTCTCCCTTCACCCACTTCTCCGCTGTCTATCCCCCAGAGAGGAGGTTATATGTAGATCCTTATAATCTGTTCCCCCTTTCTCCCTCACCTTCCCTACACCCTCCTGGTCTCACCACTCTCACCACTGGTCCTGAGGGGTTCATCTGTCCTGGATTCCTTGTGTTTCCAGTTCCTATCTGGACCAGTGTACATCCTCTGGTCCAGCCAGATTTGTAAGGTAGGATTGGGATCATGATAATGGGGGAGAGGAAGCTTTCAAGACCTAGAGGAAAATTGTATGTTTCATCATTGCTACACTGCACCCTGACTGGCTCATCTCCTCCCCGCAGCCCTTCTGCAAGGGGATGTCCAATTGCCCGCAGATGGGCCCTGGGTCCCCAGTTCGCACTCCCCCTCATTCACAATGCTGTGTTTTATTGACTATTCAAAGACATTCTAAAAATTCAATAAATTGTTGTATCAAATTTCTTTGGAAGAGTCACAAACACGGATTTCTTTCAGTCAGATGGCAAGGTAGCTTTCTTACAAATTTTTTGGTACAGATGAATGGATTTCTCTGATTTTCCTTTAGTTTACAAAATCATCTCCTTGCACATTCTATCAGTTTGAGAGCATTATTTTTAATCAATGCCTTCAAGTTAGCTTGGATTTGTTTCTTACAGACGATTATATTTTGATCACCTGCTAACTTAAATGTTTGTATGTTGACTCATCATTTTTGTATAATGATTGTGTATTCCTTTCATCTTTTGATGGTTTCTGCATTGTTCAAACTTTTGCTCATGAAATCCTTCAATATTGCAGTAAGAGTTTTGACAGTTTTCTTCAGTTCTCTCACCTAGAGAGATGCCACATATGATCTTGGTGTACTAGTTCCTAGTCTTTGCATATTGTCTTATCATCCTTCAGATCATTTGTTGATCTGACTTTGCAATCTGCTTTGCTCTTTTATGTGATCATTTTTCCATGTTTCAAAGCTTCTCTCCATGCAACAGCAAGCTTCAGAGTCTCTTTTGGCATCCGTTTCGGTCTCTCCTTTTTTCCTGACTTCTAAATGACCTTTAGCTTTCTTCATGTATGATGTTCTTGATGTCATCCCAGAAATCATCTGGCCTTTGATCATGTTACAATGTGCTACAATTTGTCGTGTCTATTTTTGAAAATATTTCTGAATTTAGAGAGAATATTCTCAAGGTCATATTTGGGATCGCTTATTTTAATTTAATTTTGTTCAGCTCCAACATAAACTTATGTCTGGGAAATTGATAGTGGGCTGTTTGCCTTGTTCTGACTATGACATTGAGCTTATTCACTGCCTAGTCAGGGTGTTGCCTGTGTATTCCCTTCAGTGAGATGCATAGTCATTATTTGTGCTGTTGGAAAAATATATTTGCAGGCACAAGTTATTAATCTCCAAATTCTATCATGTGCTCTACAGCGTTGTTTCCATATCCAAAGCCATATTTTCTAGAACTCATGGAAATGTGAATAATAGCCATGCTAACTGATTTTTCTTGCAGTGATGTGGATATTATCCTGTCTCTGACAGCATTGTACTTAAGGCTGGATTTTATTTTGAACTATAATTTTTTGCTGATAAATATGATATCATTCCTTGTCAATTTGACAATCCTGGCTTATTAAACCATATATTTCCTGATTCAAAATGGGCAGTACTGATCACAAATGTTTATAATGATCTTTATGTATTATGTTTTATTTTTTCCAACTAACGTATTCCCTAGATTAATACTTGGAACTTTGGATAGGTTGTCAGGATAGACCAGTCCCTGGAGAAAAACATCATAATTGGTAAAATAGAGGGACAGCAAAAAATGAAGGAAGGCTCAGACAAAATGGATTGACACAGTGGCTGCAACAATGGGGTCAGACATAAGAACAATTGTGAGGATGCTGCAGGACTGGGAGTTCAGGGTCACTATGCATCTGAACCAAATCGATGGTACCTAACAATAACAACAACACTTGGTACATTTTATATTCTGAATATAAGTGGATCCTTGCAGGTGCATTGTCTTATTTTGAGAAGTTCCACCTCCACAAATGAATCTCTTGGAAGCCTTACCCTCTCCACATTATTAAGATGGATGCTACTTTCAGGAGACAGACATTTCCCAGTCATATTTTCAGTGCTTTCCAACCTGAGGGGTCATCTTATATGAATATATCATGCAGACAATATTCTGCATCTATCTATAGCATTTCACTTGCCAATTTTTTCCCCAGAAGTAGAATGCTAAGCTTTCCTTCCTAATTTGCTGTAGTCTAGAAGATCAGTTGAATTCTGTCCAACAAGGCGATCATGATGCTCTTTTAGATAACAGTGGGATAGGTTCCAGCATCACAGCAACACAAAAAACAACATAGCAAGATGAACCAGTGGTGGAGTATTATTACTACCACTATTGTTTTATAATTAAGCTAGGATGTGGGATACAACTTCTTTTTATGCTCTTAATAACTAAGGGGAAAGGGACACACATTTAATAAAAGGTATTATTACAATATGTTATAGATAAACAAAATTGTAACTCAGTATATTCTAGAAAGTTTAGTGAAAGGAACCACTAATGGGTAGAGCAAGAGATCTCTTTAATTGACTAATAGACCTGATGTTATTTTCCCTTTTTAGAATAATTCTTTATAATCTCTTTGGAAACCCATTGATCATTTTCCTATACACAATTCATCAATCTCCTTTGGGTGCCACCTTGTGCCATTCCATCTTTCATCTCATGGTATTTGTGAAATTTCAAAATCTAGCAACAGTTTTTACATGTTTTAAAATAAGATGGTTCTGGAAGATGCCCAGATATAGAAACAATAGATGATTTCTCTACTTAGAGTATGTCACCAGGGTTACCAATAGTCTCTCGTTGAATTAAGGATCTGATATTAACCAAACTCAGTATCATTGAGTGAAGTCTGAATCATAGTGTTCCAATAAGACAGAATATAATCTTTTCATGATTTCCAAGGCTCTAAATCTTCATAAAAGTAGATCACTGTGTCATTCTCCTGCAGAGCAAGTGAGGGGCTTGAACAGTAGACCTTTGGGTTAGCAGCCTAGGGCTTTAGTTACTACGTGACCAAAGCTCATGAACCTTCTTATAGAAAGGTGACATCAGTGATTTTGATGCTATTTCCAAGAAGTTACAACTAAAATGGAATATTTTTGCCTTTTGAATGTAGAGCATTCTGAATGATAAGGAATCTTAGTCTATGTTTTGTTCTATTTTATTTTAAAGGATTAAAAAAAACTTACAAAGACAATTCAGTCAGGCCATTATTTATATGCAATGCCTTTGGATTCTGAAATAAAAGCATAATTTGCATCAAGGCTTAGTAGGAGTTCAGTATTAAATATTAGTGTGCTTCATTTCTCCAGCATCAGGACTAGATATGGAGCAACTTGGTTGATTTGATTCACATGTAAAACTGTGCAAAATCTTTTTATTGCCTTCATTTTGTGCATATTTCCCCTAAAATTTTAAAAGACATGAATGCTATGCTCAAGTGATTTCAGATTAAAACAAAATAGTTTGTGCACTCAAGCTTATGCTAAGCCTCAGTCTCTACATATTTATGTGAAAAATTCTAAAATGATATGTCAAATGGAGAAATCTTAAAAATGATTTCTATACTAACAGCTACAAAACCTATCTTTTGTATGTTATATAGGAATTGTTTTATCTGAGAATGGTACTATAAGTTAGAATATTTATGCATACTCAGTCTTCCTGCAACATTGCAAAAGGAACGCATTGGTGCATTCAATATGTATGCACATGTACATGCTGCTATCCCATGGCACAGAAAAGAGTAATAGTCCTTGTCCAAAAGTAAATTAAAACCGGGCTTAATTGTGATACACCATTTGCTAGTGGTAGGGTAATAAAAATCTGTGGGTGTCAACACTATAATTCAAATCCATAGATTCGACTGTGGCCTTTCTTATCACTAACCAGCTTTTATATGCATTTACAGTGATTCAAAATACCATGAATTTGGTCAGGTGCACCATAGCTTTTACAGGGACTTCTTTGCAGTTGCACTTTAAAGAGGTCTTGTGGAGTACATCTGCAGAGTGATTTTCTGATTTCTGCTTCCAGGGGCATTCATTGTAGATCCAAGTAACATGAAAACATTCTGTCTCTGTTCATCCGCATGATATCTATTAAACGTCAATGAATTTTTTTTTGGTACTGTGACTATGTATCTCCCCCATCTAAGTTTTTTAAAATTAGGTTGCTTCTTTTTAACAATTTCACTGTCACAGAATTCACATATTATATATTTCAATAGTTCAATCACATTTGTAAAAGTTGTACCAACATCACTACAATCAATTCCAGGACAATTATTCTCCTCTTCGTTTGTTGGTGTTACCATTCCATTTCCTGATAACCTTCTCTATCTTGTCCCTTTGAATATATTGATCCAGTTGCTGTCTCTAAAGGTTCACCTACTCTGGGTTTCAAATACAGACGATCATACAAAATCAAGACAGAACACAAATAGCCCAACATCGATGACACAACTAAATAAAGAAAAACCTCAATTGATAACAAAGCAGAAAATATAAAAAAAAACTGGAGTTTTGATGCTTCGTGCTTTATTCAATATTTTATCCTAGAATACCTCAATATTTCCCCTAGAGGTTAGATTTTTTTCCCCAAATCTCTCTTTCTTTTTTGTCTCTCTCTCTCTCTCTTTGTTTCTCTTTACATAGATTCTGTGTCTGACTTCAGGGACGACCCCAGAAGGGCCACTGACCCTTGGAGCCATCGGAGCCCTGCCGCAGTACCACTGACTTTAAATTCACTCAACTTTGTACCCACTGACCTGTGATCTCCTTGCTTCTTAATTCTTCCTTCTACATCATCGAGCTAAAGCTACTCGAGTCAGAAGAGGGCTTTCTTATACATATAAAATTACAGTTTTATAAATATAAAATAAATATGTAATCATAGCTCTTTCTTTTACATAGATATCATTGATAATTTTCCTCTAGACAACCAAGCCTGCAACATAAGTTCTCACCCAAAGTACAATAAAAAGTTAAAAATAATCTCAGTTCAATACATTTTCCCATGAAATTATTGAAGCCACTAACTGTTTGTGTATGTGAGATCTAGTTCATAACCCTTGTTAATTTTTATTTGATGCGTGACACAATTTAACTGAAAATTAAGTGAAATATATCTTAAAACTCTAGGACAAGTTGATGTGTGATAGCTCATCAATGAGTTATATGAGTATTTTTAGGTATTGATTAACAGATCAAAGAAGATGCAATAGAAAGCAACTCTAACTTTTTAGGAGATTGTGTGGGAAGTGAGCAGGGTGGCCTGACAGAGGAAGATATATCCATAATATAAAAGTTACAAACAGACATAACTAGTTGAAATAGAGACAAGTCATTATAAGTCAACCTTGCTTGATGACAAACTAGTTCTCACAACAAATCTTTGCATTTATGCATTGATATTCCCACACAGTCTTGACTAAAAAATATCTCACCGTCTATATTTGGTGAGCTTGCCATATGCTACCAACTGATGGTCTAGACTCTGAGAACGTTTTTGTGGATATGACTATTTTCAATGTTAAAAATGCTTTTTCACACATTTATCATGAAGTGAGATTCATAATGTTCAAAATACCTTCTAGGCAGTAAGTCTGCATTTGCTAAAATATTCCAGTATTTACTTTACTTATCAAAACTCTGTTAACCTTCTGAACAGAAGGATATGAAAATGAAAACAGTTGTCTTGTAAACACACATTGGCTTATAAACTATAACTGATATGACTTAAAATTAAATTTGTCGGCCCAATAGGCAACTTAGTGACAAATACTGAAGATATTAAAGTTGTGATTTTACTTGAATCCACAATCACTGCTCATGGAAGCAGCTGTCAAGAAGTCAGACTGGTTGCGTTGGACAAAGTTACTGCCAACTCCCCCCACACACACACACCTCAAAAAAAAACAACAACAAAAAGGCAAAACTTCTATGAAGTATTAAAGAGCAAAAATGAAACTTTGAACACTAAGGTGTATCTGACCTAAGCCAGGGTATTATCAAACACTTCATATGCTTGTGTAAACTGGAGATTAAATAACAAAGACCTGAAAAGAATGGAAACATCTGAATTAAAGCATTGTTATCCTTAGGTGCTTCTGAGGATATTCAAATTCATAGCTACTATATGCAACAGAAGGAAAAACTGCCCAGTCCTGCACCATCCTCAAAGGCATTCCTATACTTGTGCCCATTGTTGGAGCCACTGCTTTAAGCCATCATTTTGTGAACCCACCTCGTTTTCACTCTCCCGCTACCTTATCAAGCAGGACAGTCTTTCACACACTGATCTCATGCCCAAACAAGGAGAGGCAAAGTCTCATCAACCTTCCCTCTAAGAAGTATTCTGACTCTATTTTCTCCTAGGCAGGTTTGTTTCTGCTGTTCTACCAGAATAGGTCCTTTGGTTCTTTTAGCAGTCTATGGTATTTTCAGTGTTCTTCTCCAGAGCCATGATTCTCATGTATCGTTGCTTTCTCAGACTTCCTTACTTAAGGTCCCATGTTTACATGCAGCTGTGCCTTTGTTTTTGTAGTAACATCCTTGCTTTTCAGCACTTGAAAGAGGTTTTGCGCAGCAGGCACTCAGTATGATATCCTGCTTGATATCTTGACTACTTTTTCAACCAGCTTAGATCATGCATCCAAGGAAGACAAAGTCCTTGAACACTTTAATCTTTTTTCTGGTTATCATGTTGTTAACATATTGGTCCAGTTGGGAGGATTTTTTTTCTTTACATTGAGGTGTAATTCATACTGAGGGCTGTAATCATTGATCTTCATCCACAAGAGTTTCAAATATTCCTCACTTTCAGCGAGCAAGGTTGTGTCATCTGCATATCACAGACTTTTAATAAGACTTTATCCAGTCCAGATGCTGCATTCTTTTGATAAAATCCAATTTTCTGATGATTTGCTCAGCACACTCAGATTAAATTAGCACAGTGAGAGGATACAACGCTGTGGCACACCTTTCCTGATTTCCAACCATGCAGTATCCCCTTGTTTGAGTCACACAGCTGCCTCTTGATCCATGTGCTGTCTCTGTCTGAGCAAAAATAAGTGACCTGGAATCCCCACACCATTCAAGGTTATTTATAGTTGTTATAATCCACACAGTCTAATTCCATTGCATAGTAAATGAACCCAAGTAAATTACATTCTGGTATTCTCTGCCTTCATCTAAGATCCATCTTATATTAGCAATGATATCCTTCAGACATATCTTCTTCAGAATCTGGCCTGAACTCTGACAGCTTTCTGTCAATGTACTTCTGAACCCATTGTGGATGATCTTCAACAAAATTTTACTTGCATGTGATTACTGACATTGTTCTATAATTTGAGTATTCTGTTGCATCACCTGCCTTTGGAATGGGTACAAATATGGATCTCTTTCATCAATTGGTCAGGTCTTTCAAATATGCTGCCATAGATGATTTACTGCTTCCATTGCTTCATCAATTTGTTGATACTTCAACTGGTGTTCCATCAATTCCTGGAGCCTTGATTTTGACTAATGCCTTTGGTGTAGCTTGAATTTCTTTCAGTATCATTAGTTCTTGCTTATATGTTACATTTTGAAATGGTTCATGTCACCTAGTTTTTTTGGTACAGTGAATCTCCATATTTTTTCATCTTCTTTTGATGCTTCCTGCATCATTCAATATTTTGCTCATAGAATCTTTAAATATTCCAGCTCAAAACTTCAATTTATCCTTTAGGTATTTCAGGTTAAGATATGCTAAGTGTATTATTCCTTTTCATGTTCTAACTCTAGTTCGTTATACAATTCATTATAATAACTGACTTTGTCTTCTTGGGTTCCCCTTTTAAATGTTCATTTCAGCTCATTGACATCATTTCTTCCATTCTGACATCACTATGATCTTTACTTTTTTCCTGTATTTTCTTTCTTTCTTTCTTTCTTTCTTTCTTTCTTTCTTTCTTTCTTTCTTTCTTTCTTTCTTTCTTTTCATGACCATTTGCTTTCTTTATATATGCTGTTCTTGTTGCAAGCTTCTCGGGTCTTCTATTATTAGTATTCAATGTGTAAAATTTATTTTTGAAATTCAGGTGGGATGTACTCAAGGCTGATTTGGGGCTCTCATGGACTTGCTTTAATTTTAGTCAATGTGAACTTGAACTTACATATGGGAAATTGATAGGTTGCTTCACAGCCGGTCTCTGGCTTGGTTTTAGCTGCTGATTTTAAACTCCTCCTTTGTCTCTACTCACAAATGCAGCCAATTGTATTTCTGTGCATTCTATGTGGAAAAATCAATATGTATAGTTGACATTTATGTTGTTAAAAATATATTGGGGTAAAGAATTCATTTGTCTTGCATAATCTATTACGTAGTCTCCAAGGACATTTCTATCAGCAAGACAATATTGTTCAACTACCGTTCTTTGTGCATTGTTCCCAACTTCTGCATTTTGATCACCAATAATTATCAATATAGCTTGATTGGAGGTTTGATTAATTTCAGATTAAGGACATTAGTAGGATTCTTCCATTTCTTCATCACTAACTTTCATGGCTGGTGTATAAATTTGATTAATGGCTGCATTGACTGGATTTATAGATACAATGTAGTGAATAAATATTATTCAATAAACGACAACATTGTGCTTTAAGACAAATCTTGAAACGAGTTTTTTGTGATAAAGACTGTACCGCCATACTCTCAAATGTTCCAATCCCAGCACAGTAGACTACATGATTTTCTCATTCAGAATGGCCAGCGCCAGTCTATTTCAGCTCACTAACACCTAGAATGTCAATTTTTGTGTTATATTTCTATTTTGACAATCTCCACATTTCCTAGAATCTTACTTTGTATATTCCTAGTTCCAATTATTAATTGATGCTTGCATATGTTTCTTTTCATATTGAGTTGTGCCCCATCAGCAAAGGATCCAAGAGCTTTACTCCAGCGGGCTTTTTGTAATCCAAGTCACTGCTGGTAGGTTTGCTTTGAGGAGGCAGCTGTTCTTCAGTTGTATTTTGAGAGCCTTCTCACCTGTATGGTTTCTATTCTCTCACTAGCTGGACAATGTTTGCCTTTATTCGTTATGTTTTCAAATGCCATTTTCAGTATCTGACAATATTTTGATGCTATACATGAGATTTTCAATGACTAATTCTTCAGAAATGAACAGCCTATTTCTTCTTCAAAGTCTTTCCTTGGCTGAAATCTCCACGGAAACTCATCACTGGGGATGAGTCTGCTAGTATTTGAAATACAGTTCCACTTCATCCGCAATCACAGCAACATGCAATCCATCACAGTTGATGGACACGTGGTGAAAATTTAGAGGTAGAGGACCAATCTAAAACATGAAGGAGAAAAAAGTCTTCATGGATGCCCCTAGAGGGCCTTTTGGAGGTCAGGTTGGCAGGGCTTTGTTTCAAGGACTTAGGACATGGTATTAGCAAGGACTATTCCCTAGAGAAGGGCTCTATGCTGATAAAAGAGCGTCAGTGAAAATGAGGAAAAGCCTCCATGAATTACAGTAGTTGCAACAGTGAGCTAAAACTTTTCTAAAAAATGTTGATGATTGTGCTGAATCAGCATTGGTTTATTGTCTTTTATATCGGATCACTTTAAGTTGGAACTGACTCACCAGCACCTAGTAATAACAAAAAACA
>NW_022111369.1:89981306-89987964 GCF_000313985.2 Echinops telfairi
GCCCCAAACCCATTCCTGGATCTATGTTTGCTTGTTTGTTTTAATTTATTATTAGTTGGGGGTTAATATATATGCCATATTATTCCATAGTGAAATCACATCAAACAGAATTGTATAATTGCTTCCACAATCTGTTTCCAGACAAACTTTTTCTTCCTGGAAAAACGTCTCCCTTTTACTCCACCCTCACCCCTGAGCCCCCACCCCTTGAAACCTTTATTCTACTTGCTGTCCTATAGGTTCATCAATTCTGGGTTTTATTTACTGAAAAGCATATAACACAATTTCAAATGGGTGATCCTCAAGGACATAACACCTCTGTGATACTCCCTAATATAAACAAACAAAAACAAAACAGAATGTCTGTCACGGGTTTGCTGGAATAATATACATGTGAAGACAGCATATAGCGCATTGATGTAGCAAGACCTAGCTTATCTGCCTATCTGCAGTTCCCCAATCTGAGTACAGCTGTCTTTAGCATCCTCAGACACCATGCATTCTCCTGCTTAAATCCTCAAGTTACAAGTGTGTCTGAGGTCAAGTCCAGTTCACCCAGTGGAGTTCCTGCATGGGATCTCACTGATGCAGCCACTGGAGCATGCTAGGCACCTTGAAGATCCAGGATTCAGTGTCTTGGAGTGCCATGGCACCTGGTGTCTGTCCCCAGGATCCACCCAGAAGTCTGGGTCCATGTATTCCATGCAGTGCATACCGCCAAAGACAGGCTACCCCTAGTGTCCTCAAAAGCATTTTCAGTCATTCTCCCCCAACCCCAAACTGGATGTGGGTCCTCCCTCTTTTCTTACCAACAGACAGGCTTTGGTGGTTCCCCCAGACTGTTTGCTCCCTTTCCACTCTGCTGCATGGTTTTTTTCCCCTCATCAGTATCCCTCATATCTCTGGGAGGACTTTCTACCTGTCTGGGGACCTCATCATAGGTTTACATGGCAGCCACTCTGTAGACAGCATCCTATTCCCCTCCCTTGACCATATGATCCCTGCTGACATGAGGTGCCCTTTGGTCAAATGACCTTCAAAATACTTCCCTACAGCGCTCTACCAGGCTGTCTGGCCTCCCTGAGCTTGTGCCCTTTCTGCTGCTTATTCCTATAGCAGTGGACTCAGACAGTATTTGTCCTTTTGTGATTGACTAACTTCGCTCAGCATAACATTTTCAAGCTCCTTCCACATCTTGAGGTGTCTCGTGGTTTCATTGCTGTTTTTTAGGGATGTGTAGTATTCTCTTTTATGTGTATACCAGATTTTATAAAGTCCAATCTTCTACTGATGGAAATTTAGGTCATTCCCCGCTTTTTGCTACCATGAATTGTGCTGCGGTGAGTATGGGGAGTGAGAGATCTGCTTAGGACCTGTTTCTCATTTCTTTGGGGTGTATGCCCAGTAAGGGTATTGCTAGGTCATATGGTATTTCAGTTGCCATCTATTTTTGGCATCACCATATTGCCTTCCACAATGGCAGTACATTTTTGCAAGCCCACCAGGAGTGGATAAGAGTTCCAATCTCACTCACAAATGTTGGAGTGCCCTCCCCAACATTTGTTGTTCTACGGTTTTGGGTTTTTTTGAAATTGGGCTACAGTTGTGAGTGCTAAATGGTAGCTCATCATTGTTTTGACTTGCACTTCCCAGATGACTAGTGAATAGAAGCATTTCTTCAAGTGTTTATTAGCCATTCAACTGTCTTCCTTTGTGAATAGTCTGTTCAGGTCCTTTGCCCAC
Source organism: Echinops telfairi (assembly GCF_000313985.2). Taxonomy (NCBI): domain Eukaryota; kingdom Metazoa; phylum Chordata; class Mammalia; order Afrosoricida; family Tenrecidae; genus Echinops; species Echinops telfairi. The sequence continues at coordinate 89,983,050 of NW_022111369.1, forward strand.
CTTCTCAGAGGGTTATTAGTTTTTATCTTGTTGTAGGCTTGTTAATATGCATATTTTATTAATTAGTCCTTCATCTATTATGGCGTTACTAAATACTTTTTTCCCTGTCTGTGGGCTCTCTTTTACAAAGATAGAATTTTAAATGAAAGCATGAAAAACTATAAAATAAGTACTTGTAATATGTAAACTCCCACATATTTGCAAATTCATCTTTCTATCTGCCTGTTCATTTATCTCTCAGTAACCAATAAATTTATGGCAGAAATTGGCCACAGAAAATAATTCAATGTCTTCTACTGACCAATTTATTGGAGATTTTTTTCTGATTTTCTGAATTTATTTTGAGAACAATAATATGGTTCTTTTTAACTATATCAAAATTTAATGCATACCATTTGGATATCAATAATTCTAATTAGCATTACTATATATTTAGTGCCAATATACTGTCAATTTCCATAAAAATCTATGATTAGTTTCCACTAAAAAGAGTAACTTAGTTTTCCTTCTGCTTAAACATGTTGTACAGTTTTATGTAGATTTTTTTTCTTATTGTAAAAATCTTAAATGCACTTTGCAAGTTCAGAAGAAATAACAGGATTTGAGCAATGTTTTTGTTTTAGATTTATTTTCTGCATACTGAAACCAATTGTGATTTCTTATATAGGGTAAGTTTTAACATATTTTTGATGGATGGAATTTTATAAATTATATTTTAATGTTTACAGTAACTATTATATGAATCTGAGTTGCTTGCAGATAATAATTGTTCAATATTATATCATTATCAGGAATAAAAAGGCCATAAAAATTGTCATCTATTTAAATGTGTATGTATTCCATGATTCCAAATAATTTAAATTTATAGAACTGTCGGATATTGATAAAATATTGCTTATATGTCAAACTCACTTATCATGGCTGTTAAAAATAAAAGGTTAAATATAAATTAAAGAGTTAGAAAATGAATTATGCTTTATTTCAGTGAATGTAGGATACCACAGCATGCATTTCTGAACACTTAGGCCTGTAGGTCTGTAATGGTTCATGGCACTGCCAATAATGAGACTACAGGGAGCTTTGTTATAAATGTCCCACTTCTTTCATTTGCTCTATTTCCAGTGCATGATTGGATATCTCACTTTGTGAAATCAAGCCATGGATTATCCATTTACTGCCACTTTATCCCAGGGGAAATGAACTTGAAAACAAATAGTCTATGCTCTTATAATAAATTCAGAGCAAACTGTGTTTCCAGTGAAGTAAAAAAGTGGTAATGAGAAATATTTATTTAGATTTAAAAGTAAAGTTTTGCTTAAGCATGGTAGGTATATATTGGTTTTAATTGTGTAAATATATAGCAAAAACAGACACTTAATATTATATATATGTACATACTGCAATAACTTATATAATAGAAACTCTGTATTTATATCTTCTTAGTGCATTCCAAGTTTTATTTCAAAATAAGAATTGATGTCATCAGAAATCTTTTTTATTTTAAATCATTTTTGGGTTTATAATGTGCTGAGTTTGTTACAAGAAAGTCTAATTCTTCATGATCTTAGCAGGAAATATGAGGAAAACGAATTCCTAGCAATTGTTCATTCTCACTGTTTCTTCTGATTTGGGGGCTTGGTTCAATGTTTATTATGATAAATCTGTCACTATAATTTATACATAAATGAATAGGATTATATACATATGCAATCATTAATTTCTTTTGTGAAATATAAAAATCCTAGAAAAAAGTCAATTTATTTTTAAATACCACAGTAACATATTACGAATGCTTTATTATTTTCTTCAAATATTTTTCTAAAAGTCTTATTGGCACTTAATCCACATATCACACAAGGCAATATTTCAATCATATTAAGAAGGGTTGTACAATCATAACCACAATCAATTTTAGAATATTTTCTCAACCTCCCACCACCCATGGTTAAATCGCTTTTAAAACTAGTTGAGCAATCACCATCAGTTCTAGTGCTCCCCCACTCCCAGATACATTGTTTGCACCACCAAACCCCTAACTCTCCCTACCTCCCTTATAAATCCTTGAAAGAGTTCTTATCTCTGTGTATCTACTCCTACCATGCTTCATAAACTGTAAAACCCAACAGAAACAATAATGAGCAAACACAAAATGAAGTGGTAAGGATAAAACAATAAAGCAGAGATAAAAGTAAAAATGGTGAGTAAGGAAAAAAAGACCACCGTAAGTATTTAAAAGGCCAGGGAGAATTTTTTTGTCATGGAGCAAAGCAAGAAATACTTATACCTAGTACAATTTCAGGTTGGTTGAAGAGGGAAGTCAACTGACCAAATATCCAGTTTTGATCCAGTATAATCAAGATGACAGTGATCTCTATGTGATAGTAAAGCTGTTCGAAACCCTTGCCTGTGCTAGAGGGGATCTGTCTTAAAATAACTAAGCACTCTGCAGATGGAGTTTGGGCTCCCACTCTCCTCCATAGCCTTCTACAAAGTGGATGCTTACAATTTGGGCTCTGATACTTTTCCCCTTGTCATATTTGAATTTGTTATTTTTTTGTTGTTTTGTTTTTCTTGGATCACACAAGCTAGTGTGCTTCTTCCATGTGAACCTAGTTGACTCCTTGCTTAGATAGCTACTTGTTTGAATACAAACCCCAGACACTATTCTAATTTATAGCCAGGAACCATCTCCTGTCTTCACCACCCTTTATTGCAGCACCCTTATCTTCAGTGATCATTATATATGCGTGAGTATCGCGCAGGGCCATGTTTTCAGAACTGTTCTTGGATGAGGTAAAGTTAAGTGTGGGCCCAGAATCCATGTTTGTCTCTGGGAAATGCATGCTTCAGGTTTACTTTCATGGTCATATTATAGAAAATTCAAAATCTTTAAGACCAACTACCACACCAACAGCAACAAACCAACCAGCAGACAACAGACAAACACACAAACAATAACAAGCAACCTAAAGGCAGGAAAACAAAAATCCACATAAACAGAAAAAAATGACACTGTCAATCATCCCCCTGGGGTATTAGGCGATTGCACTTGTAACAATATCAATTTTTCCAGTGATACATCACTCTGGACACTGTAGTTAAGAGGAGTCAATGCCGGTACATTTCCACCGTGAGCTGCAATGCCTGAGTTGTTGCTCCACACAGTTTGGTCTCCCGTTTGATTGATCTCTGTTTACCCCAAGCTTGGAGATAGGTGCCAGGGGGAAACTTAGCGGATCAATTCTTCCAAGTTCAAATCCTTTCCTGACAGATCAAAACCTGTCATGGTCCTTTGAGTGGGGCATCAAGATACTAAATATATGGGGATACTGGGTCCCTTTCATTGGGCTCCCACCAAACCCGAAGTTCCCCTCAAGGTCCAATGACCACCACTTCCACAGGTTCAGGGCGGCCACCTGTGATTCTCCTCCCACCTGAGTATCCCATCCCTCAGACCAAGGGTGCAAACACGTTTGAGACAGAGCTCAGTTCATTCTGCTGGGGCTCTATGTTAAGTTGTTCTGGTGTAGCCCCTGGGTTATGCTGCGCTGGCTGCAAGGTCAGCATCCAAGGTCATCTTGGTGTTTAGTCCATGTTTTGTTTCATTGAGGCTGGGGTGGAAAGGCATTCATAGTGTATACCCAGGAACATATAGTCTGGACCACTGCCCCCATAGGTTCCCTATAATCATTGTTCAGCATTTTTTCCCTATGTGAGGTTACTTCTCCCCACTCACCCATAATACTCACAACAGAATGATCAGGACCAACAGATCTTCTGAAATGTAGACACTGCTCTCCTCTGGTCTTGCCTTGAGTTCTGGAAAGGTTCTCCTTCCATTACTATGGGAGGCCCATTGATTTTCCCCAGCCTGTATCAATAACATATAGCCTCCAGTGGATGGACTTCTCCCATATCCCCCCTCTTGGAGGGGTGACCACAGAGAATGTGAAGTCTCCTTCATGATGGGTCTTGGGAGGTGCATAAAAGGGAGGTGGTGTATGGTTCATGGCCAGTAGGTGGTCTTCTTCCCTTTTGATTAGGAATTGGTCCCTAAGATTTGTTTAATTGATGTTTCTCCTTATAGTAGTGGACACATACAACATTTGCCCTTTTGTGATTGACTTACTTCACTCAGCATAATGGTTTGCAGGTCCTTCCATGTCATATGGTGTTTCATGCATTCATCACTGTTTTTTAGGGATACATGTATCCTATTGTTTGTATGTAGCATAGTGTGGGAAACAGAAGGATTTCTCCCAAGTTGTTTCCCCCAAATATATACCAAACTTAGCTGCCTATGAATACTATACACTTGGAGGTCATCAGAAGTTGGATCAGGGGTTATTCTACCTAAGGGTTATGAGCCATCTAGAGCAAACAGTCACCACTGTCTATCCCACAACAAGGAGGGCCCACTCCCTTCTGATAAGGATAGTAGTTGTCTGTTTCCTTGTAGGATATCCCAGAGAGGTCAAGCCCACCCAAGGGTGTACAAGGTTAGGCCACCGTGATGAATCTAGGATCTGCCCATATTGTCACATGTGTACCCACAATCCCTCCTCTTCCTATTGTGTGTATATCCCTAGATTGTCCCCCTCTCGTTGCTGTATAACCCAAAGTACAGCCCCTTCCTATGATGTGTATGCCTATTGTATTGCCCCTTCCTGTGACGTGTGGTTACCTTTAAGCATGCCCCCCAAAATAGATATAACCCTTGGTTAGCAATAAACAGGGTCTCCAGCCTCCTTTCAGATCCTCTAGCCTCCTGCCAGGTCTCCGCCCCACCTCGCCTCAGCCCACGCTGTGGCCAGTAAGATCATGGCCATCCAGGAGGTGCTACCATAAAATGCGTCTGACTCCATTATTTCAATCTCTCTTCTATCGCTCATGCTCTCTATGACTATATTATAAT
>NW_022111369.1:89988064-89990180 GCF_000313985.2 Echinops telfairi
CACAACAAGGAGGGCCCACTCCCTTCTGATAAGGATAGTAGTTGTCTGTTTCCTTGTAGGATATCCCAGAGAGGTCAAGCCCATCCAAGGGTGTACAAGGTTAGGCCACTATCATGAATCTAGGATCTGCCCATCTTGTCACATGTGTACCCCCAATCTCTCCTCTTCCTATTGTGTGTATATCCCTAGATTGTCCGCCTCTCATTGCTGTATAACCCAAAGTACAGCCCCTTCCTAAGATGTGTATGCCTATTGTAATGCCCCTTCCTGTGATGTGTATGCCTATTGTAATGCCCCTTCCTGTGATGTGTGGTTACCTTTAAGCATGCCCCCTGAAATAGATATAACCCTTGGTTAGCAATAAACAGGGTCTCCAGCCTCCTTTCAGATCCTCGGGTCTCTGCCCTACCTCGCCTCAGCCCACGTTGTGGCCAGTAGGATCATGCTCATCTAGGAGGTGCTACCATAAAATGTGTCTGACTCCATTATTTCAATCTCTCTTCTATCGCTCATGCTCTCTATGACTATTATATATATATATATCAACCATACAATTGTGCCTATTGAACCTGTGATTAGTGGTGAGGGGCTGGCACCCTTACAACCACAAATTGCGCCCAATGTGGGGCAGTATGTAAAGAACTCTTTTGAGTTATACTGCATGTAACAATTGTATGGCCCCACCAGAATGTAGAGTGACTCGGAAAATTGTGTGAAATGAGAATTCGGTTTGGGGATTGCAGATAAATAGTAGAAATAGTGAATGAGAATTTTAACGAGAACAATGGGGCAAGGTAAAAGTAAACCTGAAACTTATGGTACTACGCTCATGGCTTACTGAAAAGACAGGGTGTAAAAGTAACAAAGAAAAAGATGAAATGTTTTCTAAAAGTAGTAAAAAGGTATAATAAATGGTTCCCAGAGGAAGGAAACTTTGATATGGAAATCTGCGATTAAGTAGCCATTAACTTAAGAAAATTTCACAGGGAAGGACAGAGCATACCCATGGATACCTGGGCACTGTGGGTACAGATTAAAACAGGTTTGTAGCTGCTGCAGGGTGAGAAAGCAAAGAAACAAAACCAACAGGTAGTGAGAAGCATCTAAGCTACACAAATGTAAATCAGGTGAGAGGCAGGCAGAATGGGTATGAGGGAGATGAAAAGATTTTAGCCACCGTGCATAGATGGCTGCTTGTTTGAATACAAACCCCAGACACTATTCTAATTTATAGCCAGGAACCATCTCCTGTCTTCACCACCCTTTATTGCAGCACCCTTATCTTCAGTGATCATTATATATGCGTGAGTATCGCGCAGGGCCATGTTTTCAGAACTGTTCTTGGATGAGGTAAAGTTAAGTGTGGGCCCAGAATCCATGTTTGTCTCTGGGAAATGCATGCTTCAGGTTTACTTTCATGGTCATATTATAGAAAATTCAAAATCTTTAAGACCAACTACCACACCAACAGCAACAAACCAACCAGCAGACAACAGACAAACACACAAACAATAACAAGCAACCTAAAGGCAGGAAAACAAAAATCCACATAAACAGAAAAAAATGACACTGTCAATCATCCCCCTGGGGTATTAGGCGATTGCACTTGTAACAATATCAATTTTTCCAGTGATACATCACTCTGGACACTGTAGTTAAGAGGAGTCAATGCCGGTACATTTCCACCATAAGCTGCAATGCCTGAGTTGTTGCTCCACACAGGTTGGTCTCCCGTTTGATTGATCTCTGTTTACCCCAAGCTTGGAGATAGGTGCCGGGGGGAACTTAGCGGATCAATTCTTCCAAGTTCAAATCCTTTCCCGACAGATCAAAACCTGTCATGGTGCTTTGAGTGGGGCATCAAGATACTAAATATATGGGGATACTGGGTCCCTTTTATTGGGCTCCCACCAAACCCGAAGTTCCCCCCAAGGTCCAATGACCACCACTTCCACAGGTTCAGGGCGGCCACCTGTGATTCTCCTCCCATCTGAGTATCCCATCCCTCAGACCAAGGGTGCAAACACGTTTGAGACAGAGCTCAGTTCATTCTGCTGGGGCTCTATGTTAAGTTGTTCTGGTGTAGCCCCTGGGTTATGCTGCGCTGGCTGCAAGG
>NW_022111369.1:89990280-89992929 GCF_000313985.2 Echinops telfairi
TACTAAAAGATCTCAAGCAGGCAGTCAATGATTATGGTCCAGACTCACATTTTGTAATTAGCATGATAAGGGCTTTAGCAGAATCCGAGAGCTGAACTCCTACAGACTGGAGGGTCTTGGCGAAAATTTGTCTTTACCCTTCAGAATTTTTACAATATGTGGTGGAATTTTACAGCCCATTCACAAGCTCAGAAGAATGCTGAGGAAGGGATAGATATAAGAATTCATCAATTGCTAGGAGATGAGAATTATATCACAGTTGAGTCTCAACTACAGATACATGAGGTTTGCCAAAGGGTCTGGGAAAAGATAATTCCATCAGAAGAGAGAAAGCCGAGTTACATGGCTATAAGACAACTGAATGATGAATCGTATGCTGACTTTGTGTCCCATTTGGAAAAGTGTGTAAAAAATGTCCAGGCAGCAAGAGACCTACTGCATAAGCTATCTTATGATTTCTCTAATAAACAGGGAACAGGGCATGCTCTTAGATTATCTCAGGATATGCAAGAATATAGAGACAGAGGAATACAAGACAAACCTCATGTCAGCTGCCTTGGCAAATCATACCAGACCTAGAAGAAAGTATTTAGTTGAAGAAAGACAGGTCATCTTCAAAGATAGTGTAGGGAAAGTAGGCTGCGGCAATCAAGATTGGGTTTAAAAGACCCTGAACTTTGCCCACACTGCAGGAAGGGAACTCATTGGACCATTCAATGTCGCTCAAGATTCAACAGTAAAGGATTGCCTTTCGCAAAGGCTTCCTGGCAGGAAAACAGAGGAAGGAGCCTGATACAGACCCCACCCAGCAAAACATGGGAGGCAAGGGGTCTGCCTGCTGGAGCAAAGAAGATCTTAGAGAGAGACTGCAGGTATCACCCAGCCTCACGGCAGGAGACCAGACCTAACCCAACTCGCAAAACCCCAGCCTCTGTTCTTGCTGCTATAAGCTTGACTAACCAAGAAAATGCTCAGAAGCCCTCACAGCAGTTTGTTGATTCTACAAAGCAGAAGCCTCTTATTGAAAGAGTAATACAATTTCTATCAGGAAGATTTAACCTAAGTACTCAGAGAATTCAAATTGATACTAGAGGTGATCAGGGTTGTGAGGAAAAGCCAACAGCTGTGATTAAATCAGAAAGGATTAAGAGCGTCAATTGGGGTCTGCTACCTAAAATAACTAAGGGATGTTTATTAGGAAAGTCCAAACTACATTCTCAAGGTGTGAAGATTGTTGCTGGAATTATTGATCAAGATTATGAAGAAGTTAAGACAGTAATAAAATCTGATATACCATGGTTTATAAAGAAGGAAGAGCGCTTAAGCCAATTTTTGCTTCCTTGCATTTCTAGAGTTAAAAGTTAACCCTATCAGGAAAAACGACATGAAAAGTCTGACCGCCCTTTAAATGAAGGGGTCTTTTGGATGCTGTTGTGGGGAGACAACAGCGCCCCCACATGGAATTAGAAATTGAAGGGGAAAGGTTTTGTACATTTGGATATGGGGTCATTTCCTTAGGGCATTCAGGAGGGCCCAAGATGCACCCATTAACTTCTTCTAAATCTAGCATGGAAGGAATGAGTGAAGTTAACCAGATCAGAATATTCCAAGATTGTAAAATCCTACAGTGTAACAAGCCTAAAGAGCAACACTGCTTAACTGAACCTGTAACCTTATTGGTAAACTTGGAGAAAGAATGTCTGTTTGGTAAGTTACTTCAAAATCAGCTGAACAAATTTCTTAAGAATTTTTTTCAGTCTTTCAAAGTATGGTAGGAAGTTCTCCCAATTAGTCAGCTCTCTTGATTCTCTGAGAGCTGGGAGCCAATATTTACATAACAATAGCAAGTTAACTGAGATTGCTAGCAGTGCTTTAATATCTGCTTTTTTAAAACAGGAGGGGGAGACAAGGAATCTTATGTGTGACAAAGTTCATTTAGTCATTTTAACAAAATAAAATTTTCTCCTTACTAAAAGCTTGTAACAAAATTAGGGCAGATAAACACATTTTCACTTCTACAGAAAAAGCTGGTCCCAAGGAGTCCCAAGAAGACAGAAATCGCATTTGGGATACAGGTGCATTTGTCACCTGGAGAAAGGGCTATACATTTATGTTTTTGCAAAATAAAGCTGATGGTCTCCCCTTAGAAGGATGCAACCACGTTTGGAGAAAGATGGACATGAAGGGCACGAAAGAACCACAAAAGCCTAATCATAATTCCTTTTTTCAGGTTACTAACACCCTGAAGGGAGGGGGCTATTTGTTCATATTTTCACAGGCAAAGGAGATAGGTGGATTTCTCTTTAACCAGCAAGGTCCAGAAGAAAGGAGGGAAGCTAACCCGGTCTTGTTACTGAAGTTATTCAAAAGGTCAAGAAGACCTCACAGATTGCTGAGAATGGCGATTGCTGACTGCTGAAATATTTCTTCCATTGCGGATGCTGTTTAAGGGACACTCTGGGACTCTATAAAAACTGAGCATTTTATACAATAGTGAATGGACTATTATTACTACAGACTGTTTTGCTGAAAGATCAAGATTTTGGACTTGTCAATTGATGCTATAATGCGATTGGAATGTAACTGATTTTTGTATAACTCTTTACCCATATAATAAGACATTGCATGATTGAGATGTGACGGAAAAAC
>NW_022111369.1:89995850-89996907 GCF_000313985.2 Echinops telfairi
GGTGTTGACAGATTGAAGAGAAAAAGGAACCCTTTGGGGTATTTTGGAATTGTGAACAAGTGGCTTATGCCAGAAGCTGGTAAAATTTGAAGCCATGAAGAAACTTTTCTTTCTAGGACTGAAGGAGCTGTGGGCAGGCTGAAAGCTTGCTAGGTGAGTACCTAAATCCACTTGTTGAGTGGAAGTGAGAAAAATGAAGCAACAAAGAGACGGGTTGAGTCTGGCCACTGACATCTGTGGGCCTGGACCTGGTTAACAGGGACTAGAGGAGAAGATGAAAACAGGTTGACTGGTCTGAAGTTCAAGACTAAGCACAACGGGACTAGGATTGTTGAGGATTTGTGATGGGGCCCATGGTCTGAAGGCGAGATGACCAATGGGCACCCTGGTGAGGCTGTGAGGTGGCCCACATTGAGTTGAATGGAACCTAACCAGTTAAAAAGAAGATTGTTGTGTCTGTGAATTGGTGCATATTACTGCTGACTTCATGGACGGCATGTCATGATTTGACTTTGCTTATGGATGCGGACTCACAAGGTTCCAACTGGAATATAGATTCATTCTCACATCAAAGAACATGCTTATCTCCTCAAAGCTCTGGGTTGATGTAAGTAGAAAGTATAGAAACTGGATACCCAAAATGGGGAGGATAAAGGCATGACGCAACTGGCTTACAAACTTTCATAGGTGGGGGAATATACTCATAGGATTAGGGAGTAAGTATTCATTTAACTGCAATTTTTAGGCATAGAGTATTGTTATTTTGTTCACTTCTGGAATATTATGTTTAAATGAAGCTGGCACATGCTTCATGGAGACCCATGCCAGGGGCTTGTATTGGTGCATGCCCTTTAGCCTTTATCAGCTTCCAACTTCCTGCAGTGGGGGAGGGGTGGCGTGTAGAAGAACAATCCCTTGTTCCTGTTTCTAGGGACCTAACAGCCCCTCACTTCTACGCCTGCCGCCTGTATAATTTCCTAGTGTAGGAGTTGCAGGTGTGCTCAAAAATTTAAATAGGGGGCCAGTTCACTGTTCGTCAGACCATTGGAGGGCCGGA
>NW_022111369.1:89998430-90000027 GCF_000313985.2 Echinops telfairi
CTTATGCACCCATTTTGTCTTCAGTGATCGTGTTGGGAGGATGAGCAACACAGAATGCCAGGTTGTTGGAACAAAGTGTTCTTGCGTTGAAGGAAGGCTTGATCAGAAACCCAAAGTCCATCCACTTCCTCCGTGTATGTAGATATATATCTATCTATATATATATGCCAATACCTCTATTTTTATGAATTAATATATTTACATAAGTGCACACCTATGTTTATACCTCTATCCATAGTTTTGCTTCCTAGAACTTTCCTCTGTTTCCTTTTACCTTTCTCCTGCCCCACTAGCACGGTTGTCCTTCTTCTGCCTCTTAGTATTTCATCTCCGCTAAATTGCTGTGCTCCAATACCACATGGATCGGGATCTCTACTTCCTCGTTGTTACTTTTAATTCCCTAATTGTTCCCCTGTCTATGGCATTGTTGGCTCACCGCTCCCTTCCCCTCTCTCCTCCTCCCCCAAGGTCCCTCTGGAACCTTTGGTCCTTGCTTTCTCCTTGGGCTTTCTTCCATTGCCTGCCTTATATTGGCAGACAAAATAACAATAACAGAGAGAAAGCAAAAAGAAAACAAAAGATTGAATAAAAAGAGAGAGAGAGAAAAAGGGAAAAGCATACATAATTCCAAGTCTGTCTGCTGACCTTTATGATGATCTCCCCAGCAGTCCTGGGGAGTCCCGGGAACTGCCCCATCTTGCCTGATGTCTATTTTGAGCCTCTTCCTGTGGCCTTGTTTTCCTCCATTGCTCGGTTTGCTCCACTGTGGGGGTGGTCAGACCAGACACACTCCCCACCGTGTGTCCCCAGTATTGTCCTCTGTGTGGGTATGCTCCAGCAACAGGACATCAGGTCTCAAGCTATTGTCAGTCCTACAGTCCTCTCTGTGCCTTAGCAGCTCTGTATGCAGGGACGTCATCCTCAGGGCTTGGTGTCTCTATAGGGCCTAGACCCTCAGTCTCTTTTTCACCTTCTTGGTTTGCTTCTGTATGTACGTGGCAAGGTGGCCCCTCTCCCCAACCTTCAGGTTTAGTGTTGACCTCTGTAGCCCATATTTCTTGCCTGGGTTGGGGGACAGTTTGGCTCTGATTGAGGCTCGCCCTGTAGACTTCTCAGATCCTGAGTTGACCCATGTGGTTACATTGCCCCAAAGTTTGGCACACTGAGATGGGGTTTGCACTCACACTTCCATTATTGTGGTGATATAAATGATGCCTTCCCCCTGGGTGATTTAGTGCCCTAATCCCCCAGTGCCATGGTCTCCCTCTTTTTTTTCTCCCTTTTCTACCCGCCCCCACCTCTACCCCTCTTTTCCCCTTCTTTGTATTGGAATGATGTATACATCCTTGGGGTTGGTCCATCTCCCACCCAATTGCCTGTGCCTCAGCCTGTAAAGTGAGAGGTAAGTGGCTTTTCTTCTGCACCTACGGTGCTGATTATACTTACCTCACTGGACTCGTGTTGTACTTGTCCTTTTTTGATTGGATAAATTCTCAGCATAAATTCCTCCAAGGCTTTCCATGAGATGATGTGCTTCATGTGATCATCAGTGTTTTTTAGTGATGCATAGTACCCCATTGTTTGTATGTGCCAGAGT
>NW_022111369.1:90000706-90002752 GCF_000313985.2 Echinops telfairi
TATATCCCACTTGTCAATTTCAGCTTCATCTCTGTGTGTGTGTCCTTCCCTATTTCAGTTAACTTATGTATTCCCTGAGCCAAAGTTCTTAGGTTTGTCCTGATTCATTTGTTGATGGTCCTGATAGTTTGGGGTTTTATTTCTAGGTCTGTGATAAACCTTGAATTTATTCTTGTGCATGAGATAAGTTATACACAGTTGTCTATCTGCTGATGTTTTGTTTTCCCCTGGAGTTTCCTGTCTTTTCTATTAGTCTGACTATCTGTTGTTATCCTAGTACCATGATGTTTTGACCACTGTGGCTGTATAAGAGGTGTTAAAGTCAGGTAAGGTGAGCCCTCTGACTTTGTCCTTATTCTTGAAGAGTTCTCTGCTAATTCTAGGCTTCTTCCTTCTCCATATGAGATTCATGTTTTTTTCAGTTCTTGAAGAAGATTGTTAGTATTTGAATCGGGATAGAGCTAAACTTATATGGTGCCTTGGGTAAGATTGACATCTTACTATATTGAGTCGTCCCTATCCATCAGCATGGAATATTCTTCCATTTCGGGAAGTCTATTGGTTTTCTGTAGTAGGGTTCTGTAGTTTTCTTTGTATAAGTCTATTTGTGTTTGTGTGTTTTGTTGTTGTTAAATATACCTCTAGATATTTCAATTTATTCTTGGCTGTTATGCAGATGTGCTAGGTAGGTTTATTGTGCCCACTTGGCCAATGACACATGTGGGATTAATTGAAGAGCGAAGAGATAAATGGATCAGTGACCTTCACCTTTCTTGTCTCTTGTTCTTTGATGATCAGATCAGTGTGTGGCTGTCTTAGCTGGTTCTCTGCCTCAACTTGCAAGCTACACTACCTGTGGGACACCTAAACCATGGACTATGTCACTATAGTTTGAGATTCCTTTAAGACCTGCTTCGCCACACTACTGGAGTATACATCACTTGAGATGGGGACTGTCAGACCCTGTCATCTGGCTGAATGTTGGTGACCTGCCTTGCTGGTTGATGCCTGTGGCCAGATTGCCTGAATTACTCTGCAGAGGACTGAACTGTCTGCTTCCCTGACTTGCACCTGGCGACCCTCAAGACTTGAAGGACTACCAGTGTTTTAGCTGTCTCATGGAAGTAAGTTGCACTGTCATTTGTACTGTTCTAATTAAGACAAATTAGCTGTTTATTTCGTATGTTGTGTACATATCTATCTATATAAATATATATAATATCATAAGTGTCCTGGTATTGTTTTTGTAGAGAACCCTGTCTAACAGACAAAGGTACTGCCTTCTTGATCTCCTCTTCTGTGGTCTTGTCCGATGTATATAGCAAACCAATAGACTTCTGTTTGTTGATCTTGTATCCCGCCACTCTTCTGTATTCCTCTATCTCTGTCAGTACTCCTGTTGTGGAACTTTTGCGGTTTTCAATGTATAGAATCATGTTATCTACAAATAGCTATAGCAATAGTTTTACCTCTTCCTCTTCCAGACCAATATCTTTAATGTCCTTCTGCTGCCTTATGTTGTTAGCTAGGACCTCCAGTACAATGTTGAAAAGAAGCAGGGACAAGGAGCATCCTTGTCTGGTTCCCTTTTTCAGTAAGATTGTTTTAGTTTTTTCTATGTTGACTCTTGTCTTTTCATAAATAGCTTATTAACTTGAGGAATTTCCCTTTCATTCTTATCTTTTTGAGTGTCTTAATTAGGAATGGATGTCCAACGTCATGTGATTCTTATTCTTTTTCTTATCAATGTGGTGAAAAATATTGATGGATTTCAGATGTCAAACTGCACCTGAATCCCTGGAATGAATCCCACTGGATCATGATGAACGATATGTTTTATATAGTTCTGTATTCTATTGTCCAATATTTTGTAAGGATTTTTGCATTTATGTTCTTTAGAGATATCGATTTGTTGTTCTCTATTCCTATGGGATCCTTGCCCTGTTTGGATATCTAAGTTATACTTGCTTTGTAGAATGAGTTTTGGAGTTTGTCATATTTTTCTATGCTCTGGAATAATTTGTGGAAGATCAGTATCAGCTCTTC
>NW_022111369.1:90003221-90012467 GCF_000313985.2 Echinops telfairi
TTTCTTTTTTTCTTGGAGTTGTTCTGTTGACTCTATTCTAGTTGTGGGAGATTTTGTGATAATGTATCAGTCATAAGTCTCTCTTCCTAATTCATGTATGCATATTCTATCAAGCTATCAAACTTCCTCTGATAACTGTTTTTGCTGTATCCCATAGGTTTTGGTACATTGTATTCTCATTCTCAGTTTCTAGAAACTTCCTAGTTTCCTCTAATCTGGACAAGTACTCATTCATATCACAGAAGATCATTACTCATCCTCCAATTGTTTGCACTTCTGATTGTCTCTTTGTTGATATTTATTTTTACAGCATGGTGGCTTGAGAGAAACACCTGAGCGATCTCTAAGTGTTTGAATTTTCTCAGGTTTGACTTGTGTCCCAGCATGTGGTCTATTTTTGTAAATGAGCAATGCACATTTGAAAAGGAGAATTGTTTTTGCATTTGCATGGAGGGCTCTATAAAGGTCTATCAGGTTCAGTTGCCTAATTGTAAGGTTTAGCTTTGTAGCCTGCTTGCTGAACTTCGTTCCCATTGATCTACCTTTCTCTGAGAGTGGTGTAGCAAAGTCACCTACTATGATTGTTGCATCTGTAATTTCTTTTTACATCTTTTGAATATTTTGATGAATTTCGTGGGTCTCTCATGAGGTGCATACATATTTATTATGCTCCCTTGTTCCTGGTAAAGTGATCCTTAGAGCATTACAGAGTGCCTATCCTTGTCTGTTGTTTTGGTTTGCACCTTGAGGTCAATTTTGTGGGACCTTATGATTACAACGTCTGCTTTTTTTTTAAGTTGCCGTTTGCCTGGTATATTTTCTGCCAGACTTTCATTCTTAGTCTATTTTAGTCTATGGCATAAGATGTGTATCTTCCAGACCATCGATTGATGGGTTATGTTTTCTGAGCCATTGTCTTTTAGGGGTGATTTGAAGCCGTTGAAATTGCGTTATTATCAACATTTGTTGATTCATTGCTGTCATCTCTTACCTTTTGTGTTGGGTGTTTTCCTATCTCCCTTCAAATCAGTATGCTGTGTTTATGTGGGGTGCTTCATTCTTGCCTTTTACCCCCTCTGAGACTATTATCTTGGTAATTTATTTTAGGGGCTTAGACTTCTGGATGGAGTTGAGCTATATGGTGGTTTCCTGCTTGTGCTTGGTAAGTGTTTGTCTTTTGACCACAATAAGTTGGCAAGAATTTTCCAGAGGCTTGGGTGTCTTATGGTGTATTCTTTGAGTTTTTCCTTGTCTTGGAAGACTCTTACCTCACTGTCTATCTTAATAGATAATTTTGCAGGGTAGAGGATTCTCGGGTTGGCATTTTTTCTTTCAGCTTTTGGAAGATGTTACTCCACTCTCTCCACCTCTTCATGGAATCTGCTGATAGGTCTGAACATATTCTTACCTGAGCACCATTTTATGTGACTACCTCCCACCCCCCCTCTTTTTCCTCAAAGTTGGATAATTTAACTATTTTGTGCCTTGTTGAGTTCTTACTGGTGTTTAGTTTAATTGGTGTCCTCTCTGCTTCCTGTATGAATGTCTGATTTTCATTCACTAAGGTGAGGAAGTTTGCTTCCTGCAATTCCCTCGATAATTTAGCTGTAGATTTCTTCATTGTGTCTCATTCTGGTAGACCATTTATTTGAATAGTGTTTCTATTAATATTATTTGTCATTATTCTCAGGTTTTCTTTTGCCTTTTTTTCTTTTTGGTTTGACTGTCTTTCCCATTTTTTGAAACCTGTCTGTCTGGTAAGATCTTCTGGCTGTTTTAGTCTCTTGGTGAGGTCCCTAATCCTTGTTTTGCTTCTGTTACCTCATCCATTAGTTCTTGTATTTCCCTTTGGTGCGTGGACTTCATCCTCTCTATCGTGAACTGCATCCCCTCTATCATTTACTTCATCTTCTCTATCATTGTGACTGTATTCTGTGTTGCTTCCCTCATATCCTGTATTACTCCAAGCAGCATTCTGAAGATTTCTTTTTCTTGCAGATCAGGGTCTGTCTTTTCCATCAATGTCGTTAGGTTTAGGATTTTTTTCCACTGACGCATTTTGTTTTTCTTGTTTTCTCATTGAGGGTTGTTGAGGTATGTTTCTGTCTGTGTGTCCTTTTGGAAGCCCTGGGAACCATGTTCCTGGGAGCACAAGGGGCCCTTTGCTCTTTCTCTGTGTGACTGGTAAGAGTGGATTTGGGCACCACCTGAGGCATACTATGGTGGTGGATCAGGCTGCTGTATAGGTGAAGTGTCATGGTGACTCACTGGCTGGAAGTGGTGGGGGCCTTGGAGGGTGTGCTGGGCTTGAAACTGTAGGTATGTCAATGGGGCTGATGGGGCAGGACTGCTGCATAGGCACAGTTCTGACACGGACTTTCTGTCTATAATTTTCAGTCTTTTAAAACTCTGGAGCCCAAAACTGGTACAATCAAATTTGGCTTTGGCTGTGGCTTGTAGCCCCTGAATTATCCTGTTTTGTTATGTTAAAATCCTAGGCTATCCTTTGGGGATCAGGATTCTGCCTGTCTTGTTATGGTAATATCATGATAGTAGACTAGGGCCAGGTTTCTGGCAGCTTACATCCAAAGCTACACAAAGGAACATAGCCTGGAGTTATAAGCATTACTTTTTTCCCCATTTTTTTTTAAACACTGGGTTTGTGTAGTGTCTTAGTATCAGGGGACAAGATTAGCTGAGTGGTTTGAGGTCAACTGGATCTGAATTCTTCCCTGACTGCACTTCTATGTCACTCCTGATTCTCCTGCACAGCTATGCCATGTGTAAATATTCCATGGGCTCCTCAATTGCTGCAAATTAGTGACTAGTTATGTATCATTTCCCCTGTGGGCAGGCATGGAGCTTGGGAGTTGGGTAAAGGGATTTCTGATGTAGTTTGTTTCTGGCAGGGAGGTAGAATGCAAGAGTGGGGTGGATAGTAGAAAGGAGAACTGCAGTGTGAGGTCTTTTGGCTAGTTCTCAGAGGATCTCTACAAGCTTGGGATTATGATTACTTTAGACAGTGGCCTGGGGAAATAATTGCATATGGTGATCCTAGTACTGGAGCATATGAAGGGGTGGTGGACACTGTCCTGCTGAATCAGGTGAAAGATTAGTGAATCTTATGGGAATATGTCAGGAACTTAGTGTTTCAATGAGTTCTTGAATTGCACTGTGGATGAAAATGTCAGGGGGAATGTCTGAACCAGACCCTAGTACACTGCATCAATTTTAAAACCCAGCCTCCCGATATTATTGGTCTCTTAACCTCTTAATTTTCTGAACAAAGCAGAGGAGCACTGGGCAGGTGATTCTACCTGGATGCCATCTTGATTCTTCTTCCATACTGTTGATTTTAAGTATTACTTTTCAAACAGTCTGTCTCTAAATGTTGGCCATATTTCAAATAGCCAGATTGTTTCATCTTGATTGTTCAGAGACTATAAAGACACAATCAAGTGAAGAATAGGATAATTATGCAATCAATTTGGTCAAGAAAAGAGAGCATAGAACAACACCACAATGGCTCTTTCTTTTAAATCTTGCAAAATAGTTCTGTAACAAATCTGGAATTTGCTAATTATAGTTAAACCTTGTTTTTCATTTAAGCTGGGTGACTTAGCAGCCAGAGTTCATTTTCAGCCCTTGAGCTAAAAAAGTCTCAATTTTAGATATCTGAAAGAGAATTTTACAGGCTTGAAGTTGAATAATGATTGATGCAGTGTTGGCAAGTTTTAATGTGTAATTCTTCCAGGAGTTAACTCCATTATAATAATTCTAATTAGAGTAGTTATGGAAACTGAAATACTTTCTCCATAGTTCACAAGGTGGTATGTTTGCAATTCCTGTCAAAATATTATTTTATAATATTGTTGTGAATAATTAATTTAACTTTAACAAGTAATGTTCATGAAATATGCATTTATAAATAGCAACCCTGTTTCTAGTTCTTCCAATACAAAAAATCATAAAGTAATGGCATAAAGGTAAAATGATAATTCCATCTCTCTCTTTTTCCCAGGGTCTCAAAGGTCTTCATGCATTCCATTTTATACTCAGAACATAATTTAAAATAAGGGAGTTTCTTCTTGTCATTAAAGAGAAAAAGTGATGGAGAAAGAAAACTAGTGATTTTTAAGTTATCAATACAGAACTGATATTGTTTACAAAATGAAGAGCAATTTACCACAGCATTTCAAGCTGTTCATCCTGCCTATGTCACATGATATGGAAAATAAGACAACAGTTTCAATCCAAACTCTGTCCCTATTATCTCAGCAAAGCACATTTCTCTATTATGCTTTTTGATACAACTCTTCCAATTTGTGATTTATAGAGCTTTGTTTCTAGAACCCAATGACCCCACCACATTCTGATCAGTAAAAGTAAGCAGCTGCCTAGATTTGTTGGTCCTCAGCTGACTTTCTAACTGTTAGGCATATTTTTCAAAATGTTCAGTTATTGTGAGGAAATTGACAAATAAAGAGATTATTATTTTAAAAACAGGTCAATAATACCAAAGAAGTGCAAAAATAACTATAGATTGTCATATTACATTTTCGTGGATAATGAGGGTTATTTCAGGGACTAAAATGACTATAAATTTGTCAGAGAATTGAGGCTGAAATATGATCATATCTTATTTGAAATGAAAAAGAAAAAGGGAACAAATCTAGCATGAAAATCTGGGGAACTACTTAGACAGGAAGCTGAACATTTCCAAGTCTCTTAGTTATTGGTCTCAAAGAAAAACAAAACGCAACTGAATTTATTCCAAGTGGACGTTAGGTGCCCTCAAGTCAGTTCCAATTCACAACTAATGTATGTACAGTAGAATGAAACCTCATTCAGTCCTGTGCCATTCTTAAAATTATCCTTAGGCTTGAGTCTATTGTTGCCACTGTGTCAATCCATCTTATCAAGGACCTTCCAAATTTTAGCTGTACCTCCACTTTGTCAAATATGCATGATGTCCTTCTCTAGTGCCTAGTCATGATAACTAATGATAATATATCCAAAGTATGTGAGAAAGAGTTTTTCCATCCTTGCCTTGAAGGAACATTTTGCTTGTACTTCTTAGAAGACCGATCTGTTTGTTCTATGGGCAGTTCATGGTACTTTCAATATTCTTTGCCAAGACCACAATTCATATGCATCCATTTTCCTTACATCTTTCTTGTTCAATGTCTGACTTTCATATGAATATGAGGTAATTGGAAAAACCATGGTTTGGGCCAGGTATTTACTTTTTTTAAAACATTTTATTAGGGGCTCATACAACTGTTATCGCAATCCATACACACATCAATTGTGTAAAGCGCATTTGTACATCATTTTCAAAACATTTTCTCTCCACTTAAACCCCCAACATTAGGTCCTCATTTTACCCCTCCCTCCCCGCTCCCCTCTCCCTTATGAGCCCTTGATAGTTTATAAATGGGTATTTTGTCATATCTTGCCCTGTCCGAAGTCTCCCTTCACCCACTTTTCGGTTGTCCGTCCCCCAGGGAGGAGGTCACACACAGTTCCTTGTAATCAGTTCCCTCTTTCCTACCCATTCTCCCTTTACCCTCCCTGTTTTGCCACTCACACCACTGGTCCTGTAGGGCTCATCCACCCTGGATTCCCTGGATTTTCAGTTCCTATCTGTACCAGTGTACATCCTCCGGTCTAGCCAGACTTGCAAGGTCGAATTCGAGTCATGGTAGTGGGAGCGGGGAGGAAACATTTAGGAACTAGAGGAAAGTTGTATTTCTCATCGTTGTTACATCGCACCCTGACTGGCTCGTCTCCTCCCTGAGACCCCTCTGCAAGGGGATCTCCAGTGGCCTACTAATGGGCTTACCATAGTGAATGATGGGGGGAGTGCGGAGTGGAGATCCAAGCCCATTAGCAGGTATTTACTTTTTAACATTTAGAGGACTTGTGCTGCAGATTTACCTGAGGAATGCTTCCTTTGATCACTTGACTGCTGCTTGCATGATAATTATTGGTGAATCCAAGAGGAAAAAAACCTTGATAACTACAGTCATTTCTTTGTTTATCATGATGGTCCAGTTATGAGGATTTGTGTTTTCTTTACAATGAGTTGTAATGTATACTGATGGTTGAAATCTTTGATCTTCATTAGCTAGTGCTTAAGTTCTCCTCAGTTTCAGTAAGCCAGGTTTATCATTTAAATATTACAAATCATTAATAAGCCTTCCCCCCACCAAACCAAATTCACTGTCATCGAGAGTTGATATTGACTCATAGTTCTCCTATAGGACAGAGTGGAACTGACCCTGTTGGTTTCTGAAACTGTACATCTCAGTCTTTCTGCAGAGAGAAGCTTTCATAGAAAGCCTCATCTTTCTCACATCAAGCAGATGGTCCTTTCAAGATGCTGACTGCTAATAGCAGCCCAGTGCATTACTCACTGAGCCATACAGTTAACTTGTTCTGCAAAAGCCCATGGGTATAACTGCCCCTTTGGGGCTCTAAGGCTTTAAATTTTTACAAGAGTAGCCTGTAGCATCTTTTTCTTGTGGAGCAGCTGGTGCAGCTGATGGGTTGCAACTTCATGATTATCAGCTTACTGCATAACCCACTATGGTACAGGGCTCCTCCAGGAGTTCTTCTGACTGCCATTACATAGATTTCTACTTAGAGTGACCCTATTGGGTAAGGTAGAATTATACTTATGTGTTTCAGAAATTGCAACTCTTTATGGGAGTTGAAAGCCTTGTCTTTCTCCTCAGAGCAGCTGGTGCATTTGAACTGTTGACCTAGCAACCCAATGCCTAACCACTATACCATCAGCACTTCTCCAGGAGTCTTTAGATTGGGGGGTGGGGTGGTAAAGTATATTGTTGTTCAGTCCAGTCTGTATGTAGTAGTGTCCTTACATACACCAGAATTAAACACCACCCAGTCCTGTGCCACACTCAAAATTGTTCTTATTCTTTTCCACAAGTGGTAAGGTGTGTGTGTGTGTATGTGTAGGGGGATGAGGTATTATGTAAGTGAAATTGTAAGAATTATATAAAGTGGAAGGTGCACTTTCATTTGTGATATTTCTTTTACTCTAATTCACATGATTTCCATGTATTTCGTCATGCCCTCATCCTTCTTGTATAATACCCAAGGCAATGTTTATAATGTTTAAACAAGATTGTTTTGATTCTAAGACTGGTGGTTTGTTTTTTAATCAAAACACAGGAAACTAGAGAATAAAATTAGATATTGCACTTAGAAAATAGTATACAATTTACAGAATATTAAAAATATATACAGAATATTATCCCCTGTTTATAACATTGGGAACGAATAACTAACATAATATACCCTGTTTTCCCTGAAAATAAGAGTGTCTCATATTCATTTTTGCTCCTAAAGATGTGCTAGGTCTTATTTTCAGGGGGTGTCTTATTTTTCCATGAAGAAGAATACGGTACACATTTATTTATTATTGTTTTATTAAAAGAGACCTTGCACTTCCTGTCTGCTCTGGCTGTGCTGTGACCAACTGTGAGCTGCTATGGTCCAGAGTCCAGAGTTACGGTAGCTTCTGGGGGCCTTATTTTTGGGGGTTGCCTAATAGTTCATCGAGAGGCGAAACTCTAAGTAGGTCTTATTTTCGGGGGGATGTCTTACTTTCAGGGAAATATGGTAGTTTTAGTTGATCAAAATGTCTGACAAGTTCCACCAGCATTTTTTGTTTGTATATTTAAAAAATAATAATTGAATTTGGTGAATTCATAGTCTGTGAATTGTAGGATGGATATTTTGTTAATTATCCATTAAGTTGGAAAGTAGACTATTATGAAGTGGAAAGGTTTTTTCCAACTCTCCCCTTAAATTTTGAAGCCATTTAATTGCATATGCGACTTTCAGCAAGATTGTTTCAAAAATGTGTTATGTCTGTCAATGAAATATAGTAGAGGCAAAACTAGCACCTATTTCATGTAACTCTTGTGGAACTAAGAAAATATAATAAGATTAATCTAAGAAAAACCCAATCAATAATCTTTCTTGCTATTTTCCACTATTATTAGTGTGATGGCTATTCTTTGTTATATGGTCATCATCACTATCAATTTTAACATGATTATCAGTTAACTATGATAAAGGAATGCATTAAACGGTGAAATGAATTTCAACAAAGAAGCCAAAGCGATCTGAATAATAAAGTGGTGTCTCTTCAGTAAATGGTGATGGAGGAGGTAGGAAAGGTAAGGACAGGCATGACTGGATATTCATTTAGAAAAGAAATGACCCTTAACCCAGCCTCACACCAGACAGGAATAACTTTCTTTAAAATATATAATTGTCACAAAATAAAAGTTAGACCCCAAAGGCATTTTCTTTTTTGAGAAAACCAAAGAACATATTTTGTGACTTCAGATAAGAAAATGTATATTTATTTCCAGATATATGTGCACATATATGTATACATGAATATACACACATATAAAGTTTATACATAAATGTACACATATATAGTTATAAACTCTTTACAGAAAAATTATTATGCCACATTAAAAAAAAATTAAAAACTCAAAATCATTGTAAAGAATAGCCAATGAAAGATTTGTAAAATATACATCTAAGAAACAGGTAGATGGGTTGCATATGTATCACCACTGAAAGTGATGCACACTATGAAAAGCTGGCCTATAATGAAAAGTCTCCAAATCAGCCAGCCAATAAAAAAAAGCCCACCACCAGCAATATACAAATATTAATTTCCATCCAATGTCACACTCTCAGACTAGCTAAGGCACCCATCAGCACAATTGTGTGAAACATAGCCTTTCAACAAACTCACTCACACCATTTGAACTTTCCCCTGTCTTTTTTGGAATATGTTCTTTGAATAAGCAAAAACTGCGAAGGAAGGGATGTGGAGCATCCAGTCCCCACCAGAGGTGACTCAGATAGCTGAGCAACTACACCCAGATCCAGACTTCAGAGAATGAGTTCCCACAAGAACATATATATTCTCTGATGTTGTGCTTTTTTTTCTTTTTCCCCTTGCACTATTCTTAGTTTCCTTTCAAGATTTTAAGATAAAAAGCAGGAAAAATTCAGAATCATGTGCAAGGAGGAGGGGGGAAGGGAAGAAGAGGGGATAACAAACCCAGGGATCCAAATTGGTGGGGAGGTGGGTGTGGGAGACCTGGTAGGGCAATATCAAGGGGAACGTAACAAGGAGGAAGTGCTGAAATCCTGGTGGGGACTGAGCATGATAGTGGGACAGGAGGA
>NW_022111369.1:90014333-90021714 GCF_000313985.2 Echinops telfairi
GGGGAAAAATGAGGACCTGATGCCAGGGGCTTAAGTGGAGAGCAAATGTTTTGAGAATGATGAGGGCAATGAATGTACAAATGTGCTTTACACAATTGATTGATGTATGGATTGTGATAAGAGTTGTATGAACCCCTAATAAAATGATAAAAACAAAGTAAATGACACACTAGTTTTAAAATAAATTCTTACAATTTCTCATAAAATGAAATAAATACCTAAGTTTAGCAATTCCTCTGCAAGATATATTTTTAAAGAAATTAAAATGTATGCTCACAGAAATCCTAATATGATCAGCTTGGTTTTATTGAAAATATCTAAACACCAATAGAAAAATGGCTAAGCAACCTATAGGTAATTTATGTAATAGATTACTATCCACTTATATAAAGGAAAATACCAATGACACAAGCCACTTACATAAATAAGTCATGAAAACATTATTACGCCAAGTAAAAAGCATAAAGAGCATATATTGTAATATTCCATTTATATGAATTTTTGAAATTGAGAAAATTAGTCTAAATTGGGAAAGTATGGGGTTTCCTTTGCTAGTGTGAAGAAGGATTTTGGTTGAAAGTAAACATGAGAAAATATTCTGAAACTATATTAATGTGTGCATGTGTGTTTTTGTTTAAATTGAGATTTTATTAGTTTGTCATTAAAACACTGTCACCTTCGATTCTGTAATTGTGGTGAGGAAAATGCAGCTGCTATAAAACAAATATTATAGCAAATCCACAAGTGAAAGGTGTTTTCAATCTGAGGTAAAGTATGAGAATGATGAGTGTGGCACTTTTAATCAATGTTTCATATTGTACTCACTTATATACTCTGTGCAACAAAAATATTTTTAATGAAATTAAAATTTCTATTTTCCATGTCAAATATATTATACTGAAATAAAAGTAATGCTATAAAATACATTTATTATGATTAATAGAATTTCTACTTAACTTTTTCATTAGAATTTGACTCTCGTCTCTGTTCTTTGGATTTATACAGAATGTTATACTGGGTTAGTATAATGAGACATTCAGAAACTGTGCTGATGATGCTATCAGGAGAACTTATTCTCCCCTTTTCTGCAAAAGACAAATTGTACTACAACCAAAATAGCCTCATTTTGTTTCCCTTGTTATGCTGAAACTTGGAAGATGTCATTCAAAAGAGTTAAGTATTCAGAAGATGTGCAAAATCACAGAATTGCAACATTAAGATACATCATTAAACTATCCAAGTTACTTGCCTGCCATCAATTGGTTTTATTCACAGATTTCCACATTTTAACTTTATCCAAGTTCCCATGTTATTCACTCCTTCTCAAACATAAGTGGGAGCAAATTTGTATTATGCAGAGGATATTATATATATATATTTCAAATATGTGGTCAAAGAAGGCTTCACATATATAAATATGCATTATCATAGAAGTGTAGGTGGACAAATATTAACTTAAATGCATCTCTTTCTACAATTACTATGTCAAAACATAAGATTGCATTGAAATCTAAGTACATTAATATGTCCTTAATATTTTTTCCTTTAATATTCACAAATCCCTTTAATAATTTGCCTTCATTAAGGATTTTGGTGAAAAAGTGCAGGACGCCCATCATATAATTTTGAAGATGGTTTTGTCCTGTAAATAAAATTTTATCTAAGGCTTTAAAACTTACACTTTTTATTTGTCTTCTTTTTAAAGGAATTTAGAAATGTTCTTATTGTAAACCACCGATGATACAATCACTTGTTTAGACACTTGGGCAAAAATGAGAAATTATATTTTGTTTACAAATATTAAAAATTTTGTTGATTGAACCTATTTTAAATTCTCTTTCCATTTTGATGAATACATCTCAATATCAGCCTTCAAAAATACTAATTAGATTTTGACAATGCAGAAGATTTAGTTAAGAATAAGCAGATTTGGAAAACCAAGTGGTCTTAAGGGGATCGTTACCAGTTTATAGTACATTGCATTTCCTGAAAAGTCAAGAATACATAATTTAAAACTTGCATTAATCCTCAACTTCATAATACAACATATATATATGTGTGTGTGTCTAGGCATACATGTATATGCTTTTATATAAGTGTATATATTTTGTTGTACAAAGTAAAATAAGATATTAGTTTCTAAGAAAGGCTTTGTGTATTAAAAGTTGTCAAAATCACTACATGTTTCTTACAGTTAAAACTTCCAGGTAGGGCTCTTCACTAAGGGACTCTCATCTATTTAGCACAGAAAACTATATGTATTTTATGGCTAAAAAATTTTTTTTAAATTCCTGTCATTGATCTTTGAGATTCTTCCTCAATTGAAACATGAAATGTTATACTTTAAAATGCTAAATATCTTGTGACACTTCCTTCTATTTTTTATTATGAAAAATCAAACCACATAATAAAAAATAACAGAATCATTTTCCATTGAGGTTTTTATTTTATATCATGTTCCAGGAAAAGATTATTGAAGAAACTTACATAATCACCGTTTTCTAATATTTAACAGAATGTTCAACTGCTACTAAAGTTAGTTGTATTTTCTTATAAGAAATATTTTGAAATCACTAGGGTACATTGTATTGAAATATATTGCCAGATAGAAAACAAAATGCAATAAAAGTTATCCATAATGTAGAAATAGTACTACTGATATGTGCTTTCATATGTAATAAAACCTGTAGCTTGTCAAAAATAAAAGAACATAATTTTCTTAATTTGATGATGAATTTGATTATTTAGTAGAATTAATTCTGCTGAGCATTGGCTTATTTAAGAAGAAAGTATGACTAAAAAGTTTGATGTGACTTTTCAGGCCTAAGGTTTTATTAATTGATTGATTAATAAACACTAAATATACTAATTAATAAATAAATAATATACTAAAGTATATTTTAAATGCCAAAAAGAAAGTAACATTATTAGGAGGCCACAAGATTATTTATTTTTTAAACTACATTTGCAATGTTAAATTAAATTACTCAACATATCAAAATATGTCTTCTGGCTTATACTTTTAACTGAATATGTATGGTATTTGTGCATAAATAATTTTTCGAGTTATTTTTTCAAGTCGCATAATAAAAACGTACTGTCTTCCATAAAATATTTATAATGATTGGATAATTTATCAATAGATAAAATATTATAATTTAATCTTGCAATTAGGCACTGCGATTTTACTGGGCAAAATTCCCAAGAGCTATAAAGAGCTAACGAATCATTTGGACAGACACTGGGGTAATTAAATAATGGAAACACAACTAAACAACTAGATTTGTCAAAGCCTGGACACAGGGCAGTCTTTGAGATTGCATAGACTAGAGCTAAATAGTAACTCATGCATCCCTTTCGATTCACTAAGTCTTGAAAAAAAAGGGATGGGGGAGGGGAAGTTGCATTCTAATACACACTCCTATGTAACCTGTAGTGCAGGGTAGAGCTGCCTCATAGGATTTGTGATCCTTACAGGGCATCTCTACATGGAGTCTTTATAGAATCAGACACCGTATCTTCATATTTTCCCCTAAAGTATTTCATTAGGACCTAATACAGACATCATACCATTCCATAGTTCAATCACATCTAGTAGCATTGTACAATTGCTACCAAAATCAGTTTAAAAACATTTTCTTCCTTCTTGAGCTCCTTGATATCAGCCTCCTCCTTGCCCTCCACCCCCCACCGGACTATACTCCCTAGGAATTTTTATTCTAGTTGTTGTTTTTAAAGCCTCATCAATTCTGGGGTTCATATACTGAAAAATATTGAAAAACACATAGCAAAAATTCAAGAAGACTACTCACAGTGACAACATAATACAGAGACAAACCCCAATATGAAAAACAGTCCAAAGAACCACACACACACACACACACACACACTTCTAAAAACCAGATCAAGCTCAAAGAGCACAAGAGGGGAGAGTAAGTGACAAAGTTTTAACTACTCCAGTCATATTTACCATTTCAATTTGTTATAGTCGTATCTGCACTATCTCCCTCAATTGTGGTTTGAGAAAAATCACAGATTTCATCCCTGTGTAGATCCTGAAAATGCATTTTGGGATTCCACTGTCATCCATAGCCTTCCACAAACCAGAATCTCACAATTTAAGATCTGGTACTATTCCCTCTTTAGTGTTTGGATTATGTAATTTACAGTCCTTGCGTCACAGATGCTGATGTGCTTCTTCCATGTGGAACTAGTTGACGTTTCACTTAGATGGGTGCTTGGTTGGAAACAAGCCTTTAATGCCCCAGAAGCAATTCTATCTTATAGCCAGGCACCACCTAATTTCTTCACCCTTTACTATAGCACCCATATCTTCTTCTGTATTCCCTTCCAGAGGGTGTTTTGAGCAGGGCCATGTCACAAGAACTATTTGTTCTTACTTTGAGCTAGGATTAACTGCAAGCCCAAAATCATGCAGCCACAGGAAATGATGCAGACAGCAGAAATATCATGGGCTAGTGGGTGCAGTCTTTTGGATCCAATGGTGGTGGAAGGATCACAGGGCTCAGGAAGTTCTCAGAGTGGCTTGCTATCAGGGAGGTGAATGCAGAAAGAAAGGGGAGATTCCCTCCCTATGAGACAGCCATATCTCCAAGGAGGCACCATCAGTCTGTGGCCTGATTGACAAGCTAGACTCCACTCCTACACTTTTATATATCTTCCAGTTGACATGAAATGTTGTAATGACCACAAACATGAACAGATATTTCAGAAAAGTTGTGCATTCATTCAAGTGTCAAATGCATACATGAAAAAACAGTCATGATCAATAGCTATTAAGACAAAACAAAATAAAATTGCTGAAGCAACCTAAATGCTCATCAACAGGTGAATAAACAACACACAAACAAACCTGTGCTATACAGATACAACAGAATAATCTGCAACTAATAAAGAGCCATGTTGGCACTGTCAGTTAAGTGTTGGGCGGCTAAATGAAATGCCAGAGATTCAAACTCACCAGCTTTTCCTCCATAGAACAGTCAGCCAGATGACAGGATCTGATAGTCCCCAGCTCAAGAGAAGTAAACACCAGCAGTATGGTGAAGCAGGTCTTGAAGGAACCTCAAGCTCTAGTGATACGGTCCATTGGTTGGGTGTCCCACAGGTAGAATAGCTCGCAAGTTGAGGCAGAGAACCAGCCAAGGCAGCCAGACGCTGTTCCAATCACCGAAGAGCAAGAGAGAGACAAGCGGGGTTTGCCAAGCCATTTATCTCTTTGCCGTCCAATCAAACTGTGACCTTATTAATCCCACATGTTCCTATTGGCCAGGTTGGTACAATAAACCTACCTATCACGATACTATGTCATATTTAACTTTGAGATAATAGAAAATTAGGCAAAATCTAATTGGTAGTGTGGTTGGAT
Source organism: Echinops telfairi (assembly GCF_000313985.2). Lineage (NCBI taxonomy): Eukaryota > Metazoa > Chordata > Mammalia > Afrosoricida > Tenrecidae > Echinops > Echinops telfairi. Next base: position 90,019,723 of record NW_022111369.1, read on the forward strand.
GTGGTTATGTATTGCATAAAGGAAAGCATACAAAAATAAATTAATGTTCTTGTAAAGGTGCATCTATAGGCATAAGGATGTATATTCATATACATGACAAACAGCATAGGGGACACATTCAGTGGTTATATAGACATGTTAAAATAGCTCTCAGTTTATTTTACTAGCTCAAAAACCTTACAACTATAGTCCAAAGGAACAACTCGTTTGATTAGCAAAGCATAGTTCACAAGGATAATGCTATACATTTTAATTTGTTGAATAGCATTTGCTTTCTTTAAAGTTTGTGAGCTGCCAGCTAAGATATAACTATTCCCTTAAATTAATATGGGGCTAGAGAGAATTAGGGAAATCAAAGGATCGAAGAAGAAACCAATCTATGGGACTAATATGCCACACAAATTACAATCTCTTCAAACCTAAAACCAGAATATCTCAAATCAAACTCACTGCCATTGAGTCAACACTATTTATACCGATCCCCTGTGAGTTTCCTATCCTGAGACTATTTATGGGAGTAGAAAGTCCAGTCTTTTCCCTGTAGAACTGCTGGTGGGTTTGAATAATCCACCATGTAGCTTGCGGTCCAAAGTATAACCACTACATCACCATGGCTCTTCTGTCCAGAAGAATTAGTTGGTGCTTAATTACCAATATTGACTATTTTAACCAGGAACAAATATAAGGTTATGGATAGAATGGAAGAACAATATAAACCAAATCTCAAATTCCTTAAAAATACAAGAACTATCAGACCAAAGAAGACTAGAGGAACCTTTGCAACAATCACCCTCGAATAACCATTGATCATGGAACTGAAGCTATCTGTGAAGATGACCCTTTAATGAAATAATGAATTGGCTAAGTAAATAAACATTATCATTACCAGGTAATGTGCTTCTTCGGACAATGTGCTCTGAGACGAAAGAGTCAACACTCACCCCCTAAAACTAAAGTGGAAAGCCAAATAGAAGAAGGAAAACTTTATCAATGAAAATAAAACAAAGGGCGTACATGTATCGACAATACATTGAAAAATGTTACCAATGCTACAGGGTAACCTGTATAAACATTATTGTGAGGGTACCTAGTAAACTCACAGCTGGATCAAAAGACATCTTAAAAGAGAAAAGATTGAAGTTATATCAAGAATACATTTTATGTAGAAATACCACAATTTCGCATTGCTTCATATGCATGTGAGATTTGGACAATGACTAGAGAAGAGTGAAGAGGAATTAATGTATTTGAGTTTGGGTGTAGGTAAAGGTTACTTCAAGTACCATAGACTGCCAAAATAATACAGCGAACTCTTTTGGATGAAGTCCATCCAGATGCATTAATTTTTGTTGGTTATTGAAATGCAAATTTTGGAAACAAAAAGGAAGAGAAAGTAGTTGGGAAATGTGGCCTTGATGACAGAAACAAAGCTGAAGATTACATGCTAGAATTTTATAAGACCAATAACTTTATCACAAATATCTTTTAGCAACAATGTAATGACCACATACATGAACATAATCAAATGTAATACACTTGAATACAATTGATTATATATGTGGTATGAAAAAATGGAAAAGCTCACTATCATGAGCCAAAACATATCAGAAGAGACTCGTGGCTTGCTCTTGAATAAGAATAACTAAAACAAAAATAGACAAACAAGCAAAAAAAAAAAACAAAACCCAAAAATCCAAACAGTGAAGTCACAGTACTGGAAAGAAAATGTCAAAGGGTAGATCAGAAAGATAAAGTGATTTATTTTAATGAAAAGTGCAAAGACTTGAAGTTAGGAAGACAAAAATGAAGAACATATTCAGCACATCTCAGTCTGAATAAACTAAACAGAGAAAAAAGAAAGTCTCATACTGCATTATGGAATAATTTTATGGACAAAATATTAAACAATGCAGGAAACATCCAAACAAGATGGAAGGAATACACAGAGCCACTGTATCAAAAAGGATTGGTTAACACCAACCATTTAAAGGA
>NW_022111369.1:90021814-90049362 GCF_000313985.2 Echinops telfairi
TTTAATGGACAAAATATTAAACAATGCAGGAAACATCCAAACAAGATGGAAGGAATACACAGAGCCACTGTATAAAAAAGGATTGGTTAACACCAACCATTTCAAGGAATAATATATAATGAAGAACCAATGGTATTCAAAGAAGAAATCCAAGCTTCGCTAAAGGTGTTAACCCCGATCAAGGCTCCAGAAATTGATGAAAAATCAATTTAAATGTTTCAACTAGCTAATAAAACAGTGGAAGCACTCACTAATCTGTTCTTCAATTTGGAAGACAGCTACCTGGGCAGTTGACAGAAATTGATCCAACTTTGTAGCCAGTAAAGACAGGTGACCCAACAGCATATGAAAATAATTTAACGACATCACTGTTATCACATGAAAATAAAACTGTATTGAAGATAATTGGGATGAGGACTTCCCCCCCCCATTGAAAATGTGTCTACACATCCTTCTAGGGTTTTATGAGAATTTTATTTGGAAACCTCATTCACCATACCCTATCGACCTGATCTCGCTTATTCAGACTTATTTTAGTTCATAAAATCAAAGAATATTTAAAAGTAACATAGATTGAGTCCCTTAAAGATGCTAATATTGTTTCTCTGATGTATTGTAATCAAAGGAGGCATAATCCTTTGGAGAAGTGCATGAAGAGATGCAAACATCATGTTCAGACAGAAAAGATTTAGATGTAGCAATCCTTTTTTTTTTTTAACTTATTGTGACTATGCATACTGTTGAACTCAAGAGTGGCCATCAGCTTGTGTTTGTTTGAGACAGAAGGACATGCCACTTCCATGTCAGAGATTTGAGAGAGCATGCCATGCTCTTTACCTCTCCTTTCAGCAATATAACTAATAGTACAAGTGGTTCCATGAATAAATACAGGGTTAGTGAATTTTCAAATATAACATTGGATATTCAGATAAAATGAGAAAGAAATTAATTTTAAAACACAGAAAGTTTCAGGTCCCTTCAATTAGACATAATCTAGTCCACATTAACTTTCAACATGTGTTGTTTTTTCATTTTCATAATTGGAATACACTCTTTCATTCAATTAAAATTTGATTTCTACTACTTTGAAAAAGTGTACCAAAGAGAAAGAGGTGGAAAAACAATGGTTTGTATGTGAGGGGGTACCAAACAAACAAACAAACAATGGGGAAAAGCTCTGCTGGGTGGAGCTTTCATAGTATGCATTGTTCCTGCCAGGCGAGCATCAAGCAACTTGCTTTGAGTTATCGCACCCGGTGGTGTGGCTTTTTCTCGCTGGTCACAGTGAATTTTTTTCTTGTAAAAGCAGTTTTGCTTAAACCTTGTTTTTTTTTGTGATGGGTGCTTTAAGAGAACAGCATGTGGGTGCAAAATTTTGTTTCCTGCTCAGGAAAAATGCCGCAGAGACTGTCATGATGTTGATCACAGCTTACAGGGACAGTGCTACAGAAAAACTCAAGCACATGAGTGGTTTTCTCATTTCAAAAAAAGGTGAAACATTGATTTATGACAAACCTTATTCTGGATGTCCGTCAACTTCCAGAAAAAATCAAAATATTCACAAAATCCATGCTCTTGTGCTTGAGGACGGAGGACACAGAGTATTGAAGAGATGGGGATATTTTCTGTACTATCTTGGAGTGTGGTTCAGTGAATTTTAATGGAATATTTGGGACTGAAAAGGGTCATTGTGAAATTTGTGCCTCAGGTTCTGACTGACCAGGAAAAAGAGCATACAGTGGAAACATATGGTGCTTTGAAAGAACAGCTCCAAAGCAACACAGACTTTTTCCCCATGGTCATTACTGGTGATGAGACCTGGAGCTCTTCCTATAACCCTGAAAGGAAACATCAATCTAGCCTCTGGAAGGTGCCATTGTCACCTTGCCCCACCAAAAAAAAGCTTGTCAAGTGAAATCAAAGATCAAGAGGACACTCATTTGTTGTTGTGTTTTTTTGATGTAAGGGGGATAATGCATTTGAAGTTTGTTTCCCCAGGTCAGATTGTTAATCAAACTTTCTATTTAGAAGTTCTGAAAAGATAGTGTAACAGTGCGCCACAAAAAAAGGTCTGATACATGGCAGACAGGGGACTGGTTTTGCCACCACCACAATGCAGCCATCTGCTCATTCAGCCATCTCAGTGCACCAGAGTTTGGCAAAAAAAAAGTATGTCTCTCTTGCCCCACACACCTTACTCACCCATCCTCACTCTGTGTGATTTCTTTTTGTTTCCTTGAATGAAGAGGGATATAAAAGGACAGCGATTTGATGATGTGGCTGAGGTGAAGAAAAAAAAACTAGGGAGGTGTTTTCAGCCATCCAAACAGGTACATTTGAAGAATGTTTCCAAGAATGGAACCACAGATTTGACAAATGTATTAAGTGTAATGGTGTGTAATTTGAAGTTTATAAGGTTGTCTTGTAAAACCACCACCACCACAACAAAACACTTTAAATACATAGCTCTGAAAAAAAATGTGTTTTCTTGGTGCTACCATGTATCAGACCTTTTTTTGTGGCGCACTGTTACACTATCTTTTCAGAACTTCTAAATAGAAAGTTTGATTAACAATCTGACCTGGGGAAACAAACTTCAAATGCATTATCCCCCTTACATCAAAAAAACACAACAACAAATGAGTGTCCTCTTTATTTTTGATTTCACTTCGTCATATTCAAGATAAGTATAATTTAGAGTATCTTCGAAACTATGGTAGACATGGGAAAGAAAACTGATTTAAAAAATGATGAGCAGTACCATGTGATTCAAGCAGGAGAGAGCTCATGATAGAGAGTTAAATATCCATTTGACCCTGGGTGTCTTTGATTGCTTAACTAAGGAGATTTGACTTTATTTTGAATGTCATGATGGGACCAGATTTAAATTACATTAAAGAACAGAGTAACATGTCAAGTTTTATTTTGTGTGTTTACTTTCTTTTTATACATTTAATCTTATTTTCAATTAAGTACAACATTTAAAATAAGAACAAAACTTACAAGAAGTCTTAATACACCACTGATGAACTATGAAGATTTAAACTAAGAAAAATCTGGGACGGGTAAAGAGACCATAAGACATTAAAATTGACTGACATTGGACATGTAAAATGAAAGATTATAGATATGAGAATACTTGTTGAATAATGGCAATTGGTAATTTTTTGGCAATGTTCTAGATCCAGGTAATTGGAATAAGGTTAATTTTGTAAATTATTAAGTATATAGTGGATATTTGATATATATATTTTTAGTATCAGTAAAGTAAACTTCTTTAAATAACTGAAAACAGTATATAAACATTCAGGAAGGCAAATTTAGGAAAGAAATCGTATGAGGAACAGTGCAATACTTCAATTCTCCATTTTTCTTTTTCTGTCTCAAAAAGAGTGAGCTCAACAAAGGCCTGGGCAAAATTCAATTCAGTGGGACCGCTGTTCTACAGAAATGAAAGAGAACGGCATAGACTGTCCCTCCAGAGACTGCTTTAAGAGTGCTGTGTTCCAGTTATGCCACTAACCTATGTCACATACACATGACTTGAATGGTAGTTTAAGATGCTGACTTAAATGATGAGGAAGATATAGAAAGAAATGTGAAGGATTCTATGTAGTAAACAAAGGGTGCGTTACAATGAAATATATTATACATAAGATATTACACAGATGTTTCATTTCCTCAATAGCAAAATATGAGACAAAAATTTGACTACAGAAATTTTATTTAGGAACTGATGCCATGAAGCATTGTTATAGTCAATATTATAAGACAAAGAAGGAGATGCTAGGTTTCATTATTGCCATATACACTCACGTATAAGTTGAGTTTTCCAGCACATTTTTAATGCAGTCTTTGTGATAAAATTAGGTGGCTCGGCTGATATTCATGTAGGCTTATACTGGAGTATACATTGTAAATTATTACAATCAACAATGTGAAATTAACCTCTTACAGAAAACTCAGAGCATTAAACAGAAACCACAGCCACCACCACCACCAACACTACTCCTTTTGTAGGACAGGAAAAAGAGAGGACTTGTCATTGGCTCTGTAGATAGGAGCAACATTAGCAATTCTAACATGAGTTTGTCACTTCAGAAAGGCTCCTGAGGCATTTGCAATGACCTGAGGCAGAAAGCTTAAATATGTACGGTGAAAGCTAAAGGTGAAGATATAGGTGAAAATATTTTTGAAAAGTAAGTTGGACTTTGAATAAAACTGTCCAATGTAACTCCTGGTGAAATTAGATGGCTTAGAGGTGGGATCAGAAGCACCTCTGATGCACAGATTTATCAGGTCAGGACTTCTATATACATTTATTTTATATCCATATTCATGGTTATAACCCAGTTTTCAAACTCACTGCCGTTGAGTCAATTCTGACTCAAAATGACCCCACGAGATAGAGTGAATCGCCCCTTTGGGTTTCTGAGACTTTTAAATCTTTGTGATATGAGAAAGCCTCATATTTCTCCTGAGGAGCAAGTGGTGTATTAGAACCACTAATTTAATGAATAGCAGCTCAATGCACAATCCATTATGCTACCGGGTTGCATTCATGGTCATAAACTCAGTGATCAGGCTTAGACATGATGACGCATTGGCCATAATGATTGCTAAATGATGTAAGACTAGGAGATATTGAAATGCATTGGGGGGATGGTTAAAATCTTTATGAATTAGTTTGTGCTTTATTGGAAATTGTGGAGATTTCTACTTCAATTGGTTTCCCTGGCCGTTACTGACATCAAAGGAAACAAATATCAAGGTGGTTTATTATCCATCAAGGGGGAGGTATTTCAAGGCATCCTTTATGAGGCAGAGAGCACAATCATATGTTTGTGAGGGTATAGTACATTTGGTGTTCTGCGAATTTAATGAAACATGAATACACATTCTATTGTAATTTTTCTGTGTGGAGATGTCTTTAACAGAAATATGATTTACTTGTAAGAATAGAGCTCAAAGCAAGATAATGGCCTAAATACATAAAACAATTACAGTGAATGAGTCACCGTATGAGTGGACAAGGGAAAATTGAGTGATAAGTGTCTGATATCAAACCCTGTTTCTCTAGACACCAAATATTTCAGAAAATGATATGAGAGCTAGCTGATTTAGGAAAACAACCTAGAGAGAGAACTATGTTTTGGAAACTAAGAGAAAAGAATCAGGAATTCAGATTATAAAGAAAATCTTCCTCCGTATAAAAGGCCAGACGGAAAAAATATGGTCTGAGAAGCACCACAAGTTTGACAAGGTGATGACTGGTGTGTTTGCCGTAAGATATTGAGCAGCAGAGGACAAAACCAGAGGTGACTGTGCTGAGCATGAATGACAATTAAACTAGTAAGTAATGCCAGTATGGTGAGTTCATTTGTTTTGATAACAGTAACTGTTTACTGCAGAAATGTTTGAAAGTTAACAAAAAGAGAGAAAGCATTCTATGTTAGCAGAGAGGAGGAAGTGAATATGGAGGGATGGCTTTAGCAATTTGTACAACTTTATATGCCAAGAATATTAATACTTAGTTATAAAATTTTTGAAGTGCTTATCTTTTTGGAAACTATCCTATGAATAATATAAAATTAGATGATTAATTCAGTTTGTAGAATTCTTATATTTCTGTGTTTTTTCTTCAGTTCAGTAGCTATATCAATTAATTGTGTTTTGTTGTTTGTTTTTGTTTTTGTTTAGTTTGTGAAGATGTAGAACTCCAAAATATAGATAGATATTAGAAGTGGTTTATGAAATTCCTCCATAGTCTAATGAAAATAAGAATAAATCAATGTTGGCTATTACATGTATGTTATGAGAATTCTTCAAAAGTCTGAAAATGACAATTTCTCTACCACCATATCCACATATGCACTCCATCTTAGCAAGTGCATATGGAGATATATCGAGGCGTAACTGGTCCTCACAGGCCCTCAGGGAGGTGATAGCATCTCTCTCATCTAAGGTCACATCCAGGGATGATCTCCGAGGGTAACTTTTTCTTTGTCAGCTGAGATAATGAGTAGGAAGGTCTACAAATTCTCATTAAAATGTGCCTAAAGTTAGGTCTGGATTTTTTTTTCATGTGTTTCTTTTGTTAGTATTTTGTAAAATGTAAATTTTCTCTTTGACCCACGTTTTATAGTATCATGTTTACCTACTGAATGATTTCCAAGGTACTTTTTCTTAATACAGTATTAATACAGAGCAAATTACCAAGAGTTTCTGTTACTTGCAAATCACTATTTTACAAGATTTTCCCCAGCAAATCAGCTTCACAAGCTGACATGTAATGTACCAAACAGAGATAATGAGTAGGATCTGAAAGGGGTAGAGTGAAATATAAAGGACAAATGAGACCATTTTGCCTATAAGAAATCCCATAGGGTTATATAAAGATATAGTGGATAATGGGGTGACAAATGTGAAAATCTCCATGATAAATAACAAGATAGATTACATGAAAATATCCAAGTTATGTAAATTGCTCTGATTTCATAGCTTTCAGAAACCATAGATCAAAGCTTAATGGAATATAAGTGAAAACATTAAATGATATATTGTTAAAGTCATATTTTCAAAGTGTAAGACTCTAACAATTGTTTTGTTTTCCAATTCCAGATAATTTAACAGAGTTCATGTAATAGATGTGTTTCATTCAATCTAAATCTGGATTCTTAAAATCAATATGATAAATGTGGTCCTTTAAATAAAAACAATGTGGTTTTAAAAAATAGAATTAGGCCATTATATATAAGATTTCTTGGTAATGCTTATTTTAATTGCTATGCAACATCAATTATATCTCAGGGCACCGGAGGCTTTTAACCCAATTCTCAAATTCAATGGCTTATAGTTTTTTTGAACTATGAACTCTAGGAAAATCAAATAAGAAAAATTAAATTCCTGAATACTCCTAATTTCCTCTTGAATTTTTACTTATCTTAGACAATATGACTTCAAATTAAAGTAAAACACAAATTAAAACAATATCTCGAATTGTGAAATAATATATGCCACATTATTCTTTAAATATGTTTCAAACATTTTTTTGACTTTCCAATTTGGTAATTTTGAACATTTTCTAATAAACTAAAATTCAAACACACTGTTATTGAGTCAATGCTGATCACAGGAACCCTCTGAGAAAGGGTAGAACTGCCCCTTTGAGTTTTCAAGACTTTAATTGTTATGGGAGTAGAAAGCCCCATCTTTCTCCCAATAATTTCTAATAGCTGAACAATTATTTGAAGTAAGAACAACAGGCATTCCCCCATGTTCACTGGCTCACTGTAGGTACTTAAATTCATCCTTGCTAAGTGGTATACAATGTGATGATCTTGCATTTAGTAATTGTCCAGGATATGAGGATTACTTTGCTGAATGCCATAAAGCAAGAAAATATAAATTCAAGTTTTTTTGTGATTCGATGAATTGCTAAACATAACAAGAATTATCAAATTTATAAGAAGTAACCTACGTATCAGGCAATTTGTGATTTCAAGTCTTTAGTCAGCTGATTTCACTGCTAAACTTCAGACTTAAGTATTAAACACAGAATCCATACTGTCTAGAAGAAAACTTGGTATCTCACAAATGCTCAAGGTCTTAATTTCCTTTCTATTTTCAATCTAATGAATTGATTCCACTGAATTTTTATATTTTTGGAATTGATTCAACAGCAACAGACAATAGATTTGTACCTGAGGTTATGAAGAAATTGCTTTTTTTACCTGGCCCTTTGCCTTGTGACTGTACTGGCCCGTTGCCTTGTGACTGTACAAGGAGAGGAAAATACAACAGCTTGGGAAATTTTCAACTTGTGCCCTAAGGGGTTGCCTTTTTAATAGTTGCCCAGAAAAGAAGCCAGGCACTGCCATCAGAAATTGTCATTGTTCACATAAATTGACAGAGCCACCCGCAAAGAGATTAGTCTATTTAGTCCAGCAAAGGATTGTTTGGTAATTGTGCAGTGTTAATAAAATTTGCCCAAGAGGATCGAGCCACTTTAATATATTAGCAATCATGCTACCGCGGTTGCCGAGAGATCTCACTACCATAAAAAAGATGATGCGTGGCAGCATGTGCTTTTGACCTCAAATACCTGTGTTGAAAACCTCCTAGATGCAGGAGCCCTAAAAAGTCGAGTAGCAGCAACAGAACCAGAAGAGGATCATGGGAGATAGCACAGTGGGCTTCTGGCTGACCCATAAAGGGACTTCCCTGCCACAGGTCTAGAGGGCTGAGGGTGTTTGAGGAAGGGAGTTGCTGGAGTGGGATGCTACCCTGCCCTTGTCAGGAGAGTGGAAAGGGCTAGAATGCTTGCCTAAGCTGAGCAAACCAACAAGAAATGAACAAAGCAATTAAAGTGAAGAAGGAAAAGTTCAGTCTTTCAGTTCATTTCATCACAGTATTATTCTGAACAATTTTTATACACTTCAAAAATCACTCTAATTTTTCTCCCATCAATACTTCATGCAAAGCTAAAATTTGAAGAAAATTATCTGTGGTAAATATCAGTGATCATCCTCATACTGATTGTCATCATCCCAGTTTTACTTTTAGTTTTTACTCTCAGAGATTACGTAATATGATAGTGGAATAAGCAAATATCATTGATCAAGCATTTAAGGAGTATGGTGATTGAACCATGTATTTATTAGTCAGTATAAACATTATTTAAAATCAATAAATGAGTATCAATAAATAGAGATATGCAATTCGTATACTTAATCTGTGATATAATTTCCCCACTTAAAATAGTCAGACCAATAAAGAATATAACCAAATGTTGACCTATTTTGTACCTTCCATTGATTCTATTTATGCAAGAAATAAGAATTAATGCCTTTAAATTATGATGCAAAGAATAGTGACTATATCACGGACCTCGAGAAGCACAAACAAGATGTATGAGAAGAAGTGCCGAGAATGCTCCTCAGAAGGGATGTAAGATTTTGACTCACGTATTTTGGGTATGTTATCAGGATGGGGTCTTTGAGGGATCAGTCCGTGGGGAAGGACATCAAGTTAGATAAAGTACAAGGTCAGCAAAAAAAAAAAAAAAGACCCTCAATGCCACAAACAGCCACATTGGACTGGGACAATGTCCTTGAACACAGCCATGGTGGTGTGGGTCAGGGAGAACTTGGCAGGGCTTTGCTCTGCTGGCGGGGGCTGACTTGGAGTCTGCTGAGGAGCACCTGACAAGAGCAACTGCAGTTTACATAGCGCCAGACTCATTAGGTTATTCAGAAACTCGTGATGATTGCGTATGTTTAAACAGGAAATAAATACTTGACTTAGAAAAGGATTTTCAGCAATTTGGATTCCTATGGTTTATAATTTTTTCAGAGACTACAAAAAAAAATGCAATTTTTAATTTCATACCGAGATTATTCATCTGACCTATAAGGAGTCTGTATGTAGCAAGTATAAGAAAAGTGGTGCATACTTACCTGGCAGCGGAGATACCATGGTCACGAAGCTGGTTTTCCCGGGGTGGGGCTCACCCATTGCACTGCGGGTGTGCTGACCCCTGCGATTTCCCCAAATGTGGGAAACTGTACTGCATGATTTGTGGTAGTGGGGGACTGCGTTCACGCTAGCCCCTGTAAAAAGCAAAAAAGAAGAAAGAAAGAAAAGTGCTGAAAATGTATCCAACTAACTGATATGAATATCAGAGAACCCATGTATTAAAGCTGATACAAAGTTTCAGAACTTCTTATTCCATTGGAAAACCAAAACAAAGAAGCACCTACTCTTACTTTGATGATTTTTCTGGCTTGGCGATATTATTTCCAGATTCATTATAGATTTTTTAGGAACACTTTGAAAGCAGAGTGAGGCTGTGAACAAGTCGCAATATAGGGCCCCAAGAATAGTTGTATCCACACCAAAAAATGTGCCTTTCAAGATTTTTGAATATATTTTCTGAAATAATATAATGTCATAGAATCTCATCAATGATACTATTAGCATCCAGAAAAAATAAAGTTATCAATTTCTGTTAAGCGTGTGTATGTATGGTATCATATTAAATCTTGAAAACAGAGAATGCAAAGGTTAAAACAATTTGAGTAGCATGACTGATAAAGGTCAAACAGAATGTCTGAAAACCTCATTTTGGAATTCCTGCCCTGCACCCCTAACCTGGGTTGAATCAGTTTGATATCCTGAAATCTTGGGACAGATTCTTATTGACTTGACCTTTACACCCACATTTCCCGTCAGACTAAAAACTTTAAAGAAGGATTCCCAACTACTCTTATGAGCAAAGATAAACATATTGACTAGTCTGAAAATTCAAATTTTTATTAAACTGTTAAAAAAAAAGTTTAAATTCTTGGAGAAAAATGGGATTGGCTACCACTTAAAATACAGATACAGTAAGGATGTCACACTTCAGGAGGTAAACAAAGAATGGACACAATTTAGTGAAATATAAAATCATAAATTACTAACTGGAGTCAAAGTAAAAGTGAGTTCAAAGAATTGTTGATGGTATGGGTTTTATCTTTTCACAGAAGCTATAATTTGTGGACATTTGGATGTGTCCAAACATAAGAAAAGAGCTATAAATTCTAAAGTCATCCACAAGGAAAAAAAAACCCTTGGTAGGGCTCAGTTACATAATATTTTAAAAAATACCTCCTAGATGGAAATGACAACAAACACAAATCTCATAAAACATGATTATGCTAATAAATCAATAAAAGAATGTATACCTTCCAACCTACCTCAAGACACATGAACCTTTCCTTGAAGTTTATTTTCTAACTTGCTGTTATTCAAATAGACTCAAACACCCCAATGGTCATGAAGATGTCAGAGGACTACTCAAAGTTGTGTTCTGTGACATAATGTTTCATGAGTCAGAGTGAATTTGACTAGTAACAACAGCAAGTGTTACTCAGGTAAATTTTCTTGGTTTGCTTAATTTTCTATCTATCTATCTATCTATCTATCTATCTATCTATCTATCTATCTATCTATCTATCTATCTATCATCTATCTACCCATCCACTCATCTGTCCATACATTCATCCAGTTGTATACATATATATATATCTAGTCATCACTTATCTATTACCTATCAATCTGTATCTATCATCCCATCTATCAACACATTTAACATTTTTCTAAAATTTGTATTTTTTTAATTTACCCACGTCTAATCTAATTGTATGACGATTTTTCAGTACTTTGAAAATCCTTAAACTATCACTTTCCCACTCTCTTCTTTGTACTATGGGGTGAGGCTTATATATATCTATATTTTTTAAGATTTCAGTCAGCTGACTTCCAGCTACATTTGTCATATGGAAGGCAGTTTTCAGAAATTTCCAGTTGGGAGTAAAGAAGAATTTGTTTATTTCTCATCTCTCCATGTTGAGTAACCTGATAGTGGTTCTGTTTGCATGCAAAGTCTGTCAGACAAACCCACCAGGTATTTGATTTTTTGGTTGATTCAAGTCCCTACTCCCAGAAAAAAGTACTTTCTTTCTTTCTCTCTGTTTCTAGTTTCACAGTGACATCCTGGTATAGCTAATTTCTGAACCAACCTGTTCTCTAATTTGTAATCCAAGTGTTTCTTTCACTTGAATAACTGTTAGCATTGTTCTGTTTAAATACCCAGGTTATTTCAATTTTCTAATTCCAAACACAAACTCATCATCATGTCAATTCTGGTACCTGGTGACACCTGCTGTTAGTGTAGAATTGCTCCAAATGTTTTTCTTGGCTATAATCCTTATTTTCCATTCTCTCATTTGCATGTGAAAATTGGATACTGAATAAGGAAGACCGACAAAGAATAGATGCACTTGAATTGCGGTGCTGGAGAAGAATAGTGAAAGTACTGTGGTAGTTACGTACTTTCATGTCAACTTGATAAATAAGTGTAAGGGTGGAGTCTAGCTGGCCAATCAGGTCACAGTCTGATGACAGTCCACACTAAGACCTTAGTGAGCCATGCAGCGGAGACTTGTGACAACCCTGTGATGCTTCCACCACCATTGGATCCACAAGACTTCTCACCCATTGACCTTCCTGCATTCTTCATCATTGCATGTGGCTGCATGACGCTGAGGAGAGATTTACAGACTAGTATCAGACTTATGGACTAGTATTGGAAATAAGGGCTGATATTGGACTTGATCTGGACTGGGCTGGGATGTTTTCTCAGTATACAATTGCTCTTTGATATGAAGAACATACACATCTATGAGCGTGTATTTGTTTCTCTAGTCAACCTGGATTAACACCAGAACCATGGACCGTTAAAAGGTCAAACCAATCTGTTTTGAAAAAGTATGACTAGAGAGCTCCCTAGAGGAAAGCGGGGTGAGACTTTGAGTTACATACTTTCAACATGTTGCCAGCCATTATCAGTCCCTGGAGAAGGGCATCATGCTTGGTAAAGTAGGGCCAGGATGAAGAGGAAGGTTCTCACAGAGATGGAGTGACAGAGTGGTTGCCACATGGCATCAAGCAGGGGAGTAATTGTGTTTATGGTGCATGATAGGCAGGGTTTTGTTCTGTTCAGCATAGGGTGGCTATGAGTTGGAATTCACTCAATGGAACCTAACAACAACCACCACAACCAATCATTAGGGAAGTAGATTGGCAGGCCTTTCTTTCAGGGAATCCCTAAGTCAGCTTGAACTACCAAGTCTTAGCTTAACAGCAGAATACTCCATTGTTGTGCTGCCAGGTCTCCTTTATATAAAACAAAACAAACACCCCACACTGCTGTGAAGTTGATTCTAACTCATAAAGACCCTATAGAACTGCTCCATAGGGTTTATAAGGCTGAATCTTTATGAAAGCATGATGCCCCATCTTCAACAATACAGCTATGCATTAAAACCAGCAACCTTTCAGTCAGCAGCTAAACATTTAGCCATGGCACCACTTAAGTTCTGTTCTATTTGTTAACCCACACCAAAACACCTCTAGCACAAACCACTCTGGCTCTACCATGTAGGCTTTCTAAGAGTGTAAATCTTTATGGGGGCAGACAGAATCATCTTTCTCCTGAAGAGCCACTGGTGGGCTTGAACGACCAATCTGGCTGTTAGTAGCTCAACATATAACCTCTGTCTAATGTAGCAAACTCAGATAATTTACCTCCCATTCAAGATGCTGCTTTCAATGTAGTAGGAATAAAACCATTCATGCTTGGTTCCATTTTCCCCTTATTCGAAAGAGACTCTGTGTATTTTCTTCCACTCCCCTCCCCTCTGAGGGATTGATTTCTCTCAGGTGAGCTTTTATCACACCAAAATAGGACACAGACAATTCAATTAGCTTGGAGAAGGAGGATATGACATCAGTTTAGAAGAAAGAAATCTGCATGTAGCAGATAATACGTAGGAAATAGATGAGATAGTAAAAAAGATTTTCAGAAATATTATTATATGCTCCACTTCTGTTGTTGAATCAATATCAATCATATGAATAATAGTTATTTTAGAATTATTTTTCCTAGCAGTGCTGTATGTCTTTGAAAAACTGTATCGCATGTTATATTTTATTTTATAAGCCACAAGAGATGAGAGTCAAGTTGGGAAAAGTAGCTTCAATGCCAATCTATGTCATCTGCTTTGCCTTCCTTCTCTTGGTTCTCTGGGAATTCTATTTTTCTAAACTCTGTATTTGCTTATCTGGAGTAATGTAGTTTTTAGAAATACTGAAGCTAAAATTATGGTTGACTCTGCAAATGTATATAATGCAGATATTAAAAGGATACATTTATTTTAGCACTGGTTATATAACCCATATTGGAACATATGTTTCATTAATATTACCTTATTACCAGAATCCTGTGACTTCAACCATATTGCCGCCCGCACTTTATAGCGACATAATAAGTTCACAGGCCAATTTCAAACTAACTTCTAACCTCAGATCCTAATTTCTTATGTATTTGCTATGAAGAAAATACAGATAGAACTTATTGAACGTTATGAAAATGTGTTGTTTGTGTTCATCTAATTCCAACTTTTAGTACTTCTATGTGACAAAGTAGAACTGACCCATAGGTTTCCTGGGCTGTTATCTTTACAGAAGCAGCTTTCAGATCTCCTTTCCCAAGCAGCTGCTGGGAACGTTCAAACTGCAGACCTTTTGGCTAACTGCCAAGCACTTAAACACTGTGCCATCAGGGCTCCTTTGTGCAAATACAAATGAGAGAATATATATACATATATTTAATTTTAAAATTTAAGATAAGGCTAGCTCTATTCGGGAGAGGTGATTTTGGACAAACATTGCTTATAACAAATAAAAGCTCACAGCTCCTTAGATCCCATGTTTAACTTCAGAAGCACATTTTATAGGGGAAATATATTTAGAATTTTCTAAGGAAAAATATGGAAAGAAAAGAATTACCTGAAGACCGAATTCACAAAATTAAAATGAGTTACATGATTAAAATTGATTACTTCCTGTGAGTTTTCTCTGTAAGAAATAAATACACCTCTTTGTTTAAGGAAGACAAACAAGACCACAAAATAGTTCCATTATGCATCACTTCTCATTTTAAATAGGGATTAGGAGTATTTTAGAAATGCAATCTGAAATCGTTCCTTTCTTTTAGAAATTTGTTTTCCATTGTAATTTTTAAACATATGCTTATTGGTAAAAATAAAACTCATTAGGAGATTGAATTAGTTACTTTATTGTGCCAACCTGGCCAATAAACAAATGTGGTGTTAATTGAAGGGCGGAGAGGTAAATGGCTTGGTGAGCCTCGCCTTTCGAGTTCTCGGGTCTCTTGCTTTGTGATGGTTGGACCAGGGTGCAGCTGCCTTAGCCAGTTCCCTGCCTTAGCTGGCAAGGGTCACTTCCTGTAAGACATCCCTGAGGAGAAGCCACATGGACCTACCTCGATGCAGCCCTGGGTGCTGGAGCAGCCGTGTGGAGACCCCTGCCAGCGCTGAGATGCTTACACATTCACTGACTCGGCTTTCCTCCTGCAGTTGGTGTCATTGTGTGTGTTTTGTGAGATGGAGGAGGACTTTGTGGATTGGTGTTGGACATATGGGTTAATGGGTGAATGTTGGACTTGTGGGCTTGGGCAGCACTGGGTTGGGATGTTTTCTTGATGTGCACTTAACCTTTATATAAAACTCTCTCTTATACACAAGTTTCTGTGGATTTGTTTCTCTAAAGTACCCAGACTAACACAGAGGTTATCATTAACTTGAAGATAACAAATGTGCACATCTTAATGACATCTTTCTGGGTTTCTGTTTCATGCTGATCTACTGGTCATCTAATTCAAAGAGACATTTCCATAACTTAGTAGCAAGAGCCTGGTTTGTGAGGTGGGTCCCCAATTGGGTTGCTAGCTCTCTGCTGATGAACTGCTGCAACTGATTCAAAGGAAATTCAGCCAATTTTTACTTAGATGTGTTGTTAATGATATCACTCAATATTATCCACATTCAAATGGGTTGTCTTTATTTGTAATTATAACAATAATGGTTCTTTTTTTACTCAGGTATAGCCTTTCAAATTGCATTTGAAGTACTTGTTACTGAAGAGAAGGATCTCAGCATTTAATAGAAATTACCACTAAATGTAAAGAAAATAAAAATTCTCACATTTGGATGAATAAGTACCACCACAGTTGAAAAAAAGATCAAGTTTGTCAAGTATTTCATCTTACTTGGATCCAGAATCAAGGCTTACGGAAGCAGGAATCAAGAATTTACATGGGACTAGGTAAATTTGCTCTGTAAGATCTCTTGTGGTGCTGGTGAATGCTATTGAAAGTGCCCTGGGGTATCAAAGCATGAACAAACCTGCCTTGGAAAATGGTCAGCCAGAGCGCTGCTCAGAGGCAAGCATGGTGAGACTTCATCTCACATACTTTGGACGTGCTGTTAGGAAAGCCCATTCCCTGAAAAGGGATATTGTGCTTGATAAAGAAGAGGGGCAGTGAAAAAGAGGAATGCCCTCAACAAGATGTAGTGGCTTCAACAGTCAACACAGTAGCTGCAACAATGGGCTGAAACACGGGAACAATTGTGAGGATGGCACAGGACTGGGCAGTGTTTCGCCCTTTTGTACATATGGTTACTCTGAATTGTAGACAATTCCATAGCACTTAACAACAACAAGGTACAAAGGCACATAAAAATGTTGACAAAAATTATCTTATGTTTTCTTTTAAATAAATCATTCTAACAGTATATAACCCTCACATATCACATAACCTAATCATGTAATCAATCAATTAAGAATTCAATTAGAAATAAAAAATCAATTAAAAATCCAATTAAGAAGATATGTGTTGTGTAATCATCACTACAATCAATTTCAGAACATGTTCTTCTCATATACTTTGTTATGAGCTCCCCATTTTTGTCCCACCCTCCATCATCTTGTCCATAGACAATTATCAATCAATTTACAATTGCTATATCTCTTACCTTGTAATTCAATTTTCCACATGCTTTTGAGTTCACCTCAGATACTCAGCATGAAACTAATTTAGAAGTTAACAAAGTGCTTATTAAAATTTGCAGTAATTTAATATTATAGAAAAGGAATTAAGAGCAAAGAAAGAAAATGTGAAATATTTATCCTAATTGTACTTTTCTGAATGGTTATTGATTCCCTTCTGGAAACTGTTTTACTGAATTGAAGGATAGAAGTTATGTTCCCCAGTGTCTGTTCCCTAAACCAAATGAGGAGACATCACACTGTCACCACCACTACTACTGCCACAGAAATAACCACACATACATATTTTTTTAAAAATGAGAGTTGAAAACAAAATTTACAGTCATCAGTTGTTTACCCATTGACACCTTTAGTAAATTATTAAAGGTCTCTCACTAATAACTTGTATTTTCATGCCACATTTGAAAAGCTAAAAGGTTTCTTTTCTCTCTACTTCAATGTATGCAAAGGTTAAAAAATAAACAACCAGGAATTACAATACCAACTATTGCACCAGGATGTTATACATAAAAGCCTTTAAACAGCTTTGAACATTTCTGATAAATAATGTTAGGCACAAAAACAACTATTATTAACTACCCATTGATCACAAAATGCCCATCATTAAACGAGAACTTTAAAGATTAGGAATTTTCACTTTGTTTTGAATAGAAACAGAATTACACTGGAAAACAGGCATGCACTTTGAAACTTCAAAACTGAAATGTCAGTTATAGTGCTTGTATTTGGCACATAAATGCAAGAAGGAAAAATGTGCATTTTCTACTTACCACAGGGTTCAACACTTCCTCCTCAGTGGGTTTTTTTTTTTTTTTTGCAATGCATTGAAATTATTCTTTGGGTAAAATGCCCATTTAAATGATTGCTATGTTTTAAAGAATTTTAAAATGCGAGGAGCTGGCCATTTCTCATGCTGTCTGGATGTTGCAGGCTGACTCTAAATAACTAAAGTAGTCTCCGAGGCAGGGAGTGAGACCGCAGGGAGCACCACTAATCAGAGGACACCCAGGCCTAAAGCCACTGCCTTCTTAAAAGTTTATGTTGTTCAATTACACTAGTCTCTGCTCGGTTGAGAATGACAAAGTAAAGAGGGTCTTCAATATTTGCCTAGATAACTTTATGGACTTCTCTTTTTTGATCTTTCTACAAATCATCAGTTTGTAGTGGCATATCTTTAAAATGCAGTGTGATGGTTGAAAAGTAAACTTGTGTTTGATTTGTTTCCTTTGCTTTCTTTGTTCCTCCAGGATGTGATAATCACCAGGGGGATGCCGTTCATTATCAGAATTTAAAATCATTACTTACTTTTAAGTGATGATTTAATCCAAACCCTTACTCAATATTTCTGATTTATAATAGGGTTTTCTGAGGTGGCAAGTAGCACTTTTGTTACTGAGCTCTTGTATCACTGGGGTCTAAATGATAACAAGACCATACTTTTACTATAATATTGAACTACACTAACTCATTGCTCAGCCTTAAGATTAACCTTAATTAAGATGTGTTATTTATTTCATTAGCTGCTATTATCACACTTGTTGGTTCCTTAATGACATTTGAACTTACTTCATAATGTTTATGTTAGAAAAAAAAGTCTCCTTGTGACAATTAAGATGCATTCCAATCCTATACCCCCCCACCCCCTCTTTATTTCTTAGTTTTTTTGTTTTGATTTCCATTTCTGTCTTTTTTCACAAGGATCTCTGGTGGCATAGTGTGTTCAGCTTTGGGCTTATCTACTGTGTAGGAGAAGGATGAGGTTTTCCTGCTCCCATAAAGATTTAGAGTCCTGGAAACCCATAGAGGCAGTTCTAGCCTGTCCTTTAGGACTCGGAACTGGTTTAGACTTCTTCATAATAAATTTGTTTTAATTTTATAGCTATTTATAGTTTTATTTATTGCCATTCCTCAATAACAAGTTAAAGTGGCAGATTGGGCTAATCAAAATGGGGGAAAGGACTCTTTGGGCCAATGATCAAACTCCACTTCCTCTCCCATTATCATATTGTCAGTTCTAGGTGGCTGAAGTCCACTTCATTTCCTGGCAACCCATGTGTATCAGAGTAGAGTATTGGTCCACAGGATTTCCAATGACTGTTTTCTCAGAAGATAATCAGGCTTCTATTCAAAGCCCCCTCTGGGTCTACTAAACTGGGTTCATGCCCAAGCGCATTAATCATTTGCATCCCCCAAGATTCCATTCCATCGTGGCCAGCAAAATCGAGGGTAGGAAAGGCAAATGATTCTTTACTAAACCACGTGAGATGAACTCCATCTCTTTTCATTGAATATTTTGTTTCTCTCACTCACACGGTTCAGTACTCTATGCCTTTCTTGGAGAAGTGTACAAAATACTAGCTCTCTTTTTCAGTTCTTGTCTGTGAGATTTAGAGGGGTTAACAAGAATCCTCCCACGACAAAGCAAACCAATCTCACTACCATCAGGCCATTCTAACATGGTGATGCCAAAGTCTGGGTAGACCTTCCCTGGTTGGTTTCTGAGATTCTAACTCTTCATGGCAATAGAAAGCCCCATTCATGCCCTCCCCCCCCCCAAGGCAACCATTGGTGATGTCAAACCACTGACCTTGTGGTTAGCAGTCCAATGAGTAACCACTATGGTGCCAGGGCTCCTTTCCATAACAAGTTTCCCTGATATTAAAGCTTCAGGCCTGATGAGCCAAATTCCTGCAGCTACCTACATTTTCTCAGCTACCAATGAGCATAATTCTCACCATAGTCTTCTACAGCTGAATCACCTTGGCTGATAATCTGTTCTTTTATGTGGTAATTCATTGCTGTCAAATTGATTCCATCTCACAGTTATCCTGTAGGACATAGTAGAATTGCCCCATGGAGTTTCCAGAGGTGTTCATTTTTACAGGAGTAGAAAACCTAATCTTTCTCCATGAAGCAGCTGGCGGGTTCAAACTGCTGAACTTGCAGTTAGAAACCCAATGCACAATCCATCATGGATTCAGCGCTCCTGTAAATGATAAATAGTATAAAAATAAGTGTTGGCACTTCACTCCTCCTCTTCTAGAGTTCAAGTTCCTCAGGTAGGATGCCCAAACCAAATTCACTGCTATCAAGTCAATGCCAACTCACAGTGACCCTATAGGATACAGCAGAACTTACCTGTGGGTTTCTGAGACTATGACCTTATGGGAGTAGAAAGACTATTATTTCTCCCATAGAGTGGCTGGCGGTGTTGAACTTGAGGTTAGCAACACAATACTATGCTACCAGTGCTCCTGCTCAGATAATGTGCTGTAGTCAGGTGGCAAGGATTCACTTCCGACCCATGGTCCATAATAACCCTATCCACAACAGAACAAAAGACTGCCTGCTACTGTGCCACCATCACAATTGTTACAATGCTTGAGATCATTATTGCAGCCACTATGTCACTCCATCTCAATGAGGGCCTTCTTCTTTTTCATTGTCCCTCTACTTCACCAAGCACGGTGGACTTCTCCAGGGACTGGGCTCACCTGACAACATGTCCAAAGCATGTGCGACAAAGTCTTGTCATCCTTGCCTCTAAAGAGCACGCTGGCCATATTTTTTCCGAGGTAGATTTGTTTGTGCTTTTAGCGTCCATGATACTTTCAATATTTTTTCTTGAGCACCACATTCCAAATGCATCTGTCTTCTCCAATCTTCCTTATTCTATGTCCAACTTTCACACAGATGTGAGGCAATGGAAAATACCATTGCTTAGGACAGGCTGACCTTAGTTCTCAAAGTAATATTCTTGATTTTACCTTACGCAGCGATTTGCTACTTGCATAAATCTTGATTGTGAACCCAAGCAAGACAAAATTCTTGATATCTGTTATGCTAATATACTAGTACCTAGAATAGTTCTTTCCACATCATTAGTGTTCAATAAATGGTTTCAGAGTCAATTTGTGTTTCCAGAAGATCATGACTGCTATCTCAACAAATCATTCTCACATAAATACTACATTCGAACTATGAAGTTAATCACAACCCCATAGCCTTCTTTTATTCAAAGAGAGAATGGGAGGTAGTATAATAAAGCTATATAATAAATTTAATATTCTGGTGAGGGTGGGGGGACCTCTAGAGATAGTGTTACTTTCTGCAGAGTAAAGAGAATATAATTGTTAAGAGACTCACTTGGAAATATTGGTTGGTCCAACAAGAATTGAAGAGAAAGTTTCCCTGCACACAGAGGCTAACAACATATCTGCTAACCCAAAGATCTGTGGTTTGCACTAAATAGCCACACATTACACTTTCTTGCAATAATTTATAAGAGCTAGAAAATCTGTTTGTAAAGATTAATTCCTGGACATCATTATCTGCTTTATGAACCTAATAACGCATGGAACTATGGTTGTATTCCCTGTCATGTATCCTTGTATTGTATAGGTAACAAGCTACTTTTTAAAAGGGATTTCCTAATTTCTAAATCCTGGTGGCCTAAAGGTTACATCACAGGCTGCTAAGGGAAACTGATAGTTTCCAGCATCTTTTCCTTATAGATACCTGGAAATCTGTACCTATAAACATCACAAACTTAACAGTCCTATGTGGTTCTGTCACATTGGTTTACTAGAAATCCAAATCAGTTTGAGGATATTGAACACTAGTAACAATATAAAAAGTAGTGCCCACCTATTTTCATCTTAATGGTAGGTTTTTAAATGAGGGAAATAAGGTTTTGAGGAGTTAATGGGCTTTCGGAAGGTCATAACTATTAATATAAAGAATGGAGTGTACTTACTTAATATTGCAGACCAAGTAGAGTATTATATAATTTTGTAGACAAATTAAGAACCTGCTTTAAAAATTGGAAATGAGAAAATAAGAAACACTTTGAAGTATAGAAACATGAGTGCTGTAATCATTTTTAATCACACAGGGATTCAGGGACATGTCTTTAACTTGGCTTTGCCATTAACTAGTTTTGTGACTCCAGGCAATGTGTTCAATCTCTCTGAGGCAAATTCAGAGCCATCATTGAAAACTAAGAATGCTAATACCTATGCTGTAGGTGTATATATGTAATAAAAGGAACTCTGGTGGTATAGTTGGTTACACACAGAGCTGTTAAAGAAGGGCGCAGATCTACCAATCATTGTAGAGAGGAAAGATGAAGCTGTCCTGTAAAAATTTCAATGCTTTAAAACCCAAAGGAGGAGTTCTACTCTGTCCTGTAAGGTCATTATGAATCAGATTGATGACATGCTATTTGTTTTGTTTTCTCTCTCCCTCTCTTTTCTTTTTTAATATGAAATAAATGAGAAAATGCAAAGGCCTTTAAATAAATGATAAATGATAAAATGCAAATGCAAACACAAGAACATAATCAGAAGTCAGTGAGATGTATACCAGGGGGTACCTGCAAAATCCTGGATTTTTTTTTCTCAATGTCAGGTATTTACATTTTTTTTACAAATCAACCTTGTCACCTTCAAAGTACTTGCTTTTACACTTATACATTTGTCACATCTGCGATTCTATTCTTGGAAACAGCCATCCAAACAAATGAGTTTGAAAACGAACAGCACTTCCGCCGCACCCCGCGCCCTACACACACCTCTTCTATGTTGTCAAATTGCTGTCCTATCATGTCCTTCTTCATTTGCGGAAGCAAAAATAAGTCACACAGAGCCAGGGAAGGAGAGTAAGGTGTGTGTGGGGGGCGGAGGCAGGGGGGTTTGTGTACTCCTGTGGGTACATGTGTGTTTATGTAATTAAAATTCAGGTCGGCTTCACTCTAAAGCCCAAATAGTAAAACAGTGCATACAATGACACCTACATTATTACATTATTTTCAAGGCAGTTCACAGTGATTTTTTGTTATCATACACATATATCTATTTTTATATTCTATCCATTCTTTATATTCCTGTGCCTTTTTACAGAAAAGCAGGGGGTGGCAACAGCAAATAGGTGTTCCATTACAAGATCGTGGTTGTTTAATGCATTCGCTTGAAAGTGCTTCCTTTCCCCACCTTTTATTTTAAATATATGTGGGGGAAATTCTATAATCCATTCCCTCAGACACATTCAATGTATTCAAATTCCTGGTGCACGTTTTAAGGTGAAAACGCTGCTACTATATGTTTCCCTTAAAGGAAAGCAGTGAGAAGCAGGAGTGGATTTTACCCTTCCTACTTGCTACGACACCTGCAGAGAAATAATTCTCACCATCACTGGCCACAGTGTATAGTTTTTACAAATATAACATCTGGCAATGGTTTATTTTGACATCTATTCACAAATGGGAAATACATTTTGAGGACTCAGAAAGTGGCAAAAGAGGGTGAAAATTGACAGCTAACTGCCTATGTCACGTATCAATTCTGGAAGTGATCAGTTGTACTTCAGGACTCTGGACCCAGGATTATATTAAAAAATTAATGGCTATGTTATATTATCTTTAAGAACAACAAAAACATTTAAGAAAAATGCCTTGGTCAGTACTTTAATATGATCATTACATAAAAGCAGGATCTTAGGAATTTTTTCCTTTACTTTCTATTAAATTGTATAAGCTCCTAAGACGACATTAATAGAAACAAACCAGTGAAGCCGCATTCAAATAGTTTACTAGTATAACCATTTCTCAGGTAAAGCATTAAGTAGTCTTCCAATATATAAAATACATTTAATGAATGCTTAATTATGATAAACCTGTTTTATAATTTAAATTATATACATATTAAAAATCAGTCCATGAAAATTACAACCTTTGATTTTGAGAACTAAAAGAAATGCAAATTTGTTCTTATGGACGTAATTGTAGCACTATGTTAGTGTCAATATCCAGATCATATGTTTTTTAATTTTGCCCATCACAAAATATTTTAAAAGTCTAAATTTATATGAATAAGTCAAGGCAAATACTTTTCAAAATGGTATTTGAAACTTCAAGTCATTGCCTATTCGAACAAATAAATAAGTTTAAAATGGAGGTGGGTGATTTTTGTGTTAATTTCAAAATCAAATAACTTTTACAATGCTGTTCATAACGTAACAGAAAATATTCACAAATTAAAAACTATGCACTCAAATCACACTGCAATAGTAATATATTAAAGTGAAGAACATTATTTTTATTGTTACTTATAATTGCATAGTAAAGATCACAAAGCACTGAGAATAGACTGGCATGTGTTGCTTATTGCTTTTCTCAGTACAGGTTAAATGACTGGGTATGTATGTGCACACGTACATTTTCTTAGTAGTCCAAATACAGAATTTTAGCATTTATTCTGTTTCATATTTATAAGGTAGGGTGGGGAAAGGGGGAAAATGAGGAGCTGATATCAAGGGCTCAAGTAGAAAGAAAATGTTTTGAAAATGATGATGGCAACATATTTACAAATGTGCTTGACACCGTGGATGGATGTATAGACTGTGATCAGAGCTGTAAAAGCCCCAATAAATGATTTATTTAAACAAGAAACAAAAAATGTACAATATGCATAGAGAGTGGGAGGAGGTCTAAATTCTGAACTCTACAAAAATTTAATGAATGACTTTAGCAAGTGCTTACATTTGGTATATAGCACAGCTAAGGAGAAACAACGTCCAACCTGTTCTCTCCAGTTCAGTCCCCTGCTGAGAATCTACTTTTCAATGACAGATGTACTCAATACAAATCTACAGCTCACAAATGCCTGGGAAATTCCATCTGTATACATCCATTTTATTTTTGACCACTTCCAATTTTCCTATAGTCAAACTTTGTTAATTTCATTTTCTGGTATTAGTTGATATTTTAGCCTTTCTTCTCATTTTGAGTCATGCTTCATATAGCAGGTAAAGGTCTACAAAGCCATCTCATTAAGTCAAGTGTACTTTGGGTAGGCAACTGTCCCCATTATATTTTGAGCACCTTCCAATTTGAGCTGGTCATCTCTCAGCACTCTATAAGAAAACAATCCACATAGGTTTACTTTGGCTCCCCCCACAACACCGCCCCCTATGTAGATCACTGTGCCCTTTTCTTAGTTTGTTTTAGTTTGGATTGAAACCTGTCCATCATGTTGACTGTGTTGGTATTTTGAAATACAAGTAGCATAGCTGCCAGTATCACAACAATGGGGAAGCCATCACAGCACGATACACTGAAAGATGAATACTGTAGCAGACCTTTCCTGGGGATCTTGTAAAAGTGGAAATTCTGATTCAGTATATCTTTTTGAAACTTGAACATATGAAGAACAATTTGATACCCTTTGCTGTAGTTGAGCCTTCTCAGAAGATCTAAAACTGAGAGAATATCCCAAGATATTTTCAGTCAGAAGCAGAGTTGAGATGGATACTGTGGCAGCAGTGATAATACGACACATAACAATAATTGTGAGGTTAGTGCAGGATGAGGAAGTGTTTCATTCTGGTAGACTCTGGGTTGCTATGAGTGAGAATCACTCAAGGGCACCCAACAAAAACAGCGATTTACACATATATATATTCATGCATGTATGTTTATATATATATTCACGTATGTATGTGTGTATATAATCATGCATGTATATATTCATGTATGTATGTGTATATATTCATGTATGTATGTGTATATATTCATGTATGTATGTACATACATATTCACATATATCCATGTATGTATATATATTCATGTATGTATGTATATAAATTCATTTTGATTTTGTCAGGAGCTTTTGAATGTTTAGCTAATAAATCAGTGGTTTGAACCCATGGGCTTCTCCATAGGACAGAGATATGGCGGTCTGCTTCTCTAAAGATTGGCTGTTCCATCCCGTCTTATAGTGTTTTTATAACCAGAATCGACTTGACAGCAAAGAGCAGTTGTCTTTTTTCAGTGGTTCTCAACTGGGGTGATTTTTATAATCCTGGCACACATAACAATTTCTGGAGACAGTTCTATTCCAAACCTAACATGCAATCATTCCATACTTACAACAGATTTACTGTTTTGAATACCTACTGATCATACAATGACTGAGTGTTCTATTCTGGGAGAAGACTATGAACCGTCATGGTATATGGCATTTTGTTTATATATTTGCTATGGATTGTATTAGTAACATAATTTTCATTGATTGTACCTACCCTCAATAATTATCTGTATTATTTGAAAATGGCGTTCTTTGACAAAGGGATTTGTACATCAGTTCTTGTAGTATGTATTGCTTCAAATTATCTCTCTGAAAAGAACATTCATTTTTAACCAGCAGATCCTTTAATGACATTATCACAGCAAAGATTCTATATGAAGTTTTTAGTTTTAGTTTGGATATGATGACAGTTTGTCACATGCATAATTACAAAGCTGCATAAATGTAGATGCTGTGTTACTCTGAAAATGAATTTATAAGAGAGACTTACCAGCCATCCTGGAGCTACTCTGTGGAAGTGGAGATGCACACCTGGTTTTCACACTGTAACACTGCTTCCTTCAACAACTGAACTGTTGACATGGGCATGTAAGCTAGTCAGAAAAGCAAAAACCATAAAGTACATAAAAAACTAGTGCGAACAGAAAGAAAAGAATTAAGTAAAAAATACACACATTCAGATTTTTCATACTGCCAAACATCAAACTTAATTGGGCTTTCCCATATTGTTTATACCATTTATTAAATATATAGTAATGTTTCATCTTAATATATATATTTTTAATTTTTTAGTTTGGAAAAATATATTAAACAACAAATGTAAAGTTTAAAGTTATTATATTTATTACATTGATATTAAATGGTTCTACCAAAATATTTTCAATTAGAGGATTGATTTTCATAACATCAAGGAACTTTTTTTTCACAAATATTAAAGATATTTTCAGCATTTTTTTCAGAGCCCGTCTCAGAAGAAGGACAGGATTCTAGGTGGAACTGTGAGCATTAGCTAATAAGTTTTATTTTAAAACCCAGCAGTCATTTTAGTCATCTCAATTCAGGATCTATGCTCTGTGCCAAAATCCATTAGCAATTCTGATTCACTGGCTCTCAACCTGCCCAACACATTAAAGCTTTAGTCCAAGTTGCACTGAAATATGCTTTAGTTTATGAATTAAGTCTGCTCTCTTGACTACCCAGAGCACCAAAGTAATCATTGTTAGGAAGCTTAGAAGTAGATGGAGTTTTGCAAGCAAACATGTCAAGCACAAACAAATGGGATATTTTAAAGTAATAGAGATTACCAAAGGACCTTGAGATTCAATATTTGTAAAAGTTAAGCCAATGGTGATATACAGTTGCATTTTAATTATTCAGTTTTTTTTCCCTTATAAATCATTCATATAGAGAATATACATAAAACCTCCCTTGGAAAATTCATGGCTTAAAATACCCCAAATCCTATTGAATTGTATTTTATATGCAATTATAGGAATGCATGTTAAAACTACCACAATGTTGATTGTGCAAATAATGGATTTTATAAGAAAAAATTATTTCCTATATATATAGAAAGCTTATATGCCACTGAGACTCTCTTATTAAGTCTGTAGAACCCTGGTATTCTTACACAAAATGCTTGTCTTATAATCCTTAAAAATGAATGCATTTGTAAATACAATTTTTTCTCCAGAATTACCATTATTGTGTTACTTTTTCCTTTAATTTGGAGGCAACATATTACAATGATTCAAAAAATGAGCATATCTGAATTTCAGTCTTGTTTCCATGGCATCAGTGGACTGGGATTTCCTTCATCTATAATACTAATAGTAATAATAGTACTTGGCACTTGAATTTGTTGATGAGTTAAATACATTAGAACTATAAAACAGAATTTTGCTTGCACATGAAAGACCCTGAAAATAATATTTTATGTTGGTTTGAAAAGAGAAATAAACTTTAAGTTTAATAGAATCTAGTATGAATTGTGATAGTTTTGGACACCGAGCAAAATAATTCTTATAGGATGCTCCAAGCATCAAGAAGAGAATCTACCCTTATAAATCCTAATTATACCCCCCACCAGCAGCTTCACAGCATCTACAGTATTTGTAGAAGTTATTTGATGATCTCTGAGAGAATAAAAATTAAGCCCACTAAATTTGGAAAGATATAAATATGATAGTATATAACCATTCTAAAGGT
>NW_022111369.1:90050231-90054440 GCF_000313985.2 Echinops telfairi
TATATACCAGATATTCCAGCTTTCTGGTGTAAGCTGGTGGCTGTGAAAGAAAATAGGAAAATTAGCAGTTAATTAAGAGATTCCAGAGGACTCAGTCACAGATTAAAGACAACTTGTGCAAAAGGGAAAAAGATCAACATTGCAATACCCCTCCCTGCCATACTCCGAATAAAATGTATTATGGAGCACTGTTGTCTGGCTTCGGTCTCCGTAATGCCTAAACTGTTAGTTGCTGGGTGCCTTTGATTAGGTTCAAATTCATAGTACCATGTCCCACAGAAGGACTTACTGTCTGGGACTTGTCTGGTTTGCTTACATGTTTAAAATATGTGAGATGAAGTTAGTCTATCTTCAGTTGTAATGAGCAATATTGCTGTACTTTCTCCAAGATAGATTTGTTTCTCCATGCTACCTTTAATGTTCTTTTGCAACACCATATTTCAAATGATTTTTTCCTCCATCTTCGATATTCATTGTCTAGCTTTCACATAACATATAATACTATTGAAAATACCATGTCTTGGGTCATGAATTGACCTAAGTCAACTCCTCTTTAGGTGTACTTAAGTCCACAAAGTGGAATAATTTCTCTATAACACTTTAAAGAAAACTTGTGCAGATTTGCCAAATGCAATGTGTTCTTTAATTGCTAGACTGTTTTTACCATGAGAATTGATCATGGATCCAAGTAAAATGAAATATTTGACAACTTTGATACCTTCTCTGACTGGCCCACTTGCAAAGATTTTGGTTCCTTTCCAACGAGTTTTAATCTATAATGCAGGCTGAAGTTTTTTTTTTGTTTTTGTTTTTGCTTTTTTAAAATCTTCATCAGAGACTGCTTCAAATGTCCCCCACTTTCAGCAAGCAAGATTGTACCATTTACACACTGTAAATTGTTATATAATCTTGATGCTCTGGCGCCCTGATGGTATTGTGACTCACTCACGGAGCTAGTAACTGCTAGGTTAGCAGTTCAACACTACCAGCTGCTCTGCAGGAGTAAGACAAGGTTTTCTATTTCTGTCAAGAGATACAGTTCTGGAAACCAACACGGGCAGTTTTACCCTGTCCTCTAAGGGTCTCTATATTTGGAATTGATTCAGTAGAAGTGAGTTTGAGTTTTTGAATCTGATATTCAGTTATTCATATATACCTAGCTCTCATATTATTTGTGTATCACACAGACATGGTAAAATAGTACAACACTGACTTAGATTTTTCTGATTTGAAATAATGCCCATTTCAGTCAAAGAACAGCCTCTTGATTTATATATAGGTTCAGCCAGTGCACAATTAAGTGTTCTGAAACTCCCATTCTTCATTAATTTTATTATTATATTATATTAATGCTCTACACAGTCAAAAGCTTTTGTATGGTCAATAAAACACAAGTAAACATGATTCTGGTATTCTCAGTTTTCAGCCAAGGTTCTTATGATTTTAACAAATAATATCCCTTAAACCATGTCTTCTTCTGAATCCAGTTTGAATTTCTGGAATCATTCTTTTGTTGTACTGCTACAGCAAATTTTAAATGTCCTTCAGAAAAAAGTGGACTTACATATGATATTAATGATATTGTTCGATAGTTTTCACATTTTGCTTTTCCTTGGAATAGACAGAGATATAGATCTCTTTCACTCAGCTGTCCAGATTGCTCTGCCTTCTTGTTTATTGACATTGACTAGTTAATGCTTCAAAGGCTGTGTCAGCCTGTTGAAATAATTCAATTGGTATTCCATCAATTCCTAGAGGCTTGATTTTCATTAATGCCTTTAGTGCAGCTTGGATTTCTTCCTTCAGTACCATCCTCTATTGACAATACATTACCACTTGAAATGGTTGGACATTGACCAATTATGCTTGCTCTGTTGAATGTTGAAACTTCTTGCAACATTCCATATGTTGCACATGGTGTTGTTAGGAGCCATCAAGTCCGTCTCACTCAGAGAAACCCCATGCACAACAGCATCAAACACTGACCTGCCCTGTTGCAGCCACACAGTTGCTCATATATTTGAGCCCATGGTGGCCATCATTGTGTCCGTCCATCTTGCCGAGGTCTTTCTCTTTTTCACTATCACCGAACTGTACTGAGGACGATGCCCTTCTCCAGACAGTACTCTCTCCTGACAACATGTCGAAAGGACATGAGATGAAGTCGGACCATCGTTGCCTGTTTGGTGAGCATTCTGGTTGTATTTCTTCCAAGACAGATTTGTTCGTTCTTTCAGCAGTCCGTGGTACTTCGAATATTCAACACCAGTACCACAATTCAAATGCATTGATCCCTCTTTGATCGTCCAAATTCTGTGTCCAATTTTCACAAACATGAGGCAATTGAAAATACCATGCCTTGGGTGAGGTGCACTTTTGTTATTTCAAAGTAACATTTCTGGTTTTCTACAATTTAAAAACGATCTTGCTCAGCAGATTTACCTAGTGCAGTGAATCCTTTGATGTCTGACTGTTGCTTCATCTTGTTGGATCCGAGCAAGATGAAATCCTTTACAATTTTAATCTTTCTCCATTTATTTTGAGGTTACTTACTGGTTCAGTTGTGAGGATTTTGCTCTTCTTTACATTGAATTGTAATCTATATCGAATGTTGAAATATTTGATCAGGACCAGTAAGTGATTCAAATCCTCCTAGCTTTCAGCAAGAAAAGTGGTGCCATCAGCATATCATGGATAATTAATAAATCTTCCTCTAATTATGATGCCACATTCTTCTTCATATAAGCCAGTTTGTCTGAGTACAGATTGGATATATATGGTGAGAGGTTACAATCCTGATGCTCACTTTTCCTTGTTTTAAACCATGCACCTTCCATAATTCTGTTCACACAACTGCCTTTTGATCCATGTATAGTTAGTTTCCTTATGAACACAATAAAGTGTGTTCTTAAGGCTGTCCCTAGTTTGTTATGATCCACCCAGTCAAATGCCTTTGCATAATCAAAAAACACATGAAACCACCTTTATGTTCCTCTGCTTTCAGCTAAAGTACATTTGACATCAGCAATGATATTCCTTGTTCCAAGTCCTCTTCCGAATCTGGCCTGAACCCCTGGCAATTTCCTGTCGATATATTGCTGCAACTGATGCTGGATGATCTTCATCAACTATTTAATTGCATGTGATGTTGACATAGTTCTATAATACTTGTGTTCATTGGGTTTTCCTTGAGTGCCAATAGATATAATCCATCACAGACAATTGTTCTTAAAAATTGATCTTGAAATATCATTTTTCACAATGAATGCAGTGCCATTCCTCTTGATTGTGTCATTCCGTATAGTGAGCTACAATGAATTTGTCTTCTGTTGGTGCACATATCTTTAATGGGTACGAATATGGATCTGTTCCAGCCAAGTACTGTCTTCCAATTTTTTGGCGTAGACAAGTGAAGGCTTACACTGCTTCATCTACTTGTTAAAACCTTTCAATTGTTATTCTATCAATGCCTGGAACCTTGTTTTAAGCTATTGATATCTGTGAAGCTTGAACTCCTTCCTTCTAAATCACTGGTTCCTTCTCATATGCTACCTCCAGAAATGATGGAATGTTGACTAGTTCTTTCGGATACAGTGATTCTGTGTATTCTTTTTATCTTCTTTTGATGTTTCCTGCATCACTGAATATTTTGCCCACAGAATCTTTCAATATTGAAACGCAAAGCTTGACTTAGTTCTTGAGTTCTTTAACTTTAAGAGCTGCTGAGCTGAGTGTGTTCTTCCTTTTTGGTTTTCGAACTCTTTGTCTTTGCTCATTTTATTATATTTACTTTTTCTTATCGAATTGCCCATTGCAATTTACTTTTCAGCTCTTTGACTTTATTATTTCTTCCATTTGCCTTAGCTATTTTACACTCAAGAGCAAATTTCAGAGTCTTTTCTGACATCCACTTTGATCTTGTCATTTTTCCTAACCTTTTTGGTGTACACATTTAGTTTTATTGTAACAAAGCAACTTGTACACTTTTAACTTTTAAAACTGAGCATCGTTCCTTTCCAGTGAAACAAAAAGAAAATTTGAAAATAAAGAGGAACAAAATGACAATAGAGAATGTCAATTCCAAAGAAGGTCCTGCAGGTTCTGCTGGTTCTCCCATCGAGTGGCGGGGCTCAAGTCATCATTCGAAGAGAATTTTATTGTAGATCCCCTTGCAGAGGGGTCTTGGGGAGGAGATGAGACAGACAGGGT
>NW_022111369.1:90055006-90065261 GCF_000313985.2 Echinops telfairi
CAAGGATATCCGTTAAACATCACAATTAAACATGCCAAAGGAGAAGTCATGTTGTCAAAATGCCCACTTAACCCACCCAAACATCTCAAACCCACCCTTTTCTGACCTTCTATAAGCCCCCTTTTAAAAATTATTTTTACCTTTTTTTTTAAACAAGAGAAAGTAGACAGATACATGTTGGTAACTGCTAACTGTCCATATTCACATAGCGCCACAGTGTAATCTCTGAGCCTAATATATAGAGAAAGGAGGAAAGAAGCTAGAATGCTGTGCACTACTACACAGGGACCTAGCACCCTCCAGCTGCCAGCAGGACCACGGGAGCAGAGGGTTTTCTGTTTTCCCACAGAGCACGGTGGTTTTTTGATTCCATAGTTTTTGTTGAGACAGGAAGGGATAAAAATTAATTTGAACACGAGGGAGTAGAGATTCTTCTCCACTGTATTCTGCACAAGGCATTATTCCCCCCCACCCCCAAATAAGTTGAGAACCATGGTGTAGAGAAAGGAAAAAAGAGTCCTCAAGAACAGAGCACAAAAGGAAGAAACAAAAACAAAACAAAAACAAAAAGAGACTGCCACTTGCTCTCAGGGACTGAAGAAAATTTAAAAAGGTTAGAATCCATCAGTGTTCTGTTAGTCATCCTCCCCTTCATCCTCCTCTCCTTCCTCTCCCTCAATATCATTTCATCTTCTTCCCCTTCATCTTCATCCCCTTCTTCATCAATGTCTTCTAAACCTTCTTCTTCTGCATCTTCGTCACCACCTTCTTCTTCACCTTCCTCATTATCCATATCAGGAACCATATCGAGCTTGCCGCAAATGAAGAAACTTAAGCTGCAGGGGACCCCGGCCCCCCTGAAGGAAGAAAAAGAACAGCAGGAAGCAATTGAACATATTGATGAGGTACAGAATGAAACAGACAGACTTAAAGAACAAGCCAGTGAGGAGATTTTGAAAGTAGAACAGGACTATAACAAACTCCGCCAACCATGCTTTCAGAAGAGGTCAGACTTGATCGCCAAAATCCCAAATTTTGGGGTAACAACATTTGTCAACCACCCGCAAGTGTCTGCATTGCTTGAGGAAGAGGATGAAGAGGCTCTGCATTATTTGACCAGAGTTTAAGTGACAAAATTTGAAGACATTAAATCAGGTTACAGAATAGATGTTTATTTTGCTGAAAATCCTTACTTCGAAAAGAAAGTTCTCTCCAAAGAATTTCATCTGAATAAGAGCGGTGATCCATCTTCAAAATCAACTGAAATCAAATGGAAATCCGGAAAGGACTTGACAAAACGTTCCAGTCAAACACAGAACAAAGCCAGCAGGAAGAGGCAGCATGAAGAACCAGGAAGTTTCTTTACCTGGTTTTCCGGCCACTCTGATGCAGGTGCAGGTGAGTTAGGAGAGGTCATCAGAGATGATATTTGGTCAAATCCATCTATTTTCCTAACTTTTTAAATAACCTTTGGTTTCCCCATCAATAATTCTCTTGATATTGTTCCACAGTTCATCAGGCCTCTTCTCATTAGTGTTCATCAAATATGGTTGCTTTCTTGAAATTCAGGTGGGATATACTTA
The DNA here is from genome assembly GCF_000313985.2 of Echinops telfairi. Taxonomy (NCBI): domain Eukaryota; kingdom Metazoa; phylum Chordata; class Mammalia; order Afrosoricida; family Tenrecidae; genus Echinops; species Echinops telfairi. The sequence continues at coordinate 90,056,590 of NW_022111369.1, forward strand.
TCAAGGCCCTATTAAGGCTGATATGGACTTGTTTTAATATTCTTCATCTTCCACCCAAATTTACATAGGAATGGTAAGTTCTACAGTTAAACCCAACCCTCATGTTAATTACTTATATTAAGCTTCACCATTATTTCTTCCAATAGATGTAGTCAATTTGATTTCTGAGTACTCTTTCTATATAAGTTTCTGTATAAGGTCACCTTTTGCAATGTTGAAAAGGTTATTTGCTATGAAGAAGTCCATAGTCTTCAACATTCTATTACACAAACTCTAACTTCATTTCTGTCACTAAGACCATACGTTCCAACTACTGTTCCTTTTTCTGTGCCTGTTTGATCAATGTCAGACTGAAGGAAGGATTGAATTCTTTATTTTCTTCATCACTAACTTGTGATTGGTAAATAAATTTGAATAACATTTCCAATCTGTGTTGATTGGCTTTTTCTTGAATGCAGTTATCTATAAACCTATCACAGAGAGAATTGTTCTTTTTCATCATTTTATTGGGGGCTCATACAACGCTTAACACATCCATCCATTGTGTCAAGTACATTTATTGCCATCATCATTCTCAAAACATCTGCTTTGCACTTGAGCCCCTGGCATCAGCTCCTCCTTTTTTTCCCTCCCTCATGAACCCTTGATAATTTACAAGTCATTATTATTTTGTCATACCTTTCACTGTCCAATGTCTCCCTTTACCCACTTTTCTGTTTTTCACAATGTATACTGAGCCATTCCTCTTGATTGAGTCATTCAGTGGACAACACTATATGATTTCTTATTCACAATACTCAATACCAGTCGATTTGAGCTCATTAATGATTATAAAATCAGTTTTTAAGGATTTAATTTCATTTTTAAAGACTTCCAATTTTCCTATATTCATGCTTTGCACATTCCAAGTTCTGATGATTAGTTGATTTCTGTAGCTGTTTCTTCTGATTTTGAGTCATGCCTTATTAACCCATGAAGGTCCCCAATTATTTTGTCCAACAGATTTTATTTCAATCCCAGGATTATTGTAGACTCTACTTTGAGAATGTAGCTTTTCCTCAGTCATATGTTGAGTGTCTTCTGCCTTTCGGAGCTCATCTTCTGGCACTATCTCTGACAAATTTCTGCTTCGATTTATTAGCCCTTAAGTATCTGATAATGCTTTGATGCTAGGTATAAAGTTTTCAGGGGCCAATTCTTCCTAAATGGGCAGAAGATTCCTTCTTTGTAGTCTTTTCTTAGTCTGGAGGCTCTGTTGAACTTTGTTCACTTTGGGTGCTCCTACTGAAATATCAGTAACAGATTCCAGCATCAGAGCATTGCACAATCCACAACAGTATGACAGACTGAAAAGTGGTGAATTTTGAACATGGTATCCTTCAGTATTTCAACTTGAATATAAAACATTTTTCCATCTTTTGTGTTTCATATATACAAGTTTATTGTTCTCTTTTGATCTTCTAACTCCAGGTGTTCTCATATTTAAGTATAATTCTTTACTTTTTCCTATTGAACTTCCCTTTAGAAGTTTCCGTTTAGTTCATTTACTTCATCATTTCTTCCATCCGCTTTAACTACATACAAGAACAAGTTTCTAAATCTCTTTAAATATCCACTTTGGTCTTTCTTTCTTTCGAATGATCTTTTGCTTTCTTCATGTATGAGGTTCTTGTCATCGCACAAATCATCAACCCTTGGTCCTTGGTGTTCAATCAAAGAAATCTGTTCTTGATAGGTTGTCTCAATTCAAGTGGGATATACTTTAGGTCATATTTTAGGCTCACATGGTCTTGTTTTATTTATTTATTTATTTATGAACTTACACATGAGCAATTGATGTTTATTACACAGTGGTTCCCTGGCTTCATTTTGACAGGTGGTAGTGAACTTCCCCATACTCTTTTCTCAGACATTTATTGAATTTGTTTTCTGTGTGTCCCATGTGGCAAACTCTATATTCATAGTCACTGTTGTTGACAAACATATTAGGAATGAAGACCTCATTACTGATCTCACAAAATTTTATCATGGGATCTCAAAATTATTTTTATCACAAAAACCATATTTTCAACTTATGATTCTTCATCTTTGTTTCCAACTTTTACATTCTACTTATGAATAATTATGAATATATCTTGATTACAAATTTGATAGCTTTAAGACTTAGGAAGACATTAGGAAGATATCACTAGCTTTCCTATTTGGTGAGTAAATTTTAATAAATATTGTATTAACGGGACTTCCTTGTAGTAATATAGGTTAAATTCTATTTCAAGATAAATCTGGAAGTGTTCTTTTTGATGATAAATTTGACATCATCCCTCTTGAGATTGTCATTACTGGCACAGTAATCTATATTGTTGTTCAATTTAAAATGATCAATACCTGCAACAATGTACTCAAACTTAAGAACCATTATGGGGATCGCACATGGCCAGGAAGTATTGTTCTTGTGTACATAGGGTCCCAATCAAACCAACTATATGGCACCTAAAAAAAAAAAAAAGCCAGAAGAAGAAAACCTAGCATGTTTATTTTTATGTATGTAGTCTGTATTCCATCTCACTGTTAATGACTTCCAATCTTCCTATTTTCTATGTTGTGATTATCAATACATATTTGAAACTATATCTTCTCATTTTGATACATGTCAACAAGCAAATGAAGGTCCCCCAAACTTTACTGCATTTAAGTCATTAAAACAGAGTTTACTATAAAAGATAGCTCCTCCCCACTCATATTTTGATTAATTTCTAACCTGAGGCGCTCATCTTCAGCACTATATCTGAAAAGGTTCTTCTACTATTCTTACCATTTCAGTGGCAAATACCTCAGAAGTGGCTAGTAGATTATTTCTTCCTTGTCTATTCTTAGTCTGTAAGCCCTGTGTAAACCTGTTCATTGTGAGGGGTCTTGCTGCTATGTGAGCTCCATATGTCATAGCTTCTAGCATCACATTACATGCAAGCCACCACAATATGAAAAACTGAAAAATAATATAGATACTAGATTTCAAAATCCTTAAGAACCTGTATCCCTACTATGAAAACTTAAGTACATACAATAAGATTTAGCTGACATTTAAATAAAGTGTGGGAATAAAATTAAAGGAAAATTATTATTAAGACAAAAAGTATACTGAGGATATGATAGTTACAATGAGTTGTTTAAGTGTCATAAATTCAATAATAAAAATAATTATCATTTTTTATAATACAATTACAATTTTTATTATAGTAAGTAAGAATAATAAGCTCATCCTCAAGGTAAAGAATTATAAAGTCTCATATGGGCTTTGAAATTTAAATTCCATACATTTACTTTTAAAGAAAATTAAGAAAGATCAAAGTGTATAAGTCAATAAAACATCATGTAACCTCTCATTCAGTTTTGTTTCAAGTTATTTACCAAACTCTGTGAAGATTAATATGCATTTGGGGAGTGTTGTTCCCTTTGACAGTGTTGCCTTGGTAAAATAGTCCAATAAAATGTATTGGTAATGTTTTATGCTATTTTAAAAAATAAATCTCTCACATATATTTTAAAATCTTATTATGAAGGCATTCTTACTGATATTAAAAAATGTTACCCATCTTCACTTTATCATCAGCTTTTATCCCTTTGCTCTTGTTGTTAGGCATATTTAGTCAGACTCTATATACAACAGAACAAAGATGACCTGATTCAATCATTTCTATGTTAGAGGCCATTGTCTCCCTGTAATCATTAATAAAGAGCAGCCTGTTTGTGCTTCTTCCACAACACATTTGTTGATTTTTTTCTGGAAGTCTGGACTATATTTAATATTGTTAACCAGCACTATAATTCAAACTCATCAATTTTTTATTCACTATCCAGCTGTTGCATATGAGGCTTGGAAGAAACCATGGCTTGGGTCAAGCATATGTTAGTCTTCAGAGTGGTATCTTGCTTTTTAACTCATTAAGTAGGTCTTTTTCACAAGAATTATTCAATGATATACATTGTTTGAGTTATTGCTGTTCCAATTGGTGTCAAATGTGAGTCTCTTGACAATCTCAACCTTTTCTATATTTATTGTGATGATTTATATTGGTCTATTTGTGAGGATTTTTAAAAATATTGTGCTGTTATTTGCATATTGGAGGCTGTTCAGGAGGTTTCCTCCCATCATGAGGCCATGTTTGAGTTTTCATATAATCCCACTTTCGGACCATTATCTTAGAATACTGATGGAGTAACTATGGAAAAAGGATTCAGCTTTGAAACATACCTTTCCTCACTTTTCACCATTCAACATGCCTTTGTTCTGTTCCATTGTTTTTCTCTTGGTCTATATATAGGTTCTGCATGAGCACATTTAAGTGTTCTTCCTACTCCTCTCATGTTATCCATAATTTGTTATATGCATACTTGAATGACTTTGCATTGTAGATACATCACAAGTAATCATATTACTGGTATTCCTTTGTTTCAGCCAAGATCCATCTGTTATCAGTAAGAATTTCTTCCATTCCATGTTTTCTTCTGAATTTGGCTTAAATTTCTAGAAGTTCCCTATTGATGTACTGATACATGCATACATTTTAAAATTACCTTCAGAAGTTTTCATTAGAGAGAGAGAGAGAGAGAGAGAGAGAGAGAGAGAGAGAGAGAGAGAGAGAGAGAAAGGAGAGCATCCTGGTCCAAGTCTCGAGGACATTCCCAATCTAGCAGCCAATGCACAGAGAGAACAGTGGAGTTGAGCTCACCACAAGACATCCCCTTACTGACCCACAGTGCTACAGGGAACAGCACCCGGGGCAGCACCAAAGACACAGTGTGGGCATTGTGCCCAGTCTGACCCCACCACACATCAGGGTGTAACATGAAGGGAGTGCAACAGAGCAGCAAGGGTAGCAAAGCAACAAATCCCTGGGGAACCCCGAAAATAAACTTTGGATTCCAGGGACAGGACTTGGTACTGCATCAGACCCAATTGGAAAATATTCATAAGGGTCAGCAGATACCTGGAACTATTTATAAACTATTTTTCTTTCTTCCTTTATTTTTTTTTCATGTCTAGCTATATAAAATAGGTAAGCTAAACAATCCTGAGGATAAAGCAATGGGACCGATGGTTCCTGGAGCACATGGGAGAGGAGGAGGTGAGGGAAAGGGATGAGGGAGCCTACAAACCCAGGGACAAGGGAACAACAAGAGATCTAAAATCGATGGTGAGGAGGGTGTGGAATATCTGCTGGGCTTTGATCAAGTGCAAAATAGCCCAGAGGTAATACGGAGAGCTGAATGACGGTCAGACCTGATAGTAGGACAGGAGGAAAGTAAAATGAATGAACTGGGAGGCAAAAGACATTTAGAGAGGTATAAACATCAGCATGTACTTATGTATATATATTAATATATAACTATAGGGATATAGGTTTATGTCCATATGTTAAATATTAAGGTAGCGGATGGACATTGGGCCTCTATTCAAGTCCTCCCTCAATACAAGAACACTTTGTTCTAATAACCTGGCATTCTGCGATGCTCACCTTCCCAAGATGATTGCTGAAGACAGAATGGATGCATAAGCTATTGTGATGAAGAAAGCTGGTGGTGCCCGGCTACTAGAAGATATAGTGTCTGGGGTCTTAAAGGCTTGAAGTTAAACAAGCAACCATCTGGCAGGGTAGCAACAAGGCCCACATGGAAGAAGCACACCATTCCCTGTGATCACAAGGTATCAACCAGATGAGCTATCAGGCATCTGAAAACTCAAAACAAGCAACCATTTCGATGCGAACCAGGAGGGGTCAGAATAGAGACCCAAAGCCCATCTGCAGACAATAGGACATCCTCTTACAGAAGGGTACAGGAATGGATAATTATGCCAGCCAGGGTGTAGTATAGCACAGACGAAAAACACGACATTCCTCTAGTTATTTAATGCTTCCTCCCCCTCTCACTATCATTACCTCAGTTCTACCTTACAAATCTGGCTAGACTGAAGTGTGTATACTTGTACAAATAAGAGCTCTTGACACACAGAATCCAGGACAGATAAATCCCTCAGGAACAATAATGGGAGTAGTGGTATCATGAGGGTAGGAGGATGGTGGGTGGAGAAAGGGAGAACCGATGGCAATGATTGATATATCACCCCCCATCCCCCACTGGGGAATGGGCAACAGAAACATGGTTGAAAGGAGACAGCAGATAGTGTAAGAAAAATAAAAATGATTTTCAATTTATCAAGAGTACACGAGGGTGTGAGGGTGGGGGAAGAAGGGTAAAAGGAAGAGCTGATACCAAGGGCTCTAGTTGAGAGAAAAGGTTTTGAAAATGATGATGGCAACATATGTACAAATGTGCTCGATACAATTGATATATGGATTGTTGTAAGAGCCCCCAATAAAATCATTCATTAAAAGAACAAAGAAAGTTTCATTTGCATATGATATTAATGATATTATTAAATAACTTCTACATTTCTTAGAGATGGACATAAATATGAATCTCTTCCAGTTAGTTAATCAGTTAGTTGTTTTCCAAAGTCCTTGTCATTGATTAGTGAACATTTCCAAGATTACATTGAATTGCTGAAATTTTCAATGTGTATCCTGTCAATTTATGGAGCTTTTATTTTCATCAAGGTTTTCAGTTTAGCTTGGACATTTTTTTTTTAGCTGTTAGCATCGATTCTTGAAAATTTGTTTTTCTGAAGTGATTGAATTTGGGCTAAGTATATGTTTTACAATGGCTCTGTGCATTCCTTCAATGTTCTTTTGTTGTTTTCTTTTTTGTTGTTGTGTTTTGTTGGTTTTTTTTTTACTGATTTTATTTTTTAATTTTTTAAATCATTTTATTAGGGGCTCATACAATTCTTATCACAATCCATACACACATCAATTGTGCAAAGCACATTTGTACTTTCATTGCCCTCATCATTCTCAAAACATATCCTCTCTACTTAAGCCCCCGGCATTAGGTCCTCATTTTTTCCCTCCCCCCCGCTCCCCCTCCCTCATGAGCCCTTGATAGTTTATAAATTGTTATTTTGTCATATCTTGCCCTGCCCGACATCTCCCTTCACCCACTTTTCTGTTGTCCACATCATTCAGTATTTTGCTCATAGAATTTTTCAATATCTCAATTAATTATTTAGATCTTGTAGAAATTGCTAACTCTTTACACATTTCATCTCATCTTTTCTTGTCAAGATCTTTTTTAAATGTTCTGATGAGGTCTTTTACCTCATCATTTTTCTAGCGCCTTTTGTCTTTTTACATCACGTAGCAGTTTTAGCATCTATTCTGATATTCGTTTTGTTCTTTTCTTCATCTCCTGAATTTTAATGATCTTTTTATTTCTTCATGTATGATATTGTTGATGTCATCCCATAACTCATCTGGCCATTAATATTCCATGCACCAAATTTATGCTTGAGAGTGTGTTTGAGTTCAGGTATAGGAATAAAGATATCTTAATGATTTTGAAATTATCTTACAGCTTTTTAAACTTACATTCTGGAAGCTGAGGAAATGAGAGCTTTGATTGTGAGATCTTATTAGATCTGTATTTCAAATTCAAAGTAACAAACAAGCAAACATATTTTATGAACAGATATATCTGTATTGCTCACTAATAGTACCAAACAATTCATATTATCTCTCTGTCTTCAGTCTATATTTTCAAAGAAATTCGTTTTGTCACAAACAAAAATGGCATTTGTGGAAATATTTTCTATGATTATATAAGGGGAATTATAAATAGACTGAAATAAATTCTCTTTGCAGTTTAGAACCACTAGAATTTTCTAGGTCTCAGTGTTTTCATGTGAAATATGGGAGGTGAGATATGATCATTTAAATTTGATTCTAAAACAATGGGTAGTTTATCAGAATTATTTTGAAATATAATTAGGTGATTGGTATATAAAAGCAATAAATAATATTTACTGAAGAATAGGGATGTAACCCACCCAGAGGCACCTCAGAAGATAAGCATGACAATCTGCTTAGAAAAAGCCACCGTCTTGAAAGTCCTCTGGAAGAATACTACGCTGCATCACATGAGGTTTCCCGTGGGTTACAATTAACTCTGTAACAACTAGCAACAGCAACATTGATAATACTAGGGTTTATTCTTTGTATTGCCTGGCTAGACTCTAATTGACTCGACTCAACTCAACTCAACTCACTCAACTCAATTCAAATCAACTCAACTCAACTCAACTCAACTCAACTCAACTCAACTCAACCCAACTCACTGCTATTGAGTCAATTCTGACTCAGACTGATGCTATAAACAGGTAGATCGCCCCTATGGGTTTCTGAGACTGTAATACTTTAAGGGAGTAGAAAGACTCATTGGTCTCCTGCTGTCAAATTGCTCACATTACGGTTAGCAGTTTAATTGTTATCACAACACTACCAGGGCTACTTGGCTAGCCTAGACAGGCAACTTTATTCATTAGAACTGTCCACTTTTCCCCATCCACCTCCTTCCTATCTGATCCCTAAAATCATGTACCTGATATGATAACATGAAAATCAATATATTACTTAAACAAAGACATATAGCTACTTCTTCTTCATAAAAATATTGAAGACAATTTTTTTTTTTTTACGGTTGAGATATATAAGTATTATATTAAAGTCATCGAGAGCATGAGAGATAATACAATAATACAGTCAGGCATGATACAT
>NW_022111369.1:90065740-90073706 GCF_000313985.2 Echinops telfairi
AAAAGAGCCACAGTGGCTACATGGTTATTTTCTATACATTGAAAACTGCCAAGGCAAAACTTCATGATCCAATTAATATAGCCAAAAATTCAGGCTTATAGCAAACACTTTGAATTCAGGCTTGGAGGATAAAGACCCCCTATGCCCATTTAATTTAAATAGAGATTTTTTAAGACCTCAAGACCCAAAGCTCTCCTTTCCTCAGCTTACATGAGTGTTAATAGCTGAAAACTTGTCACTCATATATTTTCTGTTCAAAGGGAACCCATATTCAATGATTTAGGCCAGTTTTAGAGACAACATAAAGTGGGTGAAGGGAGAAAGTGGTCAGTGTAAGACATGAAAAAAAAGATAAATTATCAAGGGCTCATGAGGGAGAAAGTGAGCTGATACCAAGGGCTCAAAGAGAAAGAAAATGTTTTGTAAGTGATGATGGCAATATATGTACAAATGTGCTTGACACAATTGATGTATGCATGGATTGTGATAGAGCTGTAAGAGCCCCTGGTACAATGATTAAAAAACAAAACCAAAAACCTATTTCAAGCCTTGATGAAAGACAAATGTGATGGGAATGTATACAATCTCTATTTTAACTGAATTAAATTTACATTCTCTTTTGCTGAATATTGCTTCCCTCAGCCTTGTTCACCTCTTTCCCTGAGAATGGTCCAATAAAGTTTCAACAGAGTTTACTTCCAGAAATGCGTAGATCCCAAGCTAAGTCACATAGGAAGGTCCCAAACTAAGACTCACTAATTGAAAAATTGTTGTGATGAAGTTTTTGTTCTATCAGAATGAATTTATACAAGAGTAAATATAAAAATGTTACTTCTAGAATCCCAGTTCATACATGCAAAAGTTTATTCAAAACAAACAGAACACGTTTAAACATATTTCTTCACTTATTGGATAACTGCATATCAGTTATTTCAGTATTACAGTTGTCTACTTTATCTTTTTTAAAGTGCCTTTAAAAATCCAATTGAAAAACACACAAACATGGCTTTAGAGCTATCTGCTTGGCCAGTAAAATTCAACACAGACATCAGCTTAAGAAGATTATGGTGACAGATTTTTTGAACTCCACAGGGATAATGTTGATATTTTGCTAAATTATAAAACACTTGCTGCCATTAAGTTGCTCCTGATTTATAGTTGCCTTATAGGACAGAGTAAAACTGTTGCTGTGGATTTCTGAGACTAATTTTTTACAGTAAGAAACATCTTCGTTTTTCTCTTGCAAAGCAATAGATGGTTCAGAATTGCTGGCTGTGATTAGCAGCCGATGTGTAACCCACTGTCACTAGAACGCTTCATTATAACGCCTAAATTACAGTGCAGGTTTACTGTTCAGACATTTTAAGAAAATTGAGAACTGCAGTGGTTAAGCAATGGCTAAGAGTTTTGCACTAAGAATCTTATGTCCCCCCACCATAACTGTACGCATATACCTGTCATGTGAGAATTTCACTGGAAATCTTTATCTCATACCCCACAACCTTGATCTAGCTTCTTCACACTTATTTTGGTATCAAAACTGAGAATATTTAAAAATACCGCAATTTGAGGCCCTTAAGGACAGCAAACCTGCTATTTAGACATAGTGGAAGTAAAAAATTCAAATTATTCAGTGAAGGGTTATAAGATGGGGACACTGCCTTCAGTATATATGGACCAGGGTGGAAGTTATGTAAAGAAATAAGATTCATATTTAATTAATAATGGTTCTATATTTAATTAATAATGGTTTCTATAATTTTGTATCATGTATGTATACTCACATATCTCTTCATTTCAAGGAAAGGGGACAAAACAGACTGTGGAACTATTCAAACATGTTTCTATCACATGGGGGTCAAATTTTGCTGAAGATAATTAAAATGCAAATGCAGCAGTACATCAACAGGGAGCTGCCATTAATCAAGCCATATTTAGAAAGGGATATGAAATAAGGGTTGTAATTTCTAGTACCAGATAGAACTTGGCTGAAAGTTGAAACTATCCAAAAAAATTATTTTTGCCTGTGTTTTATTGACTATTCCCAGCACTCCACTGTGTTGATTGTATTAAATTAGGAATAACATTGTAAATAATGAAAATTTCAGACCATTTAATTGTGCTCAAAAGGTTTTAGTACCTAGATCAGCAGATTTTCATTTGAACAGGATGAAGTGATGCTGTGTAGTTTAAAAATAAGAACAGAGTGCATCAGGGTTATATTTTTTGATACTCATTCCATCTGTATGCTGAGAGAATAATAGAAGATGGACTATATGAAGAAGATTGCCATATCAGGAATCGAGGAGGATTTATTACCAATCTCTGATATGAAAATGATGAAACCGTACTTTGTGAAAGTGAAACAGATGAGAAGCACTTATTGAAACAAATAAAAGTGTTTTTGATAGTTAACTTTTTGTCAACTGAGCTGAGCTAGGATTCTTTCATGCTTTGATATAGAGTGGACAACGACATGATGGGACCTTCTGTGATGCAGCCAAACAATTGTGACATTCTTGGTACAATCGAAGGAGGTAACATTTAAGGCATGACCTAATCTTAGTAGAGATTGACCTTGTGTGGATGCTAGTTGACTTCTGCTGGATGGACCTGATTTGGTTCATCTACCTCTGTTACATTGCCTAGTGATCCTTATGTGCCATCAGCTAGCGGCTAACCATGGATTCATTCTGCCACACACATTAATTCAGCCTGTGATATTCTTGCTTCATTTTTCTGGTTCCTGTTTCCCAGTCCCTGTAGTTACACAGATCAGGAAAAGCCTCCAGCTTACTTACATCTGACCTATGGATCTGAATTAGACTAGTGGCTGTTGTTGCTAGTTCTCTTGTGTCGGTATCCTCTCATACAGACACATGTCCCACAGAATGAGACCGAACCCTGTCCTGTTCCTTCCTCACAATTGATTTTTGGTTAAAGCCCCTTGTTGCAGTCACTATATTAATCAGTGGCATTGTTCTATAATTTGAGCATTCTGTTGGCTCATGTTTCTTTGGAATGGACACAAATATGGATCTCTTCTGGTCAGCTGGCCAAGTAGCTATCATACTGATTTCCTGGCACAGACGAGTGAGTGCTTCCAGTGCTTCATCAGCCTGCTGAAACATTTCCATTGGTATTCTATCGATTCCAGGAGTCTTTATTTTAGATGATGCTTCAGTTCAGCTAGAATGTCTTCTTTCAGTAATATTGTCTTTTGCTTATATGCCACCTCTTGAAATAGAGGAAGGTGAACCTTTTTGGTAAACCTCCAAATCTTTGCTTATAGTATTGTGCTGTATGAAATGTGTTTGGGATGGTGGTGAAGTGAATATTACAATAATATTTTAGGAAATGAAAATCTGTTTAGAAATAAATATTCCTTGAATGTAGGTCTCCTTCAAAATAGGTCTGGTGTGTTACACCTGGTTGACTAGAAAAACAAATCCAAGGACACTCATATATGTCTAAGAAAGGGCTTTATATCAAAGAACAATTGTATATTGAGAAAACATCCCAACCCAGTCCAGATCAAGTCTATAAATCTAATATTAGCTCATAAGTCTGATACTAGCCCATAAGTCATTCTTCAGACTCACACAGTCACATGCAATGATGCAAAACTCAGGAAGATTACAGACTGGTGGGTGCAAAGTCTTGTGGTCCTAATGGCAGTGGAAGCATCTCATCCATGGCTTGGCTTTCCAGGTGGCTCCTCCAGTCTCCAAGTGTGGCTCTTCTAAAGGAAGGTGAAGCCGAGAGAGAGGCTCCTCATAGGTCTCAGAAAGTCTCCATGTGCCTTGTCAACAGGAAGACGAAGTAGTCTGCCTCAGGGTAGAGAGAGAGGAAGTTCCCAGAATCCTCATGAGAAAGCCATGCTCACAAGGAGGCATCATCATGCTGTGGCTTGATTGACAGGCTGGACAATACCCCTAAATTTATTTATCAAGTTCATGTGAAATTATATAACAACCACACTTGGTCAAAAACATAAATAAATATTCCTTTTCAATTGTTGTCGAGACGTAAATCTTAATATTCCTGACCATCGCAACTGCACAAACACACACAATAACATAATTATACTCATATGAAAATCTTGTTTTTCATTTTAAAATGACTCTGAATCTGAGACTTTTCTCATATGTCTCATGTGGTTAAGTACAATAATAAACTAATTTACATAGAATTTATCACTCTGTTATCTCAAAATAACAATATTCCCTACAGATTTTCAAGGAGCATATGTGCCTATGAAATGAACAATTAAAAGACAGCATTTAAAATGATCATTTTAGTTAGCAATGTTCATATTGCATAAATTTCACATAATAGTTTTGTTTAAAATTATTTGCATTTTTCACCTCATTTAACAGTTTCTCATATTTTTGAAGGCTAGTGTGGTGAAATACTATGGGAGTACTGCCATTATCGTATAAAGAACATAAGCATTGTTAACTAGAAGAATGAAGCCCAGGCCTTTACAAACATTGCATACATCTACTCATCATGTGACTGTGTATTCTGTGCAATTGTCCAATGGATTCTTTATCCTGGTGTCCAATGACTACCACAAGGCTAATAAGTTCTTGCTTCCACAAATGACATCAATTTCCCATATAGAAGACATATATATTAGTATACTTTTAATAAATATTTTTTACTTTAATATACTTTATTGTATACTTTTAATAAGTATACTTTTAATAGATATTTCAAAAGATTATGGAATAGTGTACATTCTTAAATACATCAGTATCTACATATGTAGCATATACATGCATACCATTATTTATGTTCTCATATATTTACATTGTTTAGGGTCACTGATAGAAAACTGCTATAGAAAAAGCATAAGCTAATCCATATTCCCTACTGATCCTAGAAACTCTCAAGGCCTGGCCTCTAATATGTTGACCTTGGATTCATCCATATCTGTATTCATCAACCATGGCCATCTTACTTCATCTTTCTGTTTTATTATCTCTGGAAGCTTCAGGATTCATGGAAAATCTCAAACTTAATATCTGACCCACAAACTCAACCCTGGCTAAATTTACTTGCTTTGACAACTGCAGGACTGTGTGCGTGTGTGTATGTATGCACACACATTTATATAACTGGTTTTGCTTCTTTAGATAACCCAATAAAGCATAGAAGAAAATTATTATAGTGTACATAGTCTTAGAACGAGTAAAATACTTAAAAATCGTTTAGCAATAGCATATTAAAAGAGCCATCATGTTGTTGTTGCTGCGAGATGCCTTGGAATTGGCTCTGATTCATAGCAAACCTGAGTCCAGTAAAATGAAACACTCTCTGATACTGTGTATTTCACAATTTTAATGTTTGAATTCATTATTGCAGATATTTTGAAAATAAATCTCCTTTTTGAGGGTCTTCATCTTTTTCTGACCCTCTATATTGCTGAGCGCGATGTCCTTGTCCAGGAATTGGTCTCACTTGAAAATATGTCCAATGTAAGTGGAAAAAAGTTCATCATTCTCCCTTATAAGGAGAATTCCAGACTGCCAAAAGAATAAACATATCTGTCTTGGAAGAAGAGGAGCCAGGTTGCTACTTAGAAGCAAGGATGGTATACATTTGGTCACATACTTTGGACATATTCTAAGGAGACTAGTCTCTGGAGAAGGACATCATGCTTGGTAAAGTGGCAGGGTGGTTAAATAAAAGGGAATGACTCTCAATGAGGTGAATGGATGCAGTAGCTGCAACCACCATTCAAACATAAGAGCATCTTTAAGAGTGGCTCAGGAAAAGGCAGTGTTTTGTTCCATTGTACATGAGACCTCTGTTAGTTAGAACCAACTGATGGCTTCAAACAAGCAAAGATAATTCAAAGGCATTTATTTTCCTTATTCAATGTCCACCTTTCACAAGGGTATGAGGCAATTAAAACTACCATGGCTTGGGTCAGGAACAGCTTGTTCCTCAATGTAACATGTTTATCCAATGCAATGTGTCTTGATATCTTGACTGCTGATATCATGAATGTGGATTGTGGATCTGAGTATGATTAAATCTTTTCATACAGGTGTTTATTATGTTGAGGAAAATTTCCTTCTGCTCACATTTTATTGAGTGTTTTTATTAGAAATGGATGTTGAATATTATCAAATATTCATTGATAATCATGTGGTTCTTATTCCTTATCTTAAGGAGCGGATTGCAGTGTTTTTGTTTTTTTGCATGTTGTTATGTTATGATGCCACCCCTTTCATCTCTATTTCTAAAGATATTTGCATTTTCAATTTATTTTCCTTTGTTATGTTTACCAGTAGTTTGTCAATTTTGTTAATACTCTCAAAAAATCTAACTTCTTGTTTTATTGTTTTCTTTCCAATGTTTTTCTGTTTACTAACTCATTTATTTCCCCTCCAATCCTTATGAGTTATCTTATTCTGTTCTTGGAAGTTTTATATTGTTGCCCTTGTTCTAGTTGTTGACCATGCTACATTAAGGTGGTGATTGTGCATTTTTCCTCCTTTATCATCTATGAATTGGTCACTGTAAATCACCCTTTGGTAACTGCTTCTGCTATGATCCAAAGATTTTGATAGGATGTGTTAACATTGTCATTTGTTTCAAGGAATTTTAAAATGCTATGTTTTATTTGATCTCCTACCCACTTGTCATTTGGCTGTGTCTGTGCTTGGTTTCTTTTCCGTGTGTGTGTGTGTATGTGTGTGTGTGTATTTTAGTTCCTCCTCTAATTCTGTGTTGTTTTCAAAGCTGTATTGTTCTGCTTTCTGGGTGGTGCATCCTGTCTCAAAATTGCACCTATGTTTGATGCCATGGTTGTGCCAATAACTATTGTCAGGTCCTTTCCCTTTTGGCTGCCACTCCACCTTATTATGCATAATAACCTTTCCCAGAGACTAGTCCCTTCTGAAATCTAAAGTATGTGAGATGAAGCTTTGTCATCTAGGCTTGTAAGGAAAATTCTATATGTATTTCTTCCAGATTTATGTGTTATTTTGGTAGACTGTGGTACTATCAATATTCTTCACCAGAACTGTAATTTAAATGCACCAGTTTATTCACTCTTCTTTAGTAATTGTACAATTTTTACAAGTATATGAGGTTGATGAAAAATCCCACGACTTGGGTTAGGTGCACTTTGCCTTAAAGTACTATCCTTGTTCGTCATCACTTTAAAGAACTCTGGTGCAGCAGATTTATGAATGCAATTCATCATTTTCCTCTTAACTGCTGCTTGCATCATCATTGATTGTGGGTTCAAACAAGATGAAATCTTTTCCAACTTTAATCTTCTCTCTCTTTATCAAGATCTTACCTAGTTGCCCAGCTGTGAGAATTTTATTTCATTTTTTTTACATTGAGTTGTAATTTGTACTGAAGGCAAAAATCCTTATTCTTCTTAAGCAAGTGGTTCAAGATTTCTTCACTTTCAACAAAGTTGTGTCACCTGCATACTGCAGGTTGTTATAAGCCTTGCTCCACTCCTGAATGAATTGTTATTAATTCTTCCTCTACTTTGATTATTTGTTCAATATACAGATTTTTAAAAATCATTTTATTGGGGGCTGATACGACTCATCAAAATCCATACATGTGTCAATTGTATAAATCACATTTGTACATTCGTTACCTTCATCATTCTCAAAAAATTTGCTCTCAACTTAAGCCCCTGGCATAATTTCCTTATTTCCCCCCCACTCCCAGCTCACTCCTCCCTCATGAGCCCTTGATAATTTATAATTTATTATTTTGTCATATCGTACACTGTCCAATGTCTCTGTTCACCCACTTTTTTGTTGTCCGACCCCCAAGGAGGAAGTTATATGTAGATCCCTGTAATTGGTTCTCCTTTTCTAACCCACCGTCCCCCTACCCTGACAGTATCACCACTGTCACCCCTGGTCCTTAAGGGATCATCCATCCTGGATTCCTTGTGTTTCCAGTTCCTATCTGTACCAGT
>NW_022111369.1:90076618-90099888 GCF_000313985.2 Echinops telfairi
TTATCTTCAGTATATCCCACTTGTCTATTTGTGACTCCTCTGTATTTGTATCCTTCACTATTTCTGATAGCCTATGTATTCCCTGTGTCAAGGTTCTCAGGTTTGTCCCAATTATGAGGAACCTAATTTTACCACAAAACCTTCATAAAAACTTTGCTGAAAACTTTGCTTATTTTCGAGTATATGGGATTTCAATGTTCCCTTTTCTGTTGCCTAATCTGGCCTTGATCCATGTACAGTTTACACATGAACACAATGAAATATTCTGGAATTCTAATTCTTCTTGAGGCTTTCCATAGTTTGTTATTGTCCACATAGTCAAGTTTCTTGATATAGACAATGAAATATAAGTAATACCTTTATTTGCTTTTAGCCAAGATCTGTCTGATATAAGCAATGACCAACCTTGCTCCAAGTTCTCTTTTGAATTTGGCCAGAACATCTGGCAGCAATCGGTCAACGTACTACTGCAATCATTGTTGAATAATCTTCAGCAAAATATTACTTATAAAATATAAAATATATTGTTCTGAAATCTGAGCATTCAGTTGGGTCATTTTTCTTTGGAAGGTATCTTATTAGGTAACTCTTTCAGTCTGTTGGACAGGTAGCTCTCTTCCAAATTTCTTGATATAAGATGTGAGTACCCACAGTGCTTCTTCGGCATAGTGAAACATTTTGATTAGTTACCATCAATACCTACAGCTTGGATTTTAACTAAAGTCTCAGTGTAAATTGTAGTTTTTCTTTCGGTATCATTGGCTATTGAAATGGATGAATGTCAATCAGTTCTTTTTGGGAGAGGGACTCGGTGTATTCTTTTCATCTTCTTTGATACTTCCTGCATCGTTTAATATTTTGACCATGAAAGCTTTTTAATATTTTCATTCAAAACTTAAGATTTTTCTTTAGTTCTTTCCATTTAAAATATGCAGAGCATGATAGGAACACGTGGGCAGAGTTTAAACTGTTGTGGTTTGATTGGTGGGTTACTGAGATAAATAAATTTCCTAATATGTCCTCCTCTCTTTCTCCCTGTGGGCCTGCCATGGACTCTGTTTGCTTCACCTTCCTTTTGACAAGCCATGTGGAGGCATACTGAAACCTATGTGAGCCCTGTGATACAGCCACTGCTATGGGATCCACATAATTCTGCACCCACCGTCCTGTGATATGCATTCTGCATCATTGCATGTGAAAGCGTGAGTCTGAAGAGGGGTTTATGGACTAGTATCTGACTTAAGGAGTATAGTATCGGACATATGGACTTGATCTGGACTGTGCTAGGATGCTTTCCTGCTTTATAATTACCTCTTGAGATAAAGCTCTCTCTTACACATATATGGGTATCCCTGGATTTGCTTCTCTAGTCAACCTGGTCTAATACACTGAGCACATTTTTATTGTATTATTTTTAATTGTCTAATTTTAAGTGATTACAAATTTCATTGTAATATCTTACCTTTTTCTTCTTTAGCTGCCCTTTGACATTTGGTATTCAGCTCTTTGACTTCATTATTTCTTCCATTTGCCTAAGGGTAAGGTTCAGAATTTCTTCTGACATCTATTTTTATCTTTTTTTCTTTCTTTCGTGTATTTTTAATAACCTTTTGCTTTCTTCAGGAATGATGCTCTTGATGTGAGAAATTCAGCTGGACCCTGCCTTGGTTTTTGCTGCAGATATTAAGTTTCTCCTTTGTCTCTTTCTACATTTGGCTGACTGTAGGTGATCCACCCTGCTGTTTGCTGCCTGTTGCTGGACTACCTGTATTGCCCTATGGAAAACTCCACTGTCTGCTTCCTTGACCTTGGACCCAGCAGCCCTTGGGAGGTGAAGGACTTCCAGTATACTAACTGAAGTGAGTTTAACTGAGCCTTCTGTGTGGACTAATTAGCTGTTATATTCCTCATGCTGTGTGTGTGTGTGTGTGTGTGTGTGTGTGTGTGTGTATCCTGGTCTTGTTTCTCTAGAGAACCCTGTCTAACACAATTGGTACCAGGAGTTTTTCTAGAGAGACAAGATCATAAATATGGGTTTCTCAAATTGGCTCTCCAGCCTGATTAGGCATAACAGCACTATCTCTACCCCTAAAGGCATGGATAAGTGTGCCACTCTTACGAGCATGGGTGGTGTTAATGCATAGTGTGAAGTAGCAAAGCGAATATTCATGGACTCACCACCAATAGATGAAGTGATGGTGAGAGGAGAGGCTCTGGGTAATCATGTGTTTGATATTTTCCAGCAGTTTTGTCAGGATGACAAGTCTAGGGAACCTGGTTGGGTGGTCCTCCTTACAATAGAAAATGTGATCAAGGAGAGGGTTAATCTCAGAACCTCAGAAGCACATCTCAAGTGCCGAATAACAGACCTAAATGGTTCTGCATGTGCTACAAAGGAGAGTCTTCTCTCCTCTTGTAATAGAGCTGGCATTGCCAAAACCAACTCCAGAGTCTCATCATATGAGTAGCTGAATTAATGCGTCAGCTGAATTGCAGGTCTAGAGCAGTGTCTGATATTAAAGTAAGGGCATTGGTAGGAAAGAATTGGGATCCTGCAACATGGAATAGGAACATATGGGCTGATGTTCCAAAAGAGGAGGATATTGAGCCTCTAGAGATGATTGAGCCACCCAGTCAATAGATCCTCCCTCCCCAGCTGAGGGGATTAAATCACTATCAATAAAACAATGCACACCTGAGCAGATTAACCAAACTGTTCAAGCTGAGATGCCATGTGGGGCTGCATCTGTAGCACTGCTTGAGTGAGATGCCTTACAGGATATTGCTGAGAGCCCCCAGGAAACGCCACTCCTCCAAACCATTATTTTCTTTAGACCCATAACTAGAACTAAGTCTCAGAAAATTCCTAAAGGTGAAGTTCAGATGATGACTCAGGAAGAAGTGTGCTATACTCATTCTAATACAGACAAGCAGAAGACTGGGGAATATCCCTGGGAAGGGTTACTAAGGGTGTGATATACTGGTGCAAGGAATGTAACATTAGACCAGTCTGAGTTTTTTGATATGGGGCCCCTAAGCACAGATTCTTCCTTCGAAGTCTCAAAAAGAGAGGTTAAGAGAGTGTCTAATTGCTTGTTAGATCACTGAAGCATAGACTACCAGATGGCCTAGATTAGACCAACTTCCTGACCTACCTTGGTACACTGTAGAAGGAAGCATTCAAATGCTTAGAGAAATTGGTATGTTGGAATGAATCTGTCAGGATATTCCCATAGACCCAAAAAGGGAGTGCCCCGAGGACATACCTTTCACCACAACAATAAGGAACAATTTTGTGAAGTGGGGTCCAGCATCTCTGAAGACTCCTGTGATTGCTATTTTATGAACACCAGGATTAACAGTGGGAACTTCCTTAAGTGAACTCCGACATTTGTCTACAATGTGGCTGATTTGGCTCCATGGTGGCAAAGGACAGGTGTCAGCACTTAATCAACAGAGACAGCATGGACATAGTTATCTTAATGGACAGCAGGTTTTCTGTAGTAATTAAAGCAACCTGTCTCATGTGGAATTATGGCATTGGCTACTTAGTCACAGTGTCCCTAGGAGTGAAATACATGGGAAACCTACTAAATAGTTATGTGATCTCTACAGGCAGAAGAATGCTACGTCAGGTGAATAGCAGAATGGAGAGCCACGACCACTCAATCAATTCTCAGACCTGAGCCTGTTTACAGACCCACAACCCTTTGAATGAGGGGAGGGACAGGTCCCTTTGAAGGAGGACCCTGCTACATCACCGAAGTTTTATACTATTAGTCTTTCTTCTAGCCTTCCCCAAAGGGACCTGTGGCCTTCACAAGAGTGACTGTTCAGTGGGGAAAGAAAATAATCAAACTTTTCTGGGATTACTGGACAATGGCTCGGAACTAACACTAGTTCCAGGAGACCCAGTGTTTCGAAGGCCCACCAGTCAGAGTGGGGGCTTATGGAGGTCAAGTTATCAATGGCGTTTTAGTTCAGATATGACTCACCATGGGTCCAGTAGGCCCCCGAACCCATCCTGTGGTTATTTCCCCAGTTCCAGAATTCAGGAACAGACATACTTAGTAACTGGCAGAACCCCAATATTGGATACCTGAAATGTGGAATAAGGGCTATTCTGATAGGAAAGGCCAAGTGGACACAATTAGAACTGCCATTGCCTAGAAAAATAGTAAACCAAAAGCAATACCACATTCCTGGAGGGATTACAGAGATCAGTGCCACCATCAAAGACTTGAAGGATGCAGGGGTGGTGATTCCTACTACATTCCCATTTAACTCATCTATTTGGCCTGTAAAGAAAACAGATGCATCCTGGAGAATGACAGTAGATTGTCATAAACTTAACCAGGTGGTGACTCCAATTGCAGCTGCTGTTACAGATGTGATTTCATTACTTGAAGAAATTAATACTTCTCTGGTACTTGGTATCCTTCCATTGAGCTGGCTAATGCCTTTTTCTCAATACCAGTCTCGAAGGACCACCAGAAGCAGTTTGCCTTCACCTGGCAGGGGCAACAATATACTTTCACACCTCTCCACCAGGGGTACATCAACTCTTCTGCCCTGTGCCATAATTTAGTCTGAAGGGACCTTGATCTCCTGTCTCTTCCACAAAATGCCACACTGGTCCATTATATTGATGGCATTATGCTGATTGGACCCACTATGGAGGATGTATCAAAGACGTCTAGATTCATTGGTAGAACATCTGCATGCAAGATGTTGAGAAATTAATCCAACGAAGATTCCTTCACCCTCCACCTCAGTAAAATTTCTAGGGGTCCAATGGTCTGAGGCATACTGAGACATTCCTATCAAAGTGAAGATTAAGCTATTGCATCTGGCTCCCCCCAAAACTAAAGAGGAGGCACAATGCCTAGTGGGCCTCTTCAGATTTTAGAGGCAGCATATCCCTCAATTGAGTGTTCTACTTTGATCTATTTATCAATTTATCTGAAGGTACAAGTAAGCTGCATGAAGAAGTGGCCCAAATGCCCACAGTCTCCACTCCTGTCACAGTACCATCCTTCTCTAAGTCTCTACCTATGGCCTCTTGGGGAGTTTCTTATGATTATTTAATGAAAGAACAAAAAATTCGTGCTTGGTTTACAGATGGCTCGGCACAATATGCAGGTGCCACTCATAAGTGGACAGCAGCAGCACTACAGCCCCTTTCTGGGATCTCTCTAAAGGACAGTAGTGAAGGGAAATCCTCCCAATGGGCAGAACTTCGAGCAGTGCACCTGGCTGGTCAGTTTGCCTGGAAGGAGAAATGGCCAGATGTGAGAGTGTATACTGATTGATGGGCTGTGGCTTATGGCTTGGCTTGATGGTCAGGAATTGGAAGGAACATGGTTGGAAAATTGGGGACAAGGAGGTGTGGGTAAGAGGTATGTGGATAGACTTCTCTGAATGGGCCAAGAAAGTAAAGATAATCATGTCTCATGTGAACGCTCACCGAAGTGTTTCCTCTGAAGAGGAAGACTTTAGCAATCAAGTGGATAAGATGACACACACTGTGGAGACTAGTCCTCCTTTTTCTTCTGCCATTTCTGTCATCGCCCGATGGGCACATGAACAAAATGGACATGGTGGCTGGGATGGAGAGTATGCATGGGCACAGCAACATGGACTTCCACTCACCAAGACTGCCTTGGCCACTGCCACTGCTAAGTGCCCCATCTGCTAGTAGCAGAAACCAACATTTAGTCCAGGATATGGGATCATTCCTCGGGGAGATCAACTGGCAACCTGGTGGCAGGTTGATTACATAGGACCACTTTCATCTTGGAGGGACAGCATTTTGTTCTTACTGGAATAGACACCTACTCTGGATATGGATTTGTCTTCCCTGCATGCAATGCTTCTGCCAAAACTACATTTGTGTATTTACAGAATGCCTCATCCACTGGCATGGCATCCCACATAGCATTACTTCAGACCAAGGAATTCACTTCACAGCAAATGAAGTGTGGCAATGGGCCCATGCCTATGGAATCCACTGGCCGTATCATGCTCCTACTCATCTTGAAGCGGATGGCTTGATAGAATGATGGAATGGCCTCCCAAAGACACAATTGCAGTGCCAGCTAGGTGGCAACAAATTGCAGGGCTGGGGCAATGTTCTCCAGGAAGCTGTATACACTCTAAACCAGTGGCCAACAGATGGTGCTGTGTCTCTAATAGCCAGGATTCATGGTTCCAGGAACCAAGGGGTAGAAGCTGGAGTGGCACCACTCATTATTACTCTTAGTGATCCACTTGCAGCATTTTTTGCTTCCTGTCCCTGCAACCCTATGTGCTTCACTGATCTCGAAGGAAGGAACTCTGCCCCCTGGAAGCACAGTACTGATTCCACTGAACTGGCAGCTGAGCAGGCCCCCTGTCCACTTTGGGACACTCATGCCTTTGGATCAGCAGGTCAGGAAGGGTGTTACTGTACTGAGTGGTGTGATTGATCCTGATTACTGAGGAGAAATTGGACTGGTGATACATAATGGAGGCAAAGAAGGATATGTCTGAAATCTAGGAGATTCCGTAGCCCGTCTCTTAGTACTACCATGCCCTGTGATTAAAGTAAATGGTAAACGACAGCAACCAAATCTTGACAGGACATCTAATGAACCAGACCCCTCAAAAATGAAGGTCTGGGTCACCCCACCAGGCAAACAACACGGCCAGCTGAGGTGCTGGCCGAGGGCAAAGGTAATACAGAACGGGTAGTAGAAGAAGGTAGTTCTACGTATTAGTTGTGACCATGTGATAAATTGCAAAAGCAAGGTTTGTGATTGTCAGTTTATTTTCTTTATATTTGCTTATTGAACATCTTCCCTTTGTTCATGTATGATCTATCACATACAATTAGATTCAGTGTGTTTTTATTTGTATGTATGATGTGTGTGATTTCATTAATGTCTGAAAATTATATATGGTTAAAGAATTGCATGCAGGTGCCAAATTGATAAGGGTGGACAGTGATAGGTAGGTTTATTGTGCTAACCTGACCAATAAGAACATGTGGGATTAATAAGGCCTCAGTTTGATTGAAGGGCAAAGAGATAAATGGCTTGGCAAGCCCTGCCTGTTTCTCTCTTGCTCTCTGGTGATTAGACCAGGGTGCAGTTGCCTGAGCTAGTTCTCTGCCTCAACTTGAGAGCCACACTACCCGTGGGACACGCAACCCGTGGACCTAGTCATTAGAGCTTGAGGTTATTTTAAGACCTGCTTCACCACACTTCTGGTGTATAAGCTGCTGTCTGCTTCCTTGCCCGTGGACCCAGAAGCAGAAGCCCTCGTGAGTTGAAGCACTTCCAGTATATTAACTCTTTCATAGAAGTGAGTTGAACTGAGCTCTCTGTGTGGACTAATAAGCTGTTATATTCCTTCGTGCTGTATATTTCTATCTATCCATCATCTATCTATCTTTCTAATATATATATATATAATCATGATTGTCCTCCTTGTGTTTCTCTAGAGAACCCTGTCTAACACAGGTGCCATCAAGTTGGTTCCACGCAAAGTGATCCTATGTACACCAGGACAAAACACAGCCTGGTCCTAGTCTATCCTAACACATTTTCTTTTATTTGAACCCATTTTGCAGCCACTCTTTTAATCCATCTTGTCAAGGACCTTATTTTTTTTCCCCATCTGCCCCTCTAGTGCACTAAGGATCATGTCCTCTTTTGTTTTTCCTCTTCTGATAGCATGTCTCAAGTCCATAAGATGAATTCTCATCATCTTTCTCTCTAAGGAACATTCTGGCTGTACTTCTTCCAGTATAGCTTTGTTGGTTCTTTAGGTAGTCCATGGTACTTTCAATATTCTTCCCTAACACCAAAATTCAAACACATATATCCCTCTTTGATTTTCCTTTCTATTTCAATGGTCTGTTTATTAGTGTAGAAAGTCTTGATTTCTTCTGAGGAGTGCATGGTAATTTTGAACTGATAACCACACTGTCAATAGCCCAATGTGTAGCCCACTACACAGTCATTGGGTCAATTCCTGCTCATAAAGATTTATAGTCTCAGAACCCTACAGGGGCAGTTCTATTTTGTGCTATAGAGTCACTATGAGCTGAAACTACAAAAACCGATTTAGAATAGTTGAAATCTCAATTCAGAGAAGATATAGGAATGCATTAGCCAGGAAAAATATATGATTTTTCATGTATATATAATAAGAAAGCCAAACTCACTGCTATTGAGTTGATACTGACTCATAGTATAGCCTAATAATATATGCAATTGACTTTCAATGAATATAAAGTAACATTTTAGATAAATATTCTAAAATTTCTATAAATATATAACATAACACTGTATTTTAATATATATTTTCAATTTTCCCCATAGTGTCTAAAATAAGTGAAAAATGATGTTTACTGAAATATTGCATTAACTGTGGAACTACTGAAATATATTTGTATAAATAAGCTAGAAACAATTTTCCATTTATTAACACACAGAAGATACAAAGTTTCATTATTAATTTGGATAAATGGTAAGCATACAATGATATTATAATTGATTTTAAAGATGTTTTCTCTTTTTCAGCTAAAACGCAAAAATGTTTTTTAGGTACAGGATTATATACATGTGTAGACATACACACATACACATACCCATTGCAGGATTAAGATGTTTTAAGATTTTAAATTTTAACTTAAAAATCATATAAAGGGTGCCTTTAAACACTAAGAATGATTATATGATCTTTGTCATGTCATATGGACTAAGATTCAGGAGAAAAATATCTATTTTTTTTTACATACTAACAAGGAGTATAGACTATAAATGACTATGCAATGTTGTCATTGGAAGTTACATATGAAATGGATAAAATAAAGCAGAGTGTATGGATAGAAATAAATGAGAATAAAATTTTCCTAAACTGAGTTGAGAAGGCCTTCCTGAAGAATTCTACTGGAGCCTATGGAAAGTCCTATACAAAGATTTTAATTGAAGTTGACAGTGAGATGTGTGGTAAAGTTTGTGTTTATCAGCCTTTTTTTTTTAATGCCAACCATCTTTCACTTATGTGTTAATTATTTCATATATGCATGCATTTAATTTAACTAGTGTTGTTTTCTTAAATAAAATAGTCTTTTATGACTTTTCTAGACCAAAAAAACAAAACAAAACAAAGCCAACAGCAAAAATATTTCTAAAGTATAGCAATAATAAAACCCACAACCTTCCTCTAGTTCTTAAATGCTTCCTCCCCCCAACTACCAGGACCCCAATTCTGCCTTGCAAGCCTGGTTGGACCAGAGGATGCACAGTGGTACAGATGGGAATTGGAAACGCAGGGAATCTAGGACAGATGAACCCCTCAGGACCAGGAGTGACTGTGGCAAATACCAGGAGGGGGGGCGGTAGAAAGAGGGAATTGATCACAAGGATCTACATATGACCTCCTCTCTGGGGGATGGGCAGCAGAGGGGTGGGTGAAGGGAGACGCCCGGCCATGTAAGATAAGATATAATAATAATTTGTAGATTATTAAGGGTTCATGAGGGAAGAGGGATGGGGAAGGAAGGGAGAGGGGAAAAAAGGAAAATGAGATGATTCCGGGAACCCAAGAGGAAAGCGAATTTTGGGAATGATGAGGGCAGCAAATGTATAGGTGTGCTTTACACAGTTGATCTATGTATTGTGATGAATTGTATGAGCCCCAATAAAATGATTAAATTAAAAAAAAGTTTTTTCTAAAGTATTTAAAATAACATCATCTTTTCGAAGAACTAACGAAATTCTCTAAAAAGACATAAAATTTCAATTAATGTCCTCTATTAATTTGGTTATGGTACTGTTTTTCTCTAAATATTATGACAATTGAAGTTTGAATTAAGCTAAGTCATAATATAATGAATGAATAATGATATATTTGTCGATATATCCTTATTTCTAATAAAAAGTAATGAAAAGTTTCATATGCCTGTCATTTATTTTGCCTAAGTGCATGTGTGTTTCAACTACATGTTAAAACATTGACTGTTATGATTTATTATTTTTATTTTATTACTAAAATATTTTGTGAGTAAATATTTATCATCAATTTTTAATGTGTTCACTTTTTTCTAGCATTCAATTATAACTGATCTTAAAATATGACATTTATAATTTTTGAATACATAAACTTGTTACAATGTAGCAATTGCTTTACAGTGCTCAAAAATTTCCTTTAAATTACAATAAGATAATCTTTGCTTATAATATAGGAGAAATGCTGATTAAAAATAAATGCTTAAATACTAGGGAGCATACAAATTTCATACTGTCATGACAACCTATGGTGTCAGAGATATTTGGGCATCTCACAGAAGAGCAGACAAAACTTTAGCACATAACTTTCAAAATATATATTTAGTTAATTATGTTTAATATATTAAAATAAGGACTCATCTATATCTTATCAACTGGTGAGTAATGTAGATGATTGATAACCAACCAAATATATTATTACAGAAAACATTTAAAGTATGTGACATCTGAGTGAATGTTATACAAATAACCTGAACTGAAACTTAGTTCCTACCATATATTACAAAAGTTCTCTCAGCATAATGATTTTAAAACAGAGTAGCTCACATTTAGCTGCTCAAATCATTTTTATATTGGCATACTATAATCTTTTACTCTTTCCCGATAAAAGACATTCATTTCCTTTTTAGTAGTTGTCAATACAAAATACATTTTAAATATATAGCTTAAAGATGCATTGAAAGATGTTTTCAAATGAACACCACAAATTGAATTAAAACAAACATAAAACAATAATTATAAATGTTAGTTGAATAAAAATGAACAAATATTAATATATAGAATAATTTTATTTTAAATAATTTTGGCTTAAATAAATAATGGCTCAATTTAGAATTTCTTATTTACTCTCAGATAAGTTTCATCTTAATTAAAATGATAGTTACCATGAATATTAAAATTTCCTTTTCCTCGAGTATTTTCTTTTATTCATCAGAAAGCAATAGTGTGCACATCTTTGATAAACAATTTAAATGAATTCCAAGTAAATGTAAGGTACCATTATATATATGATACATATAGGATAAATAAAAATAAAGAATTTATGTATCATATTGGCTTTGTTCTTCTTTTATAAAATGTTACATAATACTAATATTATAAGCAATTCTACAACTGATTCTAGACACATATTTTGTTAAGTCACTTTATCTTGTGCACAGACAAGGGCAGTAAAATAAGCACAGTTCCCTTTCAAGCCTTTGAGTGCTTTAATTGCAGAGAGGATATGGGAAAGATTATTGTCCTGGATTATTTTATCAATATTTTGATGTCTAATTATCCTTTTGAACCATTTACTTGGGATATTGTTACTCAAAGATGTTGTATTTCTACATAAATGGAGTTTCATTAACTTGTGTTTATGTCACTTTTATCAATAAACACAAGATAAAGGAAATATTGAATTTGTGGTTGTAGATTTCATAAAGTGGGTTTTACAAATACACATAATGTTTAATGCTAACAAGTTAGTTCCTGATAAATCCTTTATTCTTTGCTACACCCTGAAATTAAAGAAAAATCAATTGTCAGATAATTGTGATAAAAGTAATAACTCTAGCTATTAATTAAAATCATCTTTGCACATTGGAGCCCACAGTCCATTGTTCATGTTTTGATGCTGTCTCAGTTCTGTTGTGCTAATGTCATATTTATTGTTATCTCAGAGGACATTCTGAGCATATATTTTCTAATTGTTCAAAATAGTCCATTTTTTTTTGCTTCAACCTCTAAACAAATGCTGATGAATCTCTAAACGTCACTAACAGATTATAGTGCTCTGATTTATCTTAATTTAATAAGACTAAAATAGTTTAACGAACTTTAGGTTCATCAAATTTTAACCAGTGGGCATTATTCTACTGAGCTATTTTGAGAACATAAGACTGAACTAAGCAGGTGTAGAAAGACGCAAAGAATATGAGGTAATAATAGAAGCTGAATATAGAGAAGTTAAGAAAATGATCATTTTTTTGGAATCAATTTAATAATAATTTCATGATGATTTTTACCCCCAGTGAAGGTTTATACTCTGGGGCATCAGAGTTAATTCATAACTTCAAATTAGAGAGAGAAAGAAAAGTGTATTAGAAAGTGACACCAGGTTAACAGTAAAACGAGCTATTTTTATTGTGTCCTATTTTAAATCAGAATAAATAGAAAGTACAGGCTTTTTAATTTACTTTACTTTTAAAGTACATTCTTTGGAATTTACACACAGGGGAGTCATGTACAGATTACATAAACTCAAGTTTTAGAATAGTTATGGAAAACAATTGACCATGTTCAAGCAAACAGGTAAATGGTTCTTTAAGACTTTGGCCAATCTCAAAAGGTACTTGTTGAATAACCAGATAGCAGAACCCAGTCTTTTGATCACTAATAGTAAAATAAAAGAGAATTCTCAGAGTTATCTGACCCTTCCAGTTGGCATCTGCATCCAACTTTGTTGCCTCTGAGCAATGAAGCAATTTATGGAAATTCCATCGACTCCATTAAGTAAAGTGCCTTATACTGACCACTGCTTGGGCTGCAATGATTGTATTATAAAAATATAATACAAAATACTAGATACTATTTTTATATGCTTTAGCTCATCAAGCCTTCCTAGTAACTCTTGGCAATATTGTTGTTAGATACTCACGTGTTGGTTCCAACTTACGGTGACTCTATGTACAATGGAAGGAAATACTGCCCAGTCTTGTAGCAAGCTTACAAAGAATGCTATATTTGAACCCAGTTTTGCAGTCACTGTGTTAATCTATCTAATTGAGGATTGTTTTTCTCTTTTTGCTGATCCTCTTTCAAGCATGATATTCTTTCCCAGGGACTACTCTTTCTTGATAACATGTCCAAAGTACCCTTTCAAGTAGATATTAACCTAGGTTTTCAATTAAAAACAAAATAGACATTTTGAAGATAAGTTACATGTCCTAGGTCACATTGTTTATAAATGGCAAGCATAGAATTAGAAGACAGAGAATCTTGCCTTTTTTACTACCTTAGTATTTGCTTTCCATGGATTTCAAATTTCTCTCGGCTGCCATACTTGTTAAATCTCTCTCTGCTCATTTTCAGTCTATTAGTTTATCACTTGTCTTCCTAATTGAAGATCCACGAACCACAGAGTTCCATAAGATTGTATTATACTCGCACCCTGTACCTTAGTTTTTATTTACTTCTATGAGTATGAATATATTGTCATAAGAGATGCCCGTTTTTTGCAGTTGTAGTAATTTCTACTGAAACTTATACTATGGGTTCTAGAGAAGCCTTTTATCAATGATTTTCAAAGCCACCACATTAATAGAAATGAGTGGAGTCAAAATAAATATGAAACACTATACAGCAATAAATTGCAGAGTGTACATTTTTATGTACTCATTTCTATAATCTATATTTTGCATATACTGTATGTTTAAAAATTCAATGTATGTCACAATGAGTAGACATGAAATGTTGTATTTTCTTGTATTAAACTGCTATTACAGGGAATGAAAAAGAGATGATAGCACAAAAAGGTGTATATAAATCAAATTTGTAAATACCTTAAAGATATTAGGTCATTGTTACAATTTTTTTTTTTTTGCCTTCAGTGACTATAAATTTGCCACACTGGGTTACTTCTTTCAATTTTTACTTCCTACGGCAAATATTGACCTAACTTGGAATGGCTAGGAGTGAATGTGCCAAAGTCAGACCAGATGGAGAGGAATATGGTGGACGCTGTGAACTGGAATTTAAGCTGTAGATGGAGCTGCTGTATTTTCAATTTTACACATATTAGTTTTATCTTGTTAGGTATAAACATGATTTCATCATTGTCTTGTTTAAGTATTATACATGGTTATAGAGTTGTGTATGGATGTCATGTGGACAAGGAGAGGTCTCTGCCAGTTAGATTTTATATCAACTTGTTTTTATGTGAAGCTGTGGGGTCATAACCAAAGCTATTAATCAAGTGATTGCATGATGACACCTCTTTGGGGTGTGGCCTTTTCTAGAGGAGTGAGATACCTGAGGCAACTCTTTGGCTTCACTTCTTTACTTTCCTGTGTTCTGGGAATCTGTGCATGCCCTCAGGGAAGGCTCCAGGTGGGCTTACCAACCTTGAGAGCTATGGGCGGCCTGTCATATTTCTACCAGCCTTGGACTCACAAGATCCTACACCCACTGGACTGGGATAGTCCTGCTTCTCACTTCACCTCTTTGTGCCATTGGCCTTCAGCTAGTGTGAATCTGAAGAGGCATCTGCTAGTATGTATAGGGTTTATAGCCTTCAGTTGGACTGGGCTGGGGTGCCTTGACTTAAAATTGCTTCATGATATATATAACATTCCTGAGGCAGTTGAAAATAACATGACATGGGTCAGGGTACCATAGCTCTCAAAGAAACAGATTAGCTTTTCAACACTTTAAAGAGGTTTTTTGTTTTTTCTCATACATAATTTTATTGAGGGATCTTACAGCTCTTATAGTTCTTATAAGAATGTATCAATTGCATCAAGCACATTTGTTTGTTTTCAAGACATTTTATTTCTACTTGAGCCCTTGGTATCAGCTTCCCCTTCCCTCCCCCCATACATAACTTATAAATTTATAAATTATTATTATTTTCATATCTTACACCATCTTCTGTCTCCCTTCACCTACGTTTCTGCTGTTTGTCCACCTGGGGGGTGGTGTTATCCATCGATCATTGTGATTGCTTCCACCTTTCTCCCCTTTTCCCCCCTCCTTCCCCCAACCCTCATGGTATCACTACTCCCATTAGTGTTCTTGAGGGGTTTATATGTCCTGGATTCTGTGTGTCAAGAGCTCTTATCTGTACCAGTGTACATGCTCCAGTCTTCCCAGACTTGTAAAGCAGAACTGGGGTCATGATAGTGGGGCTAGGAAACATGAAAGAACTAGAGGAATGTTGTGTGTTTCATCGGTGCTATACTGCACCCTGCTTGGCTCATAATTTCCTTCTGACCCTTCTGTGAGGGGATGTCCAATTGTCTATAGATGGACTTTGGGTCTCTACTCCAATCCCTCTCATTGGCATCAATATGATTGCTTGTTTGGGTCTTTTGATGCCTGATACCTGATACTGTTGGCACCTCATGATCACACAGGCTGGTATGCTTCTTACATGTGGGCCTTGTTGCTTCCCTGCTAGATGGCCACTTGTTTAACCTCAAGCCTTTAAGACCCCAGGCACTATATCTTCTAATAGCCAGACACCATCAGCTTTCCTCACCACATTAGCTTATGTACCCATTTTGTGTTCCGCATTGGTGTCGGGAAGGTGAGCATCATAAATGCTAGGTTATTCGAACAAAAAGTTCTTGTGTTGAGAAAGGACTTGAGTAGATGGACAATGTCTGTCTGTTGCCTTAACATATACATATACGTTCACAGACCTATCTACCTATCATTATATATTAATATATTTACACATATTCATGCCTATATTAATATCTGTATAAATGTCTTTTGCCTCCCAGTTCTTTCCTCTATTTCCTTTTACTTTCCTCCTGTCCCACTATCATCTTCAACCTTCATTCAGCTCTAAGTAATTCCATTAGGCTACATTGCATTTGATCAAACCCCACCAGGCCTTCCTCACCCTCCTCCCCATCAATTTTAGGTCTATTGTTTTTTCCTTGACCTTGGATTTGATGGCTCCCCCCTGCCTTTCCTCTACCTCCTCCTCTCTCATGTCCCTCCCAAAACCATCTGTGTTAGTCTGGGTTGGCTAGAGAAGCAAATTTAGAGATATTCATATGTGTATAAGGAAGAGCTTTATATAAAAGAACAATTGTATATCAAGAAAACATCACAGACCAGTCCAGATCATTTCCATATGCCCAATATTAGCCCATATGTCTGATACCAATCTGTAGATTCCTCTTCAGATTCACACAGCTCATGCAATGATGCTGAAAGAAGGAAGATCACAGGCCAGTGGATGTAAAGTCTTGTGGATCCAGTGGCAGTGGAAACAACTCAATGCTACAGGTGTCTCCACATGGACCCTCCAGCTCCAGGACTTTAGCATAGCTCCATGTGTCTTGTCAGCAGGAAGACAAAGCACAGAATGTGAGTGTATCTGACCTCCAACTAGCTATTTATCTCCTTAGTACCTCCAAATGAGGTCATCAAGTTGTGACCTGATTGACAGGCTAAACTCCAACCCTTTGCAAGTTGACACGAGATTATGTAGTTGCCACCGGTTGGTACCATTGTTTTCTTCTCAGGATTGTAAACAAGCCTGCTTATCTTATATAACTAGACATTTAAAAAATGCCTATAAATAGTCCCAGTTCTCTCTGCTGACCCCTAGGAATGTTTTCTGATTGGGTCTGATAAGGTGCCAAGCCATGCCCTTAGAGTCACAAGTCTGTTTTAGGGATTCCTCAGGGATGTCGTCGCATTGCTCCACTTGTTGCTCCATTGCTCTCCTTTCGTGTTTCACCCTGTTGTGGGGGAAGTCAGACCGGGCACATTGTGGCTCCAGTGCTTTTCCATAGTGCTGCTGGTTAGTGAGGGGTCATTGTGTCTTATGGTGGTGTCGGCCCTACGGTCCTCTCTGAGCAGGAATGTGGTCCTCGATGATTGGTAGGCCAGGGTGCTGTTTCTCTCTCTCTCTCTCTCTCTCTCTCTCTCTCTCTCTCCCTTTTAGTATGCTCTTGAGTGTTCTGGGCAGAGCCCACCTCTCTCCACAGGCTGTATCTTCAGTGCTGTCCTCTATAGGTTCTTAATTTTCCCAATGTAATGCATTCTTAGGTCTCCGGACTGCTTTTCCCAGGAGGATTTGTTTGTGGATACCAGCAAGATGGAATCCTTTACAACATTAATCCTTTTCCCACTTATCATGATGTTACCTATTGTGAAGATCTTTTAAAAAGTTTCTTTAACTTGATTTACAATCCATATTAAAGGATGCAATCCTTGACCTTCAGCAAGTGTTTGAAGACTTCATTTTGTGCACCCCAGGTTGTGTAAAAAATATTCTCCTGCTATCTGTAAGTGGCCAATTATTCAGAAGTGTACAGATTACTCTTTCTTCACTCTTTTCTTAGTCTGGAAGCTCTGCATAAGCCTGTGCACTTTGGACAATCCTGCTAGTATTTGAAATAACATTGACAAAGCTTCCAGCATCACATCCATAGAAGCTACCATAGGATAATAAACTAGCAACTGACAAATATAAATAGCAGCCATAGTAAATATGAATATGGAATGCTAAGTGAAGAAAATGTGCTGAGATAAATATACTGAAATGGTTGTTTTTGCCTCTGGGCTAATCCAGAACCAAACTCACTGCCATTGAGTCTATTTCAACTCATAGTGGCTATATTGCAGTTGAGTCAAAATTGACTAATGGTGACCCCATATGTACAGATTAGATAGGCCTCAATGGGTTTTCAAAGTGTAATTTTTCAAAAGAAGATCACCAAGCCTGTGCCCCAAAGTGCTTCTTTGTGTGTTTGAACCATCAAGCTTTTAGCTAATAGCCCAATACCTAATCATTTGTGCCTCCTGTTGTCAGCTCTCTAGCTAATCACTCATAATAGCTACAGTGAGAATATATCTCAAAATGATTAGCAAAGATAGAGAATTATGATGTTTGAAATGTGAGATTTTACTCAAGAAGTCTGTTACAATAGTAGATTGCAATTGGAAGCACATTTAACCTCCAGGAAAGGAAATATAAAATAAAAATATTTGTGCAGATAGGGGAAAAAGAAAATAAAAAAAATATTTTATACTTTGAACATTTATTATCAACTAACAATGTTGAAATTACCAAAGTAAGGATATTGGGTTAAAAATATGGTCAGTGGACAATTTCTATGGAGAAATAGTTGACACAAGAAATTCTGAAATGACCTTAATATGGATATAGCAATTAGACATCTTGTGCTGCTCATTTAGTCATTTATTTATTGCTATTGAATTATTAAGTACCAGAGTATGGTGCAGTGGTACAAATTATGGAATTATATCTAGGGTACAGGCATTCAAGGAAGTCACACTTTATATATAATGCTAATATTTGTCAAACATTGTCAATTAAACAAACATTAGAATGATCAGCAGCTTAGTCTCTGCCATAGATGTCAAGAGAATTGAACAGACACTTGAACATATTCAGGAGTTATCTAGGTGAAGAACAGCTGAGGATATCTATAATTAGGTATTTTGAAAGAAGAAAACAAGATAATGATGCTGTTCACACCAACTTATAGTTTAAATAACTATTTATAGAAGAACTTACACGTAAATAAATTTTGAAAGAATGAAATGTGGAATATTCCTGTCTCTGGGTTTTTCAAGAACCTACCCTGAAACAAAGGAGCCCTGGTAGCTTAGTGGTCATGTTTTGGGCTGCTAAGTGCAAGGTGAACACTTTGAAACCCAGCTGCTCTCGAGTAGAAAAGGAAACTTCTACTCACATAAAGAGGTACAGTGTTGGAGCGTCACAGGAGCAGTTTCCCTTAGTCCTATAGGGTGGCTATGAATCGGGATCAACTGATGATAGTGAGTTGGGTTTGAGGTTGACCACTCAGGCCTTGTAGAGCAACAGGCTGTCCCCTTGGACCATTTATCCCTTCCCCTTTCCCCCTGGGATATTCCAATGAATGGCACACAGCTCTGCTATCTCTGCCTAGGCCCTTCCCAGAACCTGTACCTCCCTCGGAAACGACTCCATCATCATCATGGACCAGATAGCAATGAGGTTTTTTTCCTTTGTGTTTGTTTTGGTATTCTGAGTCAAAAGTCCAGGGGAAATCCTGAATTTAGAGAAGAAACCAGCAAAAAAGGATTAATATGAAGAAAAAAGATAGAAATCGAAGCTTTTTCAATAAGTCAGCAGCCATGGTGGTTGTAAAAGTGTGTAATATACATATTTCAAAATTTTCTGACGTTAGGTGCAAGAAAGTTGGGGTATTAATAGGCCTGAGACTTACCTTTAAGGACCAGAAAAGGCATTAAGGCACATGCTGGCAGTTAAAAATTAGTTGAGGTGCACTAAAAGTTCTAAGGGCTTTGGATAAATTACTGACAACACTTGTTAAAAATCATCAAATGTATGTATGTAAATCATAAAATTACTTATGATTGTTAATTATAATAATTAAACATAGAAGGACTTCTAAAAGGTAATAAAACATATTTGGGATGATAAATGTATAGGTCAATGGTAATTAATTATCTTATAGAGTAAAAATAACGACAATTTTCAGAATGTCTTTAGTTCCTGAGAAACATTTCTTAGCATTTTCTGAGTATTTGAGTTTCCTTTATTATCTAAAACTTCTCGACCACATCAGAGGATATGTGATAAGGAGTGGAGACTGATCAGAGCAGATACCTATGAATTCAGAAGGCATTATTATCATATTATGCATATCCAATGGGGGTCAAACATGAATGAATAATGATTGAAGTCAGTACCATCTCTGAACACAGCGACTTCAACAGCTTCCTTGTTAGTGAAGGGAGAGTGACCGGCCCTTTTTAAAGATGGACTCCCCATGGTGGAAACCTTCCAAGACCTCACCTACTCATCTCTCAGATGAGGGTCCCTGCATGTCTGTTTTTCACTTAATTTCATAATTGATCTATAAAAGCAAGTATAGTATTTCATGTGAGTTCCTTGACTTGTATCAGCTAACTGTCGAATCCAAAGAGAAGTCAGTAGGTCAAAGTCTAAAAGGTTCCAAGTTTCACCTGGTACCCTGATGATAGAGTAGGAATGCCCCGAATTTGCAACCAGCATGTCAGAAGGAAGTGTTCCATGTGGCCTTCTGGGTTGGTAGCTGGTATCTCTCGAGCTGTTGGGCAGAGTGACTTGAAGTGTCCTGACGGACACAGAGAAAGAGAGGGTGATTCATGGCCAGCTGCTGTCTGAAATGATTGAGGAGTACACCCATTTGAATTATATTAATCTTTGTTTAGGGGGGATTGAATACGTGCTGAGTTTTATCCACAAAATAGGCTTCATATTTTCTTTTTTTTCCTTTTGGATTATGCTAATGTTAGTGTATACTTTTATAATAAGAAAGATAAACACTGTTTTATGTCTCTGTGATTTAGTTAATTTAATAAATATATCTCAAAATCTCAACCATCGACTAGACTTCCTATTAGGTTTTAATGTTTAACTTCACTGTCCAGTAAACATTTCCTAATTACCTAATTAGATCTGAGGTCACTGGGGGGTATGCCTGGGCTGGTATTTCACCATCCACTTCATGGGAGAAAAACAAGGCTGTCTATTCCTGTAAAAATAGGCACTAAGGGCTCAAGTAGAAAGCAAATGTTCTAAGAATGATGAGGGCAACAAATGTGCTTGACACAATGGATGTATGTATGAATTGTGATAAGAGTTGTATGAGCTCCCAATAAAATGATTTTAAAAAAAAGATCTACAGTCTCAGAAACCCCATATGGAGTTTCTAGGAAAAGAAATTATCTCCTTGACAATGACAGTTATTGTTTGTTTGCTGTTTGGAAGTATGAAGCAGGTAAGGAAAGAAGATATGACCATGAACATTGCCGAAAAAAGAAAATTATCATTATTGGCCAGAATTATGGAAAAACTAGGATGGTATGACAGAGAGTGATTCAAGGCCTATAGTAAATATTAGATTGATTGTTAAGAAAGAGGCTCTGAGGAGAGTTGGAGTTAAATTTTGTGATCAGATTAGGAAAAAAGGTCTATCAGTGACTGGTTTGGAAAGAAAAATAAACCCACCTTGCCAGGTATGGTGCCAGCAAAGCATGAAACTTTAGTTTTGTAGGGTTCCTCCCCAGAAGAACAGTGCGTCCAGCAATGATATCCCTTATTCCATGCCCTCTGCCGAACCCTGTTTCTATTTTTGACAGCTATCTAGTCATATACTGCTACAACTATTGTATTATTTTCAGCAACACTTTATTCTTTTTTTAAAATCATTTTTAGGGGCTCATACAACTCTTATCACAATCCATACACACATCAATTGTGTAAAGTGCATTTGTACATTCATTGCCCTCATCATTCTCAAAACATTTTCCATCCACTTAAACCCCTGGCATTAGGTCCTCATTTTTCCCCTCCCTCCCCACTTCCCCCTCCCTCATGAGCCTTGATAGTTTATAAATTGTTATCTTATGTGATATTAACAATACTATTTGATACTGTCCCCATTCTGTTGGGTTACTTTTTTGAAAAAGGAACATGGATCTTTCCAGTAGTTGACCAGGTTATTGTCTGCCCATTTTCTGGGCACAGAAAATCAATCCAGTGCATTGGTGGAAACATTAGTGACGTTGTTAAACCATCAGTAACAGTGGAAAGATTTCAATGGATATTCAGTCAGTTCTTCAGCCTTGTTTTCACTAATGTTTCAGTTAAGCTTGGACTTCTTCTTCAGTACCAGAGGTTCTTGACCATATGTTATCTCTTCGAATGGTTGAGTGTCAATCAATCAGTTCTTGGTACAGTGTCTCCTTGCATTCACCTTTTGATTCATCCTTCATCCTTGAATATTTTACCCATAGAAACTGAAATACTTTCAGTATTTATACTCAGAGATTGAATCTTGTTTTCAGCCATCAGCTTTATGTATGCCAAGCCTGTTCTTTAGTTTTGATTTTCTAACTCCGAGTCTGCATATTTTGTAATAATACTTTCCTTTGACTACTCAAGCTGCCCTTTAACAGTTTCGGTTCAACTCATTTACTTCATTATTTCTTCCATCTGATTTAACTACTCTACATTTAAGACCAAGTTTCTGAGTCTCTTCTGATATCCAATTAGATCCGGTCTTTCTTTCTTTTCTATTTAGGGACCTTTTTCTTCATATAAGATGTTGTTGATGTTATCTTACAGTTCATCATGATTGTTCAATGTCTCAAATCTCTTTTTGCATAGTCTCAAAATGTAGGTGGCTTTGGGGACTTTATTTAGGCTCCTGTAGATTTTACATATGAACATACAGTCTGTTCCACTATCAGCACATAGGCACTATAGGACAGGGGCACTATAAACTGCCCCTGTGCATTTCAGAAACTGTAATTGTAGAAAGCTTAGTCTTTCTCCCATGGAGCCACTGGTGATTTCAAACTTCAGACCTCGTGTTTAATTAGCCTTCCTCTAATCTTAATCCCCAATTCAGATTCTCAGATTATCTGATCAGCACACAGTTTGAATTAGTATGGTGAAACGATATAATGCTTGTACACACCTTTCCTGATTTAAAACCATGTATTATTCCCTTGTTCTGTTCACAGAAGTGACTGCTTCTTGTTCTACGGATATCCTACATAGATTTTTATATTTACATCAACCACATCTACATAAATGTTTTAACAACATTTTTATGTTTATAGTTCATAAGATATGTTCACACTGACATTGAACCTCAAAGTCAAGGCGTTATCTATGAAAGCACATTATGATGATTATAATTATTAGTAATTGGAAGTAAGAAAAAACAGATTGAAATGTTGGGTCAGACATATCTGACGTGGCTTAAAATTCTGACTGTCATGTACAACAATGTGCATTTAGGTCAGTTACTCAGTATCTAATTAGTCACTGAAAAACATCTGGAGAATAATTCTACTCTGACACATATTGAGTCTCTATGTGATGCAAGGTTTCCACAGGAACTGATGGTTGAATGTTTAAAATGAACATGGTAGTTAAAACTGCTAGAACAGGATTTCTCAAACAAGAATTGTTTAGTTAAGGGTAATTACAGTTTAACATTTTAATCTAATAATTCCTCACATTTTAAGTTGAACACCAAAAGTGAAGCATTCAAATATTTTAGAATATCTGTGATTTGGACAATGCCTTCATAATTATTCATATATTTTCATATTTAAACTCTGAGCAATATGTTTGGGCACAGAATTTATTTCCTACATTTTGACACTGATATGTTGGTACCATTCATCAAATATAATTAGACAAGAAAAAAAAAGAAATGACACCAATAAATATCTATTTTCATATAGTTCCTATAAGCCACAGATGTTTAGATTATGCAGTATTAATAATTCCATAATTCATAACAGATTAAATTGTTTCTGGTTTTGACTTCCAGCTGTTTTATAAATTGAAGTATTAAAATTAGGTTTAATAAATTGTTTTAATTCCCTGAATATATATAAACGATTTAGCTTTCATAATAAGGTATAATGCATGTTTTAAAAGAAAGTGCTTAT
>NW_022111369.1:90100105-90101809 GCF_000313985.2 Echinops telfairi
TGGTTGGGGGGTCACCACAACTTGAGGAACTGTATGAAAGGGTCGTGGCCTGAGGCAGGTTGAGAAGCGCTGGTTTACAGTCTCTGGGAACATAAGGAGCAATTCTCCTCTGCTCTGACCTGCTATGAGCATGATTGGACTATATGGCAATAGTTGTTTTTTTTAACGCATATTAAGAAGCTTATATATTGAAAGATAAAGTCCTTCAGCACAATTGTAGCACACCCCATAAGATATTTAAAGTAAATTATATATTTTCAGTGATGAAGGTTGACCCCAAATATTAGTGAAAAGAACCCGAGTCCATCCTTTTATTCCAAACTCCTGGTCCTCCCAATTTTTAGAAACCTCAGTCAGTAATATATGCTCCAGCTCAATAACCATTTGGGTTATCTATATATTCTTTTCTTTTACATTTTATCCATATATTCTTCTTATCTTTCAAGATTCATGAGAGTTAATTTGTGTTCACCAGTTAATTATTCCTATTTTATCCTGATTGAATCTTATCTTTTAAAATTGATTAATTGAAACTCGGATGATAATAGAATCTTCTGAAAATTTCCATTTTTATCCCCCTTAAGAGATATTTAGTTACTCTAATTTTTTTATTAATGGCTTTCCACTAATATTCATATTTTAGTAATTAAATAAATTTTGATACACTACTGTTAATAGTCTGTTTTGTGATTATGATTTAATAATAGACTGAAGATATACATGGAAGTATTAATGTTTTATGTTTAATATTTATTAAATACACAGTCTGGGAAAATAACAATTAAGATTTTGCACAATTTTTTAACCTACTCCCCTCCCTGTAATCCTCATATTGCATTTCATGTAGTTCACCTTTTCTAACTATTTGCTTAGCATATAGTTCCAATTAGTATAGTGAAAGGATTCCACCCTGATACACATTTTTCCTGATTTTAAACCACATATCATTGTTGTGTCCTAACACAACAATGTCCTGATTTTAAACCACAACCCTTGTTGTGTCCTAACAACTGCCTCTTGGGTCTATATACAGGCTTTACATGTGCACAATGAAGTTTGGAATTCCCATGTTTCTAAATGCTGCCTACACATTTTGTGGTAGTTGCAGAATCTTATGTAAAATTGAGGATATTAAGAGTGAATGGGAGGAGTTTAGCCCGTCAATCT
Source organism: Echinops telfairi (assembly GCF_000313985.2). Lineage (NCBI taxonomy): Eukaryota > Metazoa > Chordata > Mammalia > Afrosoricida > Tenrecidae > Echinops > Echinops telfairi. Next base: position 90,101,273 of record NW_022111369.1, read on the forward strand.
GTCAATCTTGGTTATGGCTCCTTGTGGGCAAGTTCTTCTCATGGGAATTCTGGGAACTTCCTCCCTCTCTCTCTCTGCTTCACTTTCCTGCTGTGAGATACTCAGAGACCAGGAGGAGTCAAGTGGAGACCTATGCCATAAGAGAAGCTTCCACTGCCTTTAGATCCACGAAACTTTCTGCCCACTGGCCTGCGTGATCTTCATGCACTTGGCATCACTGCATGTGCTGCATGAGTCTGAAGAGGAATGTATGGACTGGTAACGGACATATGGGCTAATATCGGATTTATGGACTTGTTCGTGACTGGGATGGGATGTTTTCTCAATATACAATTGTGCTATGATATAAAGCTCTCTCTTACACACATATGAGTGTTTGAATTTGTTTCTCTAGTTAACTCAGCCTAACACACATTTGAAAAGTTTTCATAGTTTAAAACACAAATAAAATATCTTTCTCATATTCTCTCTTGTCTGAGCCAGTATCCATTCGAAATCTATAGTTTTATCTCTTATGTCACACCCACTTCTGAATCT
>NW_022111369.1:90102759-90104390 GCF_000313985.2 Echinops telfairi
TTTTTTTTTTAACTTAAGCAATTTTAAAATGGGTTATAAGGGAGGTAAATGATAATATATGGCATTTTAACCTAACTGTCTTCCAGAATTGGCTTTACAAGGTTTCTGTCTGATGACAAGTCTATTCAGATCCTTGAACTATGATCAGAGGGCATTCACCAGAGGTTTAAGCCATGTGTGACCCCTGCGAATACATTTTGGGTTTCCACGATAGGCATGGCCTTCTGCAAACCAGGTGTTCACAATTTAAACTTTGATAACATTCCCTCCTTTGTATTTGGATTATATTGTTTACAATTCTGTGATCACACAGGCTAGGGTGCGTCTTCCAATGTGTTTTGATGCCATTTGCATCATTAAATATTTTCCTGTAGAATCCTTCTATATAGAAACTCAAGGCTTGTTGTTATTTACTTATTTTTCTTCTGTTCATTCAGCTTGAGATATCCAGAGTGTGCATTTCCTTTTTGGATATTTAAAAGTCTGGTGTAGGCATATTCCATTATAATCCTTAGTTTGCCTTCTTGAGGTCCCCTCTGAAAGTATTTACTCAATTCTTTTACTTCATTTTTGCCTCCATTTACTTAACTACTCTACATTCAAGCACACATTAATCTTTTCTTTCTTTCTTGTCTTTTTAATGACCTTTTGCTTTCTTTATATATTATAGTGTACCCTTGAGGTCATCTCACTTGACTTCCTTGTAGGCATAAATATTATCCCACACAGGTATCATTATACTTCCAGATAGATCTTCAAGTGACCTTTATGTTGATTAGTGCAATGCTATTCCCCTCAAATCTGTGTTCAACAAACCAGTGGCATAGCCTGTGGCATCGCAACAACATGCGACTTACAGACAAGTGGGGCATTTTTGTAGTTTTTTTAAACTTCTAGTCTTGGGAGATCTGATCACTGTAATGATATCATTACCTGTAAATGTTACTGCAATGATAAGAACAATAAATTGAAGAACAAGAAACCAAAAGGGCTCTAATATAATCTTCAGCAGATGTCATAGGTATGCAAAGTCCACAGAAAGTAATCCATTAATATTTATTGATATAAGAATTTAGACTCTTATCATCTGATTACGGGGTTGCTCTTTAGCCAGTCTTCTGTAAACTCCAAAAAAAAAAACAAAAAGAACCAAAAACAAGCAAGGGAAAAACAAAAAAAAAAAGCTTTTCCGGGGGGCAAAAAAAAAACTTAGTTGAAAGTTTAGGATCTTTTTCAGTTTGATGAAACCTACCTTTCATTTTTCAAAGGGCTGGAAAATATTTTGAGTCCCTTAAAATGCTGTCATATTATGCATCTTAGTTGAAAGGTTGAACAGGGGTGAGAACACATCAACTTTAATATTATAGCACACTGTTAACAGGATAGAAAATTGGATTGAGTGGTTATATGAATGGAATCTTGAATAATTCATTGAGGTATTTGTTCGCAAAAGTCTATTTCCATATCATATAATTTTCTTGATTAGGATCAAACGATGACCTTGTGGATCCTACTACATTTAGAGCAAAGATTAAAGAATGATGTTTATGTCAAACAGGGGTCATTGTCAGATGGGTAAAGTGGTGCTTTAGAGTTTGAGCCAGGCCACCACCAACTGTGCTTTTGGGACC
>NW_022111369.1:90104802-90106802 GCF_000313985.2 Echinops telfairi
TAAAGATGTCAAATAATTTTATAACTTTAACTTAATTTGAATGGAAATTCCAATGTACTTCCTTTTGTGATAATACATTTTTTATTTCAAGAAGTTATATACCCATTAATGCAAATATTAAATATACTATGCCATATCAATTCACTGGATATTTATAGAAATTCTAAAAATGAAACTCATGCAGTACCAAAGGCATCCAAAACCAAGGCTTCAGGAATTGATGGAAGAGCAGTTGAAATGTTTGAACAAGCTGAGACAGGGACACTCATATACGTGTGCCTTTATAACAAAAGAGCTTTATATCAAGAAGTAATTGTATATAAAGAAAACATCGCAGCCTAGTCCAGATCAAGTCCGTAAGTCCAATACTAGTCTCTAAATCTGATACTAGTCAATAAATCCCCTACTAGTCCATAAGCCCCTCCTCAGACCCATGAAGCCACATGCAATGATGCAGAATGCATGAAGACCACAGGCCAGTGTGTGAAAAGTCCCATGGATCCAATGTCAATGATTGCATCACCAGGGTTCCTGCTGCTCTCCACGTGGTGTGAACAGGAAAGTGAAGGCACAGAGAGGGAGGTTCCCATGGCACTCCTTATGAGGAGGACCCACTCACAAGGAGGCACCATCAATTCTATCCCTCAAGTTGACATGAAATTATGTAGCTACCTCACATCATGATAAATGGAGAACATATTAAAGTTGTCTAGGATTTTGTCTTGCTTGGTTCTGCAATCAATGCTCACAGAAGCAACTGTCAAGAAATGAAAAAATGAGTTACATTAGGTACATCTTTGGCATAAAACCTCTTTAGAGTACGGCAAAGCAAGGGTGTTACTTTGAGGAATAAAGTGTGGCTGACACAAGCCATAGTATTTTCAAAGGACTCCTACACATGTGAAAGTAGGCATCGAAAAAAGAAGATCGTGGAAGAATTGCTGCAGTTGAAATGCGCTGCTGGGAAGAATATTGAAAGCACCATGGATTTGCTAAAACAACAAATGGATCTGCCCTGTAAGAGGTAAGGCCAGAGCGCTCCTTAGAGCCAAGGATGGTAAAGTTTTGTGCTATATACTTTAGGCATGTTGTCAGGTTTCTCCAGTCCCTGGAGAAAGACATCATGTTTGATAAAGTAGAGGGGCATCGATAAAGAGGAAGGCTATCAAAGAGTGGCTGCAACAATGGTCTCAAGTATAAGGACCATTCTGAGGATGCTGGAGGACAAGGCAGTATTCCATTCTGTTATGCATAAGTTCATGATGGATAGAAATGGACTCAAAGGCACTAAATAACAGCAACTCAAAATTATTATGAAAGCTAGGTAGCATAATGAAATGAGTATAATAAAATAATTTAAAATTTTGAAAGAGCAGATTTCCTATGTACTATAATTACTGTTATGCACAAATTGAAACATATGAGAAAAAAAATCTACAGTATAATTTTAACCTGCTGAGAATATAGGTTACTCTCATTTCACAAATTTTTGTAAGTTATTTACTATTTTTAATAATTAAAAAATGGAATATACTAACTTCATTTAAAAAACGCAGGAGCACATCTGAGCGGAATAAACATAAGCATTGGAAGAATTCAAGGTCAAAGAAGAGAACAGCATGGCAGCTCACAGCATGGGCCCTGGTTAAACTGTCTGCATTTAAATTTAACTTTTAACACTTGCTAGCTAAGTGACCTTGGATAAGTGACTGACAAGCCCTGGGAGATGTGGGCTTTTATCCCCCTTTAAAATGAGTTATATTATTAATGATAATTTGGATTTCATATAAAAAGAAGAAAAAAAATTACAAGACCTTGAATGCTACAAAAAGGAAGTTAATTATTTTAAAAGAAAGTAAGTTCCCTGATTCAGAGATTTGCTTGATTCATCACTATAACTGAACACTTGATGTTTAAGGCTGTCATAATAAACATGTGGTGATGAAGTTATGACTGAAATAGAGAATATAACAGAGCAGATAGGATAGATTTTACAGAAA
>NW_022111369.1:90107607-90109850 GCF_000313985.2 Echinops telfairi
ACCTTGCTGTTAAAGAGTATGAGGAACATTTGATAAGAACCGTTTAGTACTCTCGGAAGAGAAAAGTCAGAAACTGCCTGAAACTGCCATACTGAAAAAGGGCATGTTTTCAGGTTTCAGAATTCAACTTTTTAGTTCTGCTCAGTGATGGCATTGACATATGTGAAGACTCTCACGACCTGCGGTTTTTTATGTTTCATTTATGTTTTACTTCAGGCCTTATCACATTCACAGTGTGCTGTCTTGAGAACAAACATGGAATATAGCCTAGTATATTGATTATTACTCAGACTTAAAATGAAAAATATAACTGCCTTAGAAAATAATAAACCAAGTTGTGGCCATTTTCTTTATCACATTTTATATCAGTATCCCAAAGATTTACTCATTGAAAATACATTTTTTTCAACAACCTAAACAATGACTCTATAAAATGATTTGGATACACAGGAAACAAATCAACTACATTGTTGAAAAAGACAACAGTGAACTCGATTTCATTAATTGGAATAAGGCAGAAGCTGACTGTGAAACAGACCATCACCTTATTACACAAACTCAAATTGAAGCTGAATACAATGAAAACAAATAAACAGAGTAAATCCACCTGAATTTAGAGGACATCTAAATAAGAAATTTGATACACTGCCCACTAATGACCAAAGATCAGAAGAGCTGTGGGATTACATCAGGGACATTAGACATGGAAAATGTAAAAACTTACTAAAAAGACCAAACAATAAATAAACAAAGCCAAATGAAAAAACAAAACAAAAACGTAATCCCTTTACAGAAGGCTCACAAGGAAGGGACGAGGCAGCCAGGGTACAGTAGTAGCAACAACAGAACACAGACCATTCCTCTAGTTCTTTGATGCCCCCTGCCCCACTATCGTGACCTCGGTTCTACCTTACAAAACTGGCACGACTGGAGCATATACACTGGTACAAATAAGAGCTGTCAACACACATTATCGAAGGCAGAAAAACCCCTCAGGAACTAATGGGAGTAGTGATATCATCATGGGAGGGTAAAGGTTGGGGAAAAAGGGGGAAAAGGAGGAACCGATCCAATGATCTATGTATTACCCCCCTCTCCAAGGGGGATGAACAACAGAAACATGGGTGAAGGGAGACAGAAGATGGTGTAAGAATGAAAACAATAATAATTTATAATTTATCAAGGGGGAGGGAGGGAAAACAGAGGACCTGGTACCAAGGGCTCAAGTAAAAAGAAAATGTTTTGAAAATGATGATGGCAACATATGTGCAAATGTGTTTGATACATATGATGTGTGGATTGTTATAAGAGCTGCAAGAGTCCTCATAAAAATGATTTATTAAAAAAACAAAAGAGAAAGGAAATAAAATGAAAGAGGTGCTCAAATATCTCGCAATGGTCCTGCGTCATCCCCACAATATTTCCTATGCTGGACTCAGCCACTGTATCAGTCCTTGTCCCAAGGGAGCTTCTCCTCTTTCGTTGCTGCTCTACGTTGCCAAAGGTGACATCCATCTACAGGGACCGCACTCTCCTGACAGGTCCAAAGCACACAAGACTAAGTCTTGCCATCCTTGCCTCAAAGAAGAACGTTGGCCACACTTCTTCCAAGACAATTCAAATGCATAAGCTCTTCTTTAGTTTTCCATTCAATGTCCAAATGTCGCATGCATACGAAACGATGAAACATACCATAATTTTCCTTTGTTGTTTTATTTTAGTTTGTCTGTTTTTTGTACTTATTAATGGATCTGCATGTCTATCTAGATAAGATAGGCGGGATAAAAAAATGGGATATGAAAAGAATAGGACCAATGATTCTGGAAGGATACGGGAGAAGTGAAGGGGGGAGAAAGAAAGGAGGGGGGACCAACCCAGGGTCAAGGGAACAACAAGTGAACTAAAATCAATGGAAGGAAGGTCTTAGGATGCCTAGTGGGGCTCAATTAAGGGCAATGTAGCAGCAAGGAGTTACTGAACCTGAAGGAAGGCTGAACCTGATGGTGGGACAAGAGGGAAGTAAAAAGGAAATAGAGGAAAGAATCAGGAGGCAAAGATCATTTATACAGACGTAAATAAAGGCATGCACATATGTAAATATATGTATAATGAGGGGAATAGAACTATGTACGAATATATATATGCTAAGAATTAAGGTTGCAGATGGACATTGGGCCTCGACTCAAATACTCACTTAACACAAGAACACTTTGTTCCAGCAATCCGGCATTCTGAGATGCTCA
>NW_022111369.1:90110561-90112288 GCF_000313985.2 Echinops telfairi
AATGCTTTGAAAATGATGATGGCGGCATATGTGCAAATGTGCTTGACAGACTGGAGGAATGTATGGATTGTGATAAGAGATGCAAGAGCCACCAATAAAAGTATTTTTAAAAAAAGGAAAAAGAAAATACCATAATTTAAGTCAAGTGTGCCTTAGTCCTCAAAGTAACTTCCTTGCTTTTTAATATTGTTAAAAGGTCTGGTGCAGCATGTTTATTCAATGTAATATGACTTTTTATCTCTTGACTGATGCTTCAATGATTGTGGACAAAATCCTTGACAACTTTAATCTTTTCTCCATTTATCATGATATTGTTTATCGTTCCAGGTGTTAGGACTTAGTTTTTCTTTACATTGAGTTGCAAACCATACTGAGGGCTACAATTCTTGATCTTCATCAACAGTTCCTCAAGTCCTCTTCACTTTCAGGGAGCAAAGTGCTTTCATATGCATATCACAGATTGTTAATAAGCTTTCCTCCAATTCTGATGTCACATTCTTCTTCATAAAATAGAGATTCTCTGATGATTTCACAGCATATAAATTGAATAATATGGTGAGAGTTTACAGCTGTAGTAAATATTTCCCTGCAGTAAAATCTTGTTCTGTTTGCATAGCTGCCTCTTGAACCATGTGCAAGTTCCTCATGAACACAATGAAGTGTTCTGAAATTCCCATTCTGCTCAAGGCTGTCCACAATTGTCTTTATATACACAGTTGAACGCCTTGGAATAATCAATAAAACACAAGTAAATCGCTTCCTGGTATTCACTGCTTTAGGCCAAGGTCCACCTGACATCAACAGTGATATCCCTTGTTCCACTTCATCTTCTGAATCCTAAACCTCGGGGAGCTCCTTGTTAATATATTTCTACAACTGTTACTAGCAGGTAATGTCGATGATATTGTTCTAAAGTTTGAATATTCTGTTGGGTCAACTTTCTTTGAATGGGTACACATATTGATCTCTTCCCATTAAATGGCTAAGTACCTGCCTTCCAAATTTCCTGCACAAAGTGCCAGTGCTTCATGAGCTTGTTGAAACACTTCAGTGGGTTTTCCATCTATTCCTGAGTCTTGTTTTGGGTTAATGCTTTCAGGGCAGTTTGAATTTCTACCTTCAGAACCATTGACTCTTGCTTTTACACTACTCCCTGAAATAATTGAACAGTTACCAGTTATTTTTGCTATAGTGACTTCATTCTTTCCATCTTCTTTTTAATGCTTTCTGCATCATTCATTATTTTTCCCATAAAAACTTTCAAGATTGAAACTCAAAGTTTGAATCATTTTTTGTGTTCTTTCAATTTAAGATGTATGTTCTTTGTATATTTCATTATATTTTACTTTGTCTTACTGAATTGCCTGTGAAAATTACTATTCAGCTCCTATTTATCTTAGCTATTGTACAATCAAGAGCAAATTTCAGAGTCTCTTCTGACATTCACTTTGACAATTTCATTTTTGGACCATTCCTTTGGGCTGCAGCACTTAGTCCTCAAAGTAACATTGCTGCTTTTCCAGTCTATAAAGCAGTCTTAAGCAGCAGAATTGCTCAACGCAACGTGCCTTCTGATCTTATTGCTGCTTCAATGATCACTGACTGTGGATCCAAGCAAGGCTAAATCCTCAAAAACTGCTATCTTTTCTCAATTTATCATGATGTTACCTATCCAATTGTGAGTGTTTTGATTTTATTTACATTAATTGTAATCCATATTGAAGGCT
>NW_022111369.1:90114641-90134314 GCF_000313985.2 Echinops telfairi
TTGCATATTTTAGAGCTCCAGTGTTTGTGAGTCTGCTAAAATTAAGAATGTTTGCAAATATACTTCATCTTCCTTTGAATCTGGATTTGTTTTGTAAATTGATTTAGACATTTTAAGTACAAATGAGAGACACTGGAGGTTTATATAAATAAATATCCACTAAGCCCCCAATCCAGCAGAAAAAGTGAAATCCTCTGTTCTCCACAACCATTCTTAAGTCAAACTACACCCATTTGTTGCTACACCCTCCTCACCTTCATTAACTGAACAGACCATGGTTCCCTCAAGTGAGCATCTCAAACTGTGTACTCATGGAATCCTTGATACTTCTAGTCCTGGGATGGTTTCTTTCAGATGCACACTGACTTAGCCTGCCTCAATGATTTGGAGTGTTGACCATTCCTCTCAGATTTCAAGTACAGAACCTTTTTGGCTCTGGGATTCTGCCCACATTCCAGGTCCTTTTGGAAGATAGCTTTTCTTTTGCCTTTGGATGACCCCATTATCTCAGTTTCTCTGTTAAGTATCCCATACCCTCAGACCTAGCTGGCTTTGTTCTTTCACTACCCAGCATGACACAGGTAGAACCACTTCTGTGAAATTGGTTTGGCAGCAACATGCCCCCAGATACACCTTAATGGCAACCCTCACACTCAAGAACAATTTGGCAAAGATCTGTAGCCTTAAAACCTCGGAGACTGGGATCCTATGCTTTTGAACTCCAGAAGCCCTAGTTCAATCCTTTGAAAATAAACTCTTCATCTTGTGGTCCTTCCATTCATGGGACCAAACAGATGAACAATTATTAGGATGGCATAGGACCAAGTAGTGTTGTATTTTGTTGTGCATGGGGATGTATGTTATACCTGACCCAATGGCACATAATGAAAACAACAGTTCATTTTTAAGTTCTTCTCAGTCTTTTCAAATTTTACCATCAGCGAAATGGAAAAGACACATAAGTCTGTAAGATCTTGCTTAAAATATCAGGGGAATATTTATATTCCTCACTTACAAGTACAAATCTCTACCAAACATATGAACATAGTTAGCAAGTTCTTTGCTACTGCATCACCTTCTTTCATTGTGTAATCATCCTTGTCACTTTCTTTCAAAGACTTACCATAAGTGCCTTTAATGTTGACCTTTCTAGCAACATTCTGTTGAAGGTGACAAACATATTCCCCAAGTAAGAGAGACATTTTTTTTAATACCTCTGCACTTATGTCTGAGCTCTGTCTAGAGTCACCTTTAACATCCAAATTTCTACCAAGTCACTTCCAGACATTTTTTTTAAATTAGGTACCTTAAAACTTCCAGTCTTAACCCATTATTCAATTTTTAAAAATCCCCAATTTAGGTATCTGTTAGAGCAGTAGCCATTCCTGGGAGGGATTCCACCCCCACTCACCCACCCCATCAATTATCTAATACTCTGTCACAGAAATATACCATAAATAGTCAACTTTAAAAACAGGGATTTATTCTCTCTGTTTAGCAAGAGAGGTGTCAGGATTTATGACATTGGCTTTGAAGAGGGTTCTCTTTCTTTGGGCTCCAGGGAAAGACCTGGTTCCTTTCACAACTATGGGCCCAGCCTTGCTTGGGCATCTCCATGTGAAATGACATCAATCTTCCCCTAGCATTAGGAGATTTTCTGGGAAGAGACCTCAGGTCTAAAGTATACACTCTTTTCCTAGCTCCCCTTTAGTGATAGTGCTCTCAACTCTGCACACTTCTCACTTCAGGTATCTCTGACAGGCCACATGTGTGACTCCAAGAAGGGTTGTCATTAGTAAGAGTGTGACTTGGGTAGGGTAATGATTAAGCATGTGGTATAACCTATGATTTTGCTGTGATTAGTGTTGTCGAGTTGATTCTGACTCACACTGACTCTATGTACAAAAGAATGAAGCATTTCCTGGTCCTGGACCATCCCCACAGAGGTTTCTACCCTTGAGCCCATCGCGGTAACCACTGTGTCAATCTACGTCGATAAGGGACTTCCTCTTGTTTTGCTGCCCGTCTATTTTACCAAACAGGATACCCTTCTCTAGGAAATGGTCACTCCCCAAAATATATCCAAAGTAATCGAGACGAAGTCTCACAATTTTCCCTCTAAGGAGCATTCTGGCTCTATAGCTTCCAAAATATTTGTTTGTTCTTTTGACAGTTCTTGATACTTTCAATATTCCTCCCAGCACTGTAATTCAAATACATGTGTTCTTCTTGGATCTTCCTTATTTAAGATACAACTTTCACATGCATATGAGGCAATAGGAAAAACCATGGCGTGAAAGAAACACACCTTATTCCTCATATTCCTCAAAGTCATAGCTTTGTCATTGGCACATTAAAGAGGTCTCATGTCGCAGATTTCCCGTCTGCATTGTAGCTCCTGACTTCTGGTTCCATGAGCAGTAATTTATGATACACCCTGCCCCCAATCCTGCTTCAGATTTTAGGATTTATAATGAATAAACTGGAGGAGAGTTAGAGAGTAACACCCAATAAAAAGCATCACAAAATGAAAGAAAACTATTAATTCACAAAATGTAGCATAATTACACAATACTAAGGATCATGGTTTCATGAAGGTGACACATATATTTTTTGGAATACAATTAAATACATGCCAGTAAAGATGAATATTTTAGCTTTAAAGCTAAAAAGCTGATTAATTTCTCTAATGATAGGGCTATTAGCAGTGTTAAACTTATAATTTATTTTCCAGACTCTTGCAAATTTAAATAGGCTCTTGAAAAGAATTAAACAGTTAAAGACGTTTACATAATTAAACTGGGGCAGGGGGCAAAGTGGGTTTTGTTTGAAAGTTATTGTTTTTTATCTCATTAGTATCTGCATGTTTTACTTACACATTTGCTCACACCTTCAGTAGCTTTAGTTTGAATACATTTGTTTAAATGTTATATCATTTTGTGTGCCTTACTATTAACACATTCTAAGGGCAGGAGAAATATATGACTTACATTCTGCTTTATTTAATTTTGTGTCTCTATGTCTTTCTTTAATCTTTTATAGAAGCACTCACATTTTTCTATCCAGCAGAACAAGTCTCAATGAGATGATGTTGACAATTCATAAAACTTTCTTAAAATCAAAATCCCTTCTATAAAATTAATGGTGTCAGAATGAAATGCTTAAAAATATTTGCATTACTCAATTTGTTTTCAACAGTAGAAAACAGATTGAGTAAAGCAAATATAATTGTTTACCCAGCTACTTGGAAGAAAGGCCTGGCTGTCTACTCTGTAAGACTACTATTTTCAAAGACGCCAGGAAGTACAGAACTAGTGAAACGATGTGATTGCCATAAGTCTAAATCCTCTGGTGTATAGGAGTAGGTGAGTGAGAGTGTGTGTGTCCCCTCAGCACTAGATCCAATGGTCAGGAAAAGAAATGATTTTAGCTAAAGAATATGGAAGAGAGGGTGCAGCATGGATTTTCACAGCTTTAAGTCCCACAGTCCCACAAAGAAGTGGGCACTGGCCAGTACCTGGCGATGCGCCCGTGAGAAGCAGCGCTCTGCTTTATTCCTTTAGACAAAAACCAACGTTTTCACTTCGAACAAAAGAAAAGGGGGTAGACTTCACACAGACAATAAATAATAAGCCTGTGAATCTTTCCAGGGGCAGACAACCTTATCTTTCTCCAATGAGTAGCTTGTGGGCTGAAACCCCTGACCTAGTGGATAACAACCCCCACTTTCCTCCACTGCACCAGCAGGGCTCCTGACATTTCAAACCGCCCCCCAGAAGAAGAAATTGCAGAATGCCCTTTGTGAAGAGGGCTGAGGCTGGGGATATCTGCTCAGGAGACACAGGTACTGTTTCTCTCTGTAAGCCTCCAAACGTGTCATTAAAGCTCAAGGACACACTAATAATTGAAATGCTACTATTGAGCATGAATTTAAAGTACTACATTAAAGCAAAAGTGTAGTAGTCTATTATTTACAGATAATAGATGCAAACATGAAGGATGCCACTAAGTGACTTACAAGAAATTTACCATTGATGAGAATATTATTTCTGTTAGTTGCCATTGGGTAGTCCTGACCCATGGTGATGGTCTGTGCAGTGGAACAGAAAACTGCCAAGTAGTACACATTCCCCACCATCATGTGTGGAAGTACAGTTGTGATCCAGAACATTTTTATGGATCGATACTCAGACATAGATCACCAGATATTTTTTCTTATGTGTCTACGTTGGAATCTTTGCTGACAACTCTTCAGAATCAATAAATTACAACTTATTTATATTATTGTATTTATACAAAGAACTACTGTGCATTCTGTTATTATCAATATTTAAAATCATAGTTGAGAATCCTACCTGTTACACAACTTAAAAAGATTTATCTTATGCGAATCCCAGTAGTTGTGGGGACTACAAAGGAAAAACTGTCTCCTGGAACACAGAAAGAAGTTACTAAACATGGGAAAAGAACCTAATGCCCTTGTTCTTAACATGAGTGAGAAGAAACTACTTTAAAAATATTCACTGCATATGATACCAAATATGTGTAGCTTAATTAGGATTAAACTTAATCATATTTTAAAAAGACATAATTACCATTCTTATGTAAATATATTCTTAAAATATATTTATTACATTTTTGTCAATGAATCTTAGAATTAAAGATAGTTAGTGATATTGACTTTAAAAATTCCAATGTAGTAACAGAACATGAAACATCAATCTCCATAGTCCTGAGCCCAGAGCTATCTGCTGCCTGCCTACCACTATCGATTGCTCTGAAAAGTATTACAGGAGGATTAGAAGGTATGGGATAGAGTGGGAGAAAAACAAGAGTGGAACAAATCTCAAAATCCAGAAGAAACCCCAGCTTACTTGTCTAACAGAGGTTGATCCTTAAATACTCCTCAGAGTTGGAACAGAATTCACCCTGGTGTTAGAATAAGCAACCATTTAAGACCCAAAGGGAAGAATCTACTCAAGAACATAGATGAAAGAGTGAATAAAGGATAAATAAATAGAAAACACAAGAAGGAAGATGGATAAACAATAGTATGTATGGGGGTGGCAATGTGTATGAACTACTGACTGAAAAAGTGCTGATCCTATCTGCAAATCTTCACCCAACACATCACAAAAATAAATAAATAAAGGGAATGAGACACGTGTGGGTAGGTTTTGTGCTGTATTTACTTGTTTTGTGCTCAACCCACAGAGTACACCACCAACAGAGCAATTTAATAAATACTGGAAGGATGAACAAACTGAAAACAAACAGAACAAAGGAAGACCACACCGGGCAAGCACACAGGCCATCGGCCATCTATATATATAGATGTGAAAAAGGTTAGGGATGAATGAAATGCAATCCCTCATCCATTTCTAAAACTATATTAAATAGAGATTTGTCACCTAAAAACTAAAACCTTGACTGTAGATAGTTATTTTGTCCCGAATGCTATTCCTTACTTGCCCCCCCACACCCTTTACCCCAATGTTTATCCACTGTGAAACCTTGGAAATTCATCAGCTCTCTTAGAATTTCTGGTCTCTAACCTCTTAAATAGAGTGGAGGGAAACTTATGCAAGGTAGAGGAAGCTAATCTAAAGAATAGACTGAGAGGGGAAAATGTTAAAACAAGTCCAAACACATCCACTGCCATTCTGTCAATTCTGGACGTAGCCTCCCTCATCTTTCTCACGCAGAGTACAGCTAGGTTCAAACCACCAGTTTCTTAGTTAGAAGCCCATCGCTCAATGCACTGCACATCAAGGAGTTTTGAAATACATGTTAGTGCATTAATATTTTAAGCTATCCTATGATAGCTATCTATCATATGAATGAAGAAAAATCCAGATTATTGCCATAGAAACTTTTCAATATATCACCAAATGTACACCTTAATATCTTTGCAATTCTTGATTTTTCAGTTAATTACAGATAAAAATGTAAGCTATCATTGTTTTATTTTTTTCATCTCTCCTCCGTGAAACTTATTTGTATGGTTACTAAATGCAGTACAATGTTTCTTGATTCTTGTTATTTCAGTCTTCTCATTACCTTGATTACATTATCTTATACAATGACCTAAAAACTGTTTTAACCCATTTTATTCATTGACTTACAAGTCAGTGACAATACTCATTAGAATTTTTGTAGCATATGAAACAGCCTTCAATGGAAGAATGAAAATGTCCATTTTTTTAACTATCTTAGAAGCATGAGACAAAAACCATGTCATTCAAAATTACTTTAACGCACGTTTCCCAAAATAATGATTTATTTAAGAAAATTTTATTGAGCATATACAGCATGTCATAATTAAACCCACTGCCATTGAGTTAATTCTGACTCATAGAAGGAGTCAATGATGGGGTAGCATCATGAACATCATACATAAAGGAAGAAAAAGATCATTAAAAAGACAAAAAGAGAAAGAACGGAAATACATCATGAATGTCATTAGAGATTCTGAAACTTATTTTTGAATATATGGGAGGTATCAAAAAGAAAACAGAACATTTTTTTTCAAAGCTATATATTTAAATTTCTTTACAGAACAACCTTGTCTCCTTCAAAGTACTCTCTATGACACTTAATACATTCGTTAAGTCTGCAATTCCATTCTTGGAAACATTTTTCAAACTCATCTGTTTGGATGGTTGACAACACCTCCCTTGTTTTTTTCTTCACCTCTTCTAGGTCATCTCATCACTGTTCTTTCATGTCCCTCTTCATTCGTGGAAACAAAAGCAAGTTGCATGGAGCAAGGTCAGGTGAGTCAAGTGCATGGGGTGAGACAGGCATGTTGTTTTTTTGCCAAAAACCAGTGCACTGAGCTGGTTGCATCAGTCCCCTGTTTGCCACAAATCAGGCTTTTTTTTTTGTCGCACACAGTTACACAATCTTTTCAGAAGCTTTAAGTAGAAAGCTTGATCAAAGTCTCACCTTGTAGAATGAACTCCATATGCACTACAAGTCGACATTTTCATTTGATCATGAAGTTGATGGACATCTAGAATGACAATTGTCATAGATCAGCATTTTACCTTTTCTGAAATAAGAAAACCACTCATAATGCTTGAGTTTTTCCCATATTGCTGTCCTTATAAGCTGTGTTCAACATAACAACAGTTTCTGCAGCATTTTTTTTTCCTGAGCAGGAAGCAAAATTTTACAGCCTCTTGTACGCTTATATGGTCATCACAAAAAAGGTTCAAGTGAAACTGCTTTTATGAAAAAAAAATCATGGTGACCAGAGAGAACCTTCCCAGGCAACCCCACTGGGTGCACTAACTCAGAGCGAGTTGCTCCGTGCTTGCCTAGCTGGAAAAATGTGTACTATGAAAGCTCTACTCTGCCCAGTGAAATTCCAGGATTTGGGTGGGTGGGGGGGCACTCCCTTGCAGAGTAAAGCAAATGGAAGGAATGTTCATGTAAAATAACTGAATATAAAATGTCTAAAGGAAGTTCAAGAAGACAAAGCATTGTAATGAAATGTGAAATGAGTATGCTCAGTGTATTTTAAGATGAAATAACTTAAGAAAAAATTCAAGCTTTGAGTTGAAATATTGATGGATTCTAGGGGCAATATATTGAATTATTCAGCAAACAACAGAAGAAGTTGGAAGAAATACAGAGTCATTGTACAAAAAGAAGTAACATGATCAAGACAATGTTACTGACGAAAGAAATCCAAGCTACACTAAAAGCTTTAGCAAAAAACAGACCTACAGGAATTGACAGATTATCAATCAAAATGTTTCAACAACCTGATGAAGCACAGGAAACACTCAATTATCTATGCCAAGAATTTCAGAATACAATTATGTCCAACTGTTGGGAAGAGACCCATATTTGTCATAATTTCAAGAAAGTGGACCACACAGAATGTAGAAAACATTGAAGGTCATCATTAATATACAACGTAAATAAGATATTGCTGAAGAAAATTGAACAATAGTTGCAGCCATGCATTGAAAGGGAGCTGCCAAGAATTCAATCCAGATTCAGAAGAGGGTGTGGAGCAAAGGATAATATTGTGAACATCAGATAACTTTATGTGAAAGCCAAGACTGCAGAAAACAATATTTAGTTGTGTTTATTGACTATGCAAAAGCATTTGACAGTGTGGATTATAATAAACTATGGGCAACATTGAGAAGAATGGGAATTCCATAATGCTTCACTGTGCTCTTGTGGAATCTGTAAATGGATCAAAAAACAGTTGAATAGTATAAGGAATATCACATATTTTAAAAACAGGAAGGGTTTTATCCTTTCACAGTATTTATTCAGTCTGTGTGCTGAGCAAATTATCTGAGAAACTGGATTACAGGAAGAACACGGCATCAGGTTTGGAGAAAGGATTATTAAAGATTTAAAGTACTTACTGTTGAAAATCAAGGACAGCAGTCGTTGGTACAGATTACAATTAAATGTAAAAAAACAAACAAAAACCCAAGTCTTCAGAACTGGAACAATAGATAACCTCGTGATAACGGAGAAAAGATTTGAGTTGTCAAGGGTTTCATTTTGCTTGATTTACAATCAATGCTTTGGAAGCAGTAATCACGAAAGCATAGGACAAAATTGCATTGGGCAAATCTGATTACAGAAGACCTCTTTCCAAAGTTGAGGAGTTAAGACAGAGTTCTAGGGGCACCTGCCTCAACCCATGCTTTTTTCATTTGCCTCATATGCATGTGAAAGTTAGAAAATTAATAAGAAATACTGAAAAAAGGTTAATATACTCAAATTGTGATGATAGCAAAGAATGTTGGAAGTACCATGGGCTGCCAGGAGAACAAGCAAATCTGTCTTGGATGGAGCACGATCAGAACATTCCTTAGAGGTCAAGATAACAGGACTTCGACCCAGGAACTATGCACCTGCTATCAGGAGAGGGCAGTCTGGGAAAAAGGAGATCTTGCTTAGTTAAGTAGAAAGTCAGTAAAAAAGTAAGATGTGTTGACACCATGACCATAACACTAGGCACAGATATAACAATCATTGTGAGGATGGCCCAGGACTGGTCAGGATTTTGTTTTGTTCTATGTATGGTTGCCAAGAGTTGAACCAACTCAGTATATGCGGCAATAATAACAAAAGAACCAGTGTGTGGCATAAATGGAATATAGCAGTGCAAATTAAGTGCAGTGAATGAAGAGAGGGGATGCAGTTAGAGAAATGTAGGTGATAGCAACAACTATGCAGAGAAAGGAGCTGCTTTTGTTTTATGAAAACATGCTTATTAGGAATTGTAAATTTTATGTGAAGTGTAAGATAGAGAGGTCAAAAGGGCTGATATAAGGTTTTGGTTTTAGTAGCGACATAGGTGGGGAATATGGCTTATGAGCAAAGTCAGTTGAGTTTATAAAATACGGAATTAGACATCACAATTGATGATTAATGAAGTGTATCATGTAAATAGTTGACTGTAAGTCAGATTGCAGAAGATGAAATTAGAGATAAGATTTGAGAAGTGTTGTATTGCAGTTTAACCTCATAGAATCAAAGTAGATCTCCCAGAGAGATTATGAAGCAAATCTAGTGCCTACCTGAATTCCACAAAATGTCATTGAGAAGAGAAATGAAATATGGATGCATGGACCTGCTATTGAGTATCCAGAATGAATGGAACAAGGTCTTGACTTCTAAGGGTTCAAGGTCAAGTTGGAGAAACACGAGAAGTACATGAACAATTCTATGATGACACTCAATCTTAATGGAACTCCAATGAGGAAACATATCTGCAAGTGGGGTTTAAAGGAAACCAACAGAAGGATATCAATGAGTTATTCAGAACATCTTCAATTTAATTTAAGTAACATAATAATGTTATGGTGTTGTTCGGTGCTGTTGAGTTGTTCTGACTCACAGAGACCCTATACACAACAGAATTAAATGCTGCACAGCCCTGCCCTATTCTCAAAAATGTCTCTCTTTCTGAACTAATTGTTGCAGCCTCAGGGTCAATCCATCTCATTGAAGACCTTCCTCTTTTTCACTGCCCCCCACTTTACCCAAAGTGATAATCCTTCTTCAGGGACTAGTCTCTCCTGACTACATGTGCAAAGTATGTAAGAGGGGGTCTTGCCATCTTTCCCCCTAAGGAGCATTCTGGTGCCATTTCTTCCAATACAAGCTAATGGGTCACAGAAAAGATCATTCTGGAAAAAAAATGTTTCAGGTAAATCAATGTGTGAAGAATTTCAGCTACTTTAAGTAGTTCAGTTTAATTACATAGCTATAGTCTGCTTTACAATTCAAGATTTAGGTTAACTTTCACTGATGTACTTTCTCACCTCTATTTTACACCCTTGTGGTAATTAAACACACACACACTGCTCTTATTTAACTGTGTGCATTTATATTTCTTTCTCCCGATTTGCCCTTAAGCTATAGAAGAAAGAGATAATCCTTTTCTTAAAAACTTGACTTAAAAGAAAGTTTTATAGGTATATAATTCACATACCATAACATCCAAAGATTTAAACATATTAAAAGTTGTTCAATCAGCCCACAATAAAATTTAGTACAATTTATTTATTCTTGTACTTAGTACTATTAGCTCCCCATTTCCCCCTGAACCTCCTCTTCCATAGCCCCTAAGAAACCATCAATTTAATAACTGTCTCTGTAGATTTACCTGATATAGATTCTGAAATTATTCTAGATTTCATATAGAGAAAAATATACAAAAAACAACCATAACAGACACCCAACAATACAAACAATATAAAACACACACAAATCTCAATAAAAGACAGAAAACAATAAAACTATAAAAATTTTTACAAGAATTGCAGCCTTTTTTGTGGACTACAACTCAAGGTCAAGAAAACCCACATCTTCACAATGGGGTCTGTAGGAACTATCGTGATATATGGAAACATTATCAAAGTCAAGGGTTTAATCTAACTTGAATCCACAATCAATGTTCATGGGAGCATCAATTAAGATATCAAACAGGTGTTGCATTGATTGAATATGCTCCACAAGACCTCCTTAAAATTTTGTTATTAATCATTTTGGGGGCATTCTTACCAATATTATAACAATCCATAATTCAATTACATGAAGCATAATTGTACAATTTCTGCACCAATCAGTTTCAAAACATTTTCTTTCTTCTTGATCTCTTTGATATCAACTCCCTTTATGCCCTCTCCCTCACCCACCCTACCCCCTAGAGCCCTTGTTATTATATTATATTATTATTATTATTGTGTATCTTACACCATCCAATGTATCTGTTCACCTCCAATTCTGTTATTCTTTCTCCTTGAGTGGCGTTATACATACATCATTGATATCAGTTTCCCCTTGCCCGCTTCCCCCATTCCCTTCCCATACCCTCAGGTAATCAATACTCCCATTACTATTTCTGAAGGGTTTATCTGTCTTGGCTTTCATGCATTGAACTATCTTAATTTTAAAAACGAACATACACAGGTCTAACAAGATTAATGAGGCAAAACTAAGACCATAATAGCAAGGGGAGGGAATATTAAAGGACTAGAGGAGAGTTATGTGTTTCAACACTGCTATACTGCACCCTGAATATATCATCCCTCTGGGTCTGTGTAATACATTCATATCTTGTGGGAATTGGGGCATAACACAAGCTGAAACAAATGAGAGCATGTGATCTGGTCATTGTGCACTTTTTCTCTTTGAATTATTTGTTTGTTTATTGGAGTATCAAATGCAAGGGTATAAAAATGTAGTATCTCATTAAAAGTATAATGACTTTTATGAAATAATTCAATATTATAACCATAATTCCATAAAACTCTTTATACCTATGGATTGAATGAAAATATTACTATGGGCTCACAGTTGCACAATGAATGTAAAAAAAACAGTAAGGAATACAAATTTGTGATTTCCACATTGGGGAGGTTACGCGGCCACCCACGTTAGATGGAACCCTGATGACAAGTGCCGTTCTAACATCTGGTTCACTGAACCCAACAAAACAATTGGTATTGGTTCTGCAAACCAGCTGAATTCCACCACTGATTCATGTTGTAGTTAGGTATCATTGGTTTGCCTCCTACCCACAGAGAAGAGCCCGTGTGCATAACTGAGCAAACTACTGCAGACCCTGTGCCATCCTCACAAACATTCCTATCCCTGGTCCCATTGACGCAGTCACTGTGTTAATCCAGCTCGTCATCAAGGGCTTTCCTCTTTTTCTAAGTTCCACCAATTTTCAAACCTGATGTCCTTTTCCAAGAACTGGTCCTTCTGACAATATATCCAAAGGATATAAAATGACGTCTTGCAATCCTTGCATCTAAAGAGCACTCTGGCCTTACTTCTTCCAAGGCACATCGGTTTGTCCTTTTAGCAGTCTGCAATTCAAATGCATCTATTTTTCAACAGTCTTCCTTATTTAATGTTCAACTTTCATATGCAGATGATGCAACGGAGAATACCATGGCTTGGGTCAGGCAAAGATGTCTTGTGCAGCAGATGTACTTCATGCAAACCATCTTTTAATCTTTTGACCGCTACATCCATGAATATTAGTTGTGCTTTCAAGGAAGACAACATCCAAGACCCTTTTCTCCATTGATCATGATGTTACCCTGTTTCCCCGAAAGTAAGACATCCCCTGAAAATAAGACCTACTTACAGTTTGCTTCTTGCTGAAATATAAGGCATCTCCCTGAAAATAAGACCTCCCCCAAAATAAGCCCCCCCAAAGCTACCGTAACTCTGGACTCTGGACTGTAGTGGTGGGTGCCGCCATGCCGTTCACTGTTGGCTGCAGCGCAGCCGGAGCAGACAAGAAGTGTGAGGTCTCTTTTAATAAAACAATAAACAATAAATGTGTACCGTATTCTTCTTCATGGAAAAATAAGATATCACCTGAAAATAAGACCTAGTGCATCTTTGGGAGCAAAAAGTAATATAATACACTGTCTTATTTTCGGGGAAACAGGGTCCTTGTTGTTCCAGTTGTAAGGACTTTAATCTTCCTTATATTGAGTCATAAGCCATACTGAAGGCTACAATCCTTGATCTTCCTCAGCAAGTGCTTCAGTTCCTCTTGACGAAAAGCAAGCAAGGTTGTGTCACCTGTATTGTTAAAAAGCTTTTCTCCAATCCTGATGCTTCACTCTTCTTCATATAATTCAGCTTCTCTGATGATTTGCTCAAGGTCATTGTCTCCTATGCATGTGAAAGTTGGACACTGAATAAGGAAGATCAAAGAAACAGTGATGTATTTGCATTTTCGTGCTGGTGAAAAATATTGAAAATATCATGGACTTCCGGAAGAATAAACACATCTGTCTTGGAAGAAAGACATCCAGAATGCTGAATGCTCTTTGGAGGCAAGGATGCCGAGGCTTGTCTCCAGCACTTCGGCCATGTCGTCAGGAGAGAGCAGTCACTGGAGAAGAACATCATGTAGAGTAAAGGGGCAGTAGAAAGGAAGACCTCCGACAAGATGGATTGATGCCGTGGCTGAATTTATAGCTCAAACTTAAGAACAACTGTGAGGATGGTGCAGGACCAGGTAGTATTTTTTTCTGTTGTACGTAGTTTCACTATGAATGGATCCAACTTGACTGTATCTAACGATAAGAACAAATTAAAAAATGCATCAAAATGAAGGACAAATGATATGGTGTTACTTTTTTAGCTAACAACATCTACATTAATCCATTTTGCAATGCAGTCTGACACATTTCTAATCAATAGTTAGAGGGGATTCTCTTAGGCTTAATCCACAAGAGGACTCTGTGAGAGGTTTTAGGGCTTTCAGTATCATCATAGCCTTATGCAAACTAGGTGATCAGAATTTAAGTGTGAGTGCCATTCCCTTCTCTGGCCTTGTATTGTGTTATTTACAATTATTTCACCACAAACGCTGGTGATAGCTTCTTTTTATTCTTCATCTTTTAAAACATCATCTATGATATTATAGAGTTCTAGGCACATAACAAGTAGCCAAATATGCATGGGTGTGTTTTCTGAAGAACTGGGTTCCTATACTTCTGTCCTTGGTACAGGTAAGCATAAGGTTAAAAACAATGAACAAAGAGGGGAAAATACTATTTTTAAAAACATTGTGTTTTATTTTTCTTGTCCACAATAGAGATGGAGAAAAACTATTTAACTTCAATGGAAACCAAAGTAACTGAGTCCAACACATTCTAACATATTATCTCATCCTGCCCGAGATGCCCTGATATAAACAAGGCAATCCAGTGACCTGAAATTAGCCTAATGAAAAGGCAGAAAATCATTCTGGACAATTTAGGTTTCATTAAATTCAAACACGCTCAAAATTGAAACAACTTATTAAATTTACTTATTTTAGGATCCCTAACAGACACAGTAATACCAACATGTAACCATTTCAGACATACACAGTTTTGCTGTTCCACTTACTGAACCGAGAGTACTTCTTCCCACAGCTGGAATCAGATGCACTCTAAATGCAAATTAAAAGAAAAGCAATGCACTCCAAATCTGGGAACTGCTTTCTGTTGGTTAGAATATCTTCAAGAATTGTTCTTTATTATTACATGAATGTACAGGGACATCCACTTGTAAGAAAAAGGAATGCTGAGTTCAATCAACCAGTCTATTTTATCCCAAACTTGTTTGCGTTCATTATGCATTTTAAAATGAATAACTCATGTTTATTAGGAACTCAACAAAATCTTTAAATCAAATGAAACAATAAAACTTGTATCACTGAAAATGTTTATTTGTTTTTTACAAAGAAAACCACCTGAAAGTGATGCATCTCACCACCCCGTACCGCACCATGATCTAAGAAAGTCTTCCATTTGTATTTGGAGCAATTCTCTTGCCATCATTAGTTATCATATCCATTTATGCAGAAGTGAGTAGAAACCTAGGATTTAAAATTTCCAAAGGTGTTTCAGGAAATCTGTGCTCTAAAGACAAGTATTTGGTAAGCAGACAGCACCTGTCAAAAGTGGTACTTTAGTGAAATATACACACCAAATTGAGAGTTTCCCCCACATTCTCTCTTATGTGATAACACCAATTACATATCATTTATCAATTAAATGATATATATTTTATATTATTTGGCAAATAACAACCATAAAGAACAACAGTTTATATGTATTTATAAAGATTGAACACCCAGTATTATTTAATCACAATAGTCTGAAGACTCTTTTGAATGTTTACAAAGCTTCTTGACATGGGAAAAATGTGACCTGGATATTACATGTGACCTGTATACTATAAAAGTATTAAATTATCAATAAGTCAAATGCATTACAAACTTTAATATTCAGTTGAAAACATCTCCTTGATTACAAGTAGTCAGAAGAATACTCAATGATCCCCAGAAAATGGTAAGCAATGAAGTAGCCATATTTTATTTTTTAAAATATCTGATTTCTAAATTGATGCCTTGCAGAGAACTGGACTAACATGTGGGTGGTTAAGTCCCTGTGCAGCTATTGTTGTTAATGTCATAGGCCTCCAGTGGGTTCCAACTCAGAGACCCTAATACAACAGAGCGAAACCCTGCCCAGCCCTGCACTGTCCTCACAGTCATTGCTGTGCTTGCGTCCATGGTTGCAGCCACCGTGCCAATCCATCTCTCCTTGATGGTTTTCCTCTTTCCCCTTACTTCCAACTTTACTAAATATTGGTTATTTTCTAGAGACTTGTCTCTTTCGATAACATGTCCAAAGTACATGAGATGAAGTCTGACCATCCTTGACTCCAAAGAGCATTCTGGCTGTACCTCTTCTGAGGAAGATTGTTCTTCTGGCAGTCCATGGTACTTCCAATATTCATAGTTAGCTTCATAATTTAATTGCATCATTTTTTATTCAGTTTTCTTAGGTTGACCCAGATACATGGATTGCACAAATGATTTGCAATCCACATAGCATCAGAATTGACACAATGACAATGTGGTTCATGATTCTACTAATAGTGACAGTTCACATTACCCTGTTGTTGCTGTTGTTAGGTGTCTAGGAGTTGGTTCCAATCCACAGAGGCCATATCTACAACAGAACAAACAATGCACAGTCCTAAACCATCCTTACAATTGTTCTTCTGTTTGAACCCATTGTTACAGCCACTGTGTCAATCCATAGCATAAAGGACCTTTCTCTCCTTTGCTCTCCTTTACCAAGCATGATGCCCTTCTCTAGGGACTGGTCTTTCCTGGAAACATGTCTAAAAAATGTAAGAAGTCTCGCTATACACGCCTTTATGGGAAATCTGGCTGTACTTCTCCTAAGATAGTGTTACTCAGTTGTACCATTGAAAAAAGGCCTAGAAATTTAGAGTCATTGAAAAATTCTATAGAGCATAGTTACACTCTACTCTGCTACAATTCCATAGCCCTGAATCAGAATTGGTTGAACAATAAGTAGCTTGTGGTACTGCTATTTAAGCAAATTTATCACACAAATAAGGGAGAGAAAGAAAAAGTCAAGTATAAAATAAGATAGATGGGGATAAAGAAAGGGTGAGCGACAGTTGTTGACAAACTATTATGTCTAAAAAACTTGAATTAAAAGGAAACTTGCAGCCATCCAATCAATTCCAGCTCATAGTGACCCTTTAGGATGGATTAGTGCTACTTCTAAGGGTTTCCAAAGCTGTTAATCTCCAAGGAGCAGACAATCTCATCTTTCCCCCATGGAGCAACTGGGGAGTTCTAATGCTGCCCTTGTAGATAGCTGCCCAACTTTAACCCACTCGACGACCAGGGCTTCGTGAACAGCAACCTTCTGTTGTTAGGAGCTCTCCCATTGGTTCTGATGCTTTGCACAGCAGAGCAAAACACTGTTGGGTCCTGTACCCTCCTCACAATTGCTCTTAGGTTGCCCAGTGTTGCAGCCACTAGGTCACCCTGTCTCCTTAAATATCTTCCTACTTTGGGAGGATATTTTACTTTATCAAACATGATATACCAAGCTAGTCTAGACTATTTTTTTTCTATTAAATATCAAACTGCTTTTATTGTCTTCAGAATTATTGGTGGGGTTTTTTTGTTTGGGTTAGCTGTTCTTCATTTATTTTGATTTCCCTCCCCAAAAGGATATTAAAGTTCAGAATGATTGAATAAACATGCGGATTATCCGAGTAAAGGCCAAAATCTAGGATTGTAAGCTATTCAGTTAGGATATCAAGATAGCATTCTCTTTTAAAACAGACATCATGATAAATGTCTCTTCCATTGTCTTAAACCAAAAATAAAACTCCTTCCATCCAATTGATTCCCACTCTTAGTGACCTTATAGGATAGAGTAAAATACCCCCTTAAGGTTTCAGAGACAATAAATCTTTATGGAATCCAAACCCAAAGTGTGGTGGAGTTAAATTACTTAACACTACTATTCTACCAATATCTCCGTAAATCTCACCAAATGATTAGGGGGGACTACGCAAATGGAGCCTGTGTAACACTAATTCAAAGGACTGGTCAGGTTTCTTTATTACCTTCCTGGCTATAAGGATGATCCATCCTTGATGCAGAGAGGGAAAACCTAGGATCATTTCACGATCACAGTCTAGTCCTGTATGAAGTGTCTGAGACCTAGACCAGAGAAACCAGAAACTATGACACAGAGACTACGGGACAGAGAAAGAGGAGTAAGGTCAAGGCTATTGGATTATGAGGCTGAGGGATAAATTGAATTACTGGTCCATGGAGACAGGCCAAGGGACCCCAGGACTGAGATAATGGGAGCCAGCTGGGGATGTGATGCTGACTGAGATTTGTTGCTGTGGACCAGTGACTGTGTTCTTACAGTCTATGGATCCTGACTTGTGGTAACTTATTAACTTTTCTTCACATTGGGTTGTAGTCTATACTGGCAAGTACAATACTTGATCTTCATTAACAAGGGCTCCTCAATTACTCCTCACTTTCAGTAAGCAGGGTAGTATGATCTGAATATCACAGGTTGTCAATGTCTTCCTCCAATACTGATGCCACATTCTTCTCCGTATAGTCCAGGTGCCCTAATGATTTGTTCAACATGAAGATGGAGCAAGTATGGTGCGAGGACACAACCCTGATGCACACCTTTCCTGACTTAAAACAATGCACTGTGCCCTTTGCCTGTTCCCACAACTGCCTCGACCCACGCACAAGTTCTTCATGGGCACAATCAATGCTCGTGAGCACAGCACTCAAGAGATCAAGAAACATATTGCATTAAGTAAATCTGCTGCAAAAGATCGCTATAGAATATTGAAGAGCAAGGATGTTACTTTGAGGACTAAAATGCACTGGACCTAAGCCATGGCATTCTGCATTGCCTCATATACAGGTGAAAGTCGGACATTGAATAAGGAAGGCCATAAAAGAATCAATGAATTTAAATTGTGGTGCTGCAGAAGAATATTTAAAGTATCATGGACTGCTAAAAGAACAAACTGCTTTGTGTTGAAAGAAGTAAGGCCAGAATGCTCCTTAGGACAGTCTTAAATAATTTGGACATCTTTTCAGGAAGGACCATCCCTGGAGAAGGGCATCATGTTTGCTAAAGCAGAAGGGCAGTGAAAAAGAGAGAGTCTCTCAATGAGATGGGCTGACACAGTGGCTACATCCGTGAGCTCAGGCATAGACTGGCACAGGGCTGTGTATTGTTTCCTTCCTTCTCTTTGTGCCTAGGGTCACTATGGGTAGGAGCTGACTTGGTGGCACTTGACTACAAAAACATTAATTTCACTCATAAGCTCCCATCATTGTCAGTCTTATTTGTGAATTGCATGTGGCCATTGAGATGAATGATTAAATCCAGCAGAGAAGCAGAATGCCTCGGCAGGAAGAGTTGGTGCCAGAGTGGGTCAAGGTGGATGAAGTACGAAGGCATGTCTGAGGCCTGTCTCTTGGCAGCAGGGAACCTAGAGGAGGTTCGGTCTGGTCTCCCATGCCATCTACTGCAGAAACCCAAACAAAACCCTAAACCCACTACCAGAGTGCATTTTGACTCATTTAGCAACCCTAACTTAGAGTTCCGGCTCTGTAAATCGTTATAGGATCACACTGCAACAGTTTACTCCCCCAAAGTGCTGGTGGGTTTGAACTGCTGAGCTTGCATTTAGTAATGCAAAACCTTAACCCACTGCCCGAGAGGGCCCCAAAACCTAGATTGGCAATGAGCATAAAATATTTTACTTTCAGTATTTTTACCCAGCATGTTACATGGAACCTCATTTAATTGCAGCTAAAATTAATGAAAAAATTGAAAAGTACAAAAGGGTTTAATTGTTTTTTAAAATGTTTACTTCACAGCCTGTTCTTTATGACATTTTTTTCATCACTCCTGGTTGCAACATCCCTAAATAATAAAAATAGTTACTTCCTTATATTTATTTTTGTAAGGCTATGATAACTTGATGTAAATGGGATTATGCTATTTTATTAGATTGCATACATGCAAATTGTATAATATAAGCATGAGGTCAGCTTTGTTTCTCAACACTAAATTAAACTATTCTAAATTAAACTCTACTAAAAGGAAGTGCCTGACTAAGGGAGTTTGCCCATCTCGATAAATGACTATCATTTATGCAGTTTGCTCATTTCCCTGCAATGCTTTTGCATGTTCAATAAAAATTGATATGAGTCAAAGGATATGAAATCTCTACCAACCAAATCGAAAGAAAAAAATAACACACTAATTTAAAAT
>NW_022111369.1:90135670-90136715 GCF_000313985.2 Echinops telfairi
ATGCTTTAGAAAGTTGGACACTGAATAAGGAAAACAAGAATAATTGCTGTAGTAGCAGAAAGATGGCAACCATCTAGGCGACCACCAAAGAAAGAATGGTACGTACATGCAGTTGAATCTTATGCCATGATTAGGAATAATGATGACTCTGTGAAACCTATCATGAGATGGGTGAATACGGAGGTCATAATATTGAGTAAATAATCAATCACCAATAAACAAATATTGTATGGGAAAACCATCATGAAGGGTCAAGAGTATGTTTAGGCACAGAAAGAAGCAGTCTTCACTGGCTACTGGAGATGAGGAAGAAAGGGAGGGGGCACTAACTGGATAGTAGACAAGATGTAATTTTGGAGAAGGACAGGCAGTACATTAAATGGGGGCATTTAGAACAACCTGATCTACACTAGGGTTTGGTAAACTGTGGTTGAGGATCATATGCAGCTCTTTCTAGACTTATGTATGGCTTGGAAGTGATATTGAAAATTAAAATAAAGCAATCATAGTTTCATTTATAAAAGTTTAAAGGATATTATTCACCTAACAGTCATTTTGTTTGTTTGTAAAAACATATTTATGACTCTCAAATAATTTTTAAGTTATTGTGAGGGAGAAGATTGTCTCTTCCAATGCAAAAGACTGATGACCCCTGATCTAGACCAAGTAAGATAGTGAGAGGAACACAATTATAAAGATTAATTACAAAAATGCTCTAATAGACACAGTCCAGCAACAGCAATATAACAAACAATTTATACATATATATACAAATTAGCTAAGAGACTTATTTTGGAAACACATCCGCATACATATATAAATAAGGTGGTGGATAAAGTATACAGGGACACAGTTATTGCAACTATTTAGATATAAGGTTGGAACCATTGGACACAAAGCTTAAGGACCATCGTTTTGGGAGGCATCCAGGAAAACTGACAAAACACCGTACACAAAGATAATGCTCTACATCCTAGTCCAGCAACTAGCAACTGGGCTCATTTACGTTTGTGATCCAGAAGCAACCATTGATTTCTTTCATTTG
>NW_022111369.1:90138701-90153009 GCF_000313985.2 Echinops telfairi
CTAGATTGTAGAATGTTAATTATTTTCAAATTTCACACCGCTGTCTCCCTTCCCCTCTGGTTTCTGTTGTTCTTCCATCTGGCTGGTGGTGTGTGATTATTTGCCATTCATTGTGATCAGTGACCCCCTCCCTTTGCATCTTTCCCCTTCCCCCACCCTTTTGGTATATCTATTCCCATTCCTGTTCCTGGATTCCATGTCTTGTGAGTTTTCTCTCTCACTTATACCTATGTACATGCCTCCGTCTAGTCTAGATTGGGAGGCTGCACTGAAGTCGTGATAGTTGTGAGGTGAGGAGGCCTCAAGGGATCAAAGGTATGGGTATTGCATGACCCATTAGTACTATACTGCACCCTGATCGACTCATCCCCTCCCTGCGACTCCTCTGTGGGGGGATGCTCCATTGTCCATAAATGGGCTTTGGGTCTCTGCTCCAACCCCCCTCCATTCTCATCTATGCATTTTTGTCTGTTTACTATTTGTTGTGAATCTTCTGATGCCCATTGCCTGGCTTGTGTGCTTCTTCCATGTGGGCTTGCTGCTTCATTGTTGGATGGCTACTTGATTAACTTCAAGCCTTTACGATCCCAGACACTATAACTTTTAGTAGCCAGGTACCATCCTCTCTCTTCACCACATCTGTTTATGCACCTATTTTGTCTTCAGCGATTGTGTGTGTGGGGGGGTGGGCGTGAGCATCACAGAATGCTAATTTGTTAGAACAAAATGTTCTTGTATTGAGGGAAGGTATGACCCACGGCCCAAGGCCCATCTGCAACTTCAGTGTATTGCCTTATAAATATATGTACATAGGCCAATACCACTATTGTTATGGATTAATACATTTGCATAAGTGCACACCTCTGCTAATCTCCCTAGCTATGCCTTTGCTTCCTAGAGCTTGTCTCCATTGTCTTTTGCCTCCTCCTGCCCCGCCATCACCTCCTCCCTCTTCCACCTCACAGTGCTTCCTCTCCACTAGCTTGGTGTTGCTCTAATACTGACAGGATCTCCACCCTCTCCTAGATGCTGGTTCCGCTTCCCTAGTTGTTCCCCTGTCCATGATGCCTTCTGCTCACCACACCCTTCTCCTCACCTCCTTCTTCCTCCTCTACCTTCCAGGGCCAATGGCCCCATTGGCTTCTCCCTGGGCTTCCCTCCCATGGTCCAATCCATATAATTAGGCAACTCATCCATGTCCTAGTCCGAACAATAAGAAAACCTACGGTAGAAGAAAGAAAAGGGAAGAGAAAAAAGATTAGAGAAAAGGAAAAAAAAAAGAACCCTACATAGGTCCTGGTCTCTCTGCTGGTACCCATGAGATCCTCCCCCCTGGTTCTGAGGGAAATCTGGGGTCTGCCCCTCCTTTCCCAAAGTCCATTCCTGGAGCTCCTCAGGGGCTCTGTGGCTCAGCTTTACTCCAATTGCTGATGTGTTATGCTCCATTCCCCCACTGTCTTCCTGCCGTGTGTCCCCATTATTGTGCCCTGTCTCTGTGTGCTCCAGTCAGGGAACAACATGCCTTGAGTTGTTGGCAGTCCCACAGTCCTCTCTGTGCCCCAGCAGCTCCATGCAGGGACCTCATCCTCTGGGCGTGGTGTGCCCATATGGAGTCTCAGCCGTCTGCCCCTTTCTCTTTTTCCTTCTTGGTTTGCTTCCGTCTGGGTATGGTAGGTCGGTTCCTTTCCCCCACCAGAAGGTCTAGTGTCGTTCTCTGCGGCACACACTTCCAGGGTGGGGGTCAGGCTGGTTCTGGTTGGAGCTGGCCCTATAGTCCAGCCTTTCCATGCATTCCTCCACGTGTTATGCTGCCCTCCTGGTTTGGCGCTTCATGGTGGATCTGTAACATGCACACTCCACTTCTGGGGAGACACAACCAATACCCTCCTTCTGGGTGGGTTAGTGCCCTGTTCCCTCCATGTCATCATCTCAGTTTCTCCCCACCCCTGTTCTCCCTCTTCCTTCCCCCTTCCCCCTTCTTTATGTTGGATTCACATGTACCTCCCGGGGTTTGGTCCGACCTCCCTCCGACTGCCTATGCTTCCATGCATTGTGAGATAAGTGTCTTTTCTTCTATTCCTGCTGTGCTGATTGTACTTACCGCAGGGGACTTATTTTTACTTGTCCTTTTGAGATTGCTTTACTTCACTTAACATAATTCCTTCCAACTCTTC
This sequence comes from Echinops telfairi, assembly GCF_000313985.2. Taxonomy (NCBI): domain Eukaryota; kingdom Metazoa; phylum Chordata; class Mammalia; order Afrosoricida; family Tenrecidae; genus Echinops; species Echinops telfairi. The sequence continues at coordinate 90,140,876 of NW_022111369.1, forward strand.
CCATGAAACGATGTGTTTCATGTAATCGTCAGTGATTTTTAGTGCTGCATAGTACTCCATTGTATGTCTGTGTATTTTTTTTTCTAAGGATCTCTGGCAGAACAACAATTCAGCACTTGGTTGCTAGCCCAACCTAAGTGGATTAAGCTCAACAGACGCTCCATGGAAGAAAGGCCATATTCTAGGACACTCTGGAGCCGTTCTACTCGCCCAGTGTCCCCATGAGCTGGAATTCACTAAAAGTCCGGAAGAACTGCCTCTATTTTGGAAGAATCAACATGTCAATACTTTCAACAAAATAAACAGATGGATTGAGAGTGACTTTCTCGGTTGAGTATTCTCCAGTAACGGCTGTAACTTGCAGAAGTACATCTGACCTTTTCGAATACCGAGTCAGGAAGAGCTGCCTACAGCAAGGTGATGCTGATGCAGGGGAGGGTTTTTTTACTTGGAGACACTCTTGTCTATTCCTTTGGAAAAAATCTTGCAATCACTCAAATGACAAGTGTGAGACTTATGCCTGACCACAAGCATTACAATGTTTAATTGTCCTTTTATATGTGAAAGACTAAAGTGATGCATTTTTCATGGGGCGCTCTTGACAAAGAAAAGCAGAGCAGTGTGAAAGCACAGCTGGTGAGTTTCTGACAGTGGAATTGTACACAGAATTGTACACGAATATGGTATGATACATTATTTTTCATTTTTCATACAATGTGGCCCCACATGATGGCATGAGATGCTTATTACACTGCATAATACATAGCCTTAGCTATCCAGTTTAATTAAATGCAACCGTTAGTTAAATTGTGTAGTTTTATAGTCTGTCATACAGCCTAGTGTTGCACCTAACAGAATGTAGATTTGACACATTCCAGTGCAGTATATTGTGACAAATGTTGTTCAGGATTGTAAAATGCATAGTTTCAGAGATGTAATATTAATCTTTAAATGACATGCCTGGTTTCAGATTTGGAAGCCAAAGATCTCAGGCTTTGGTGACTGACACACAATTGTAGTACCGCACTTATTGTATTTCATCATTGCCATCACTGACACATATCTAGTTTTATTGTTTGTACCAGATACTTTGAATTTTGAATGTGACCATAATAGCTATTGCTATTTTTGAGGTCTAGTATCCATCTTCTAGAATGAGATTGTACTATTTTACTCTATTCCAAAGATTTCCTTTAAAAATTTGCTGCCACTCTTGTTTTTGTTACATTGTATCTTCAGGTTTGCTCATAAAGATGTGAGATTTGCTGCTATCATTACCACCATGCAAGTTTGGTTTCACACCAGGCCACTCTTTACTGCTCTAAGGTAAATGCAATGATATTTGAACTGGGTAGTTATAGTTTTAAGAATACTTACTGCACAATAGCAATCCAAAGAAATCTAATTTTATATTTTCTAAATATTTATAAAAGCGTTATACTACAAATAATCTTAATGTAAAGAAGCATGAAAATTTTAATACAATGGAACAGGTAATGTAAAAATTACAATGTTTTGAAAAGAGATCCTTTTGGAAAACATAATCATATTTAATCTTCATAGCATTTTGACATAGCAATGCTCATTTCTACATTTTATCGGTAAGATAAATGAATCATACAGAGGTCAATAAACTTGCTTCATGTTACATAGTTTAGGAGCTTCATATGTAAAATCACAATGTGGGTCATGTGACTTCAGATCTATTGCTCTGTCCACAATACTGCACGGTATCCAGAAATGAATTATTCTAAGACAGGTAGTTCTACCTCCACAAAAGTGTTCCCCAGATTAAACTGCAGGGTAAAACCAAATTAAATCTAATATCCCAAACAACTTTGATTTTATCTGATATATTTAGAGACTAAATACCTCTGCTTGCTCGCTTGTTATTTTCCTGCCCTTTAACTCTCAGTATATCTTGCACAAGGACTTTAAATTCAATTTCTGTACTTTCCTTTTATTTGAATCAAATTTGTAGCTATAATTTTGACTTTAATTTTTCATATACCTAAGAAACTGATATTTTTTATGATACATCAACTATTTCTCAACATTTGTAAAATGGATTCTATTAGGTTTTTCTAAACTCCAGTCTTTCTTTTATCAGCAGAAACAAGGCTCAAGAAAAGATGGAATACCAACTGAGATGTTTCACAAAAAATGTAGCACAGGAAGTGCTCACCGATTAGTGACAAGAAATTTGGAAGACAATTACCTCAGCAACCAACTTGAAGAGGTCCATATCTTTGCTTATTCCAAAGAAAGGTGATTTGACTAATAGAGAAATAACTGAGCAGTCTGAGTAATATCACATGAGAGTAATTTTTTAGTATTTTAAAATAATTTAATAATCATAGGAGAAGACTACATTTACTAAAGTTACTTCTATACCATAATGCAGAACCAAAAATAAATGCTATAAATTGTTGTGCCCATAAATAACAATCAAATCCATTATTATTTTTTAACATAATGTAAAGCTCATTTTGGGTTGTGAACATTCTCTGCCATTTCATCCTACATCAGGAGTATAGGTAACAGTAATAGTATTCACCTTATGTATATAATCTTTGGTCCTGGGCTTTAGAAGAGGCAGCCATGACCTTAAAGATGCCTCTTTCACAGAGGTCCCAACCAAGAAAGAAAATGGTCAGTTTGGTGTTGCTGCAAGATATTAAATGCATACTCTAGTCTGCTTATTGAGCCCTTGCTTGGAGACTGTTATTCTATTGCTTACATATTGGATTCGCTTTGATAAATTATAATAGTTTATTGGTTAAGCCACTGGGATTTTGGGGTCGCATATTGCCAAAAGCAACCTAGCCTCTCTTGGCATCATAGAATGTTTTTTTTTTAAAATATGTTTTTGAGGTATGGAAATTTGCATGGTTTCCTGGGTATCAGTTATATCAGTGTCTTCAGACCTTGCAATAAACCTGATAACTAGTTTTGCCTACCATAAAAACACTGGAGCACGTAATGTTCCTTCTCCCACATTCTCTCAGGCTCTTTTCCTCCTCTCTCTTTTGAAACCTTTTATTCTTTCCCCTGATTTCTTTTTTATTAAGTACATGCCCAAGCCCTTTTTAGTATTCTTACACTTTCTATACACAATGAATCTGTCATTGTTGGGATTTATCCAGGACTCAAAAAGGTTCGTTTAGGTTCCACTCTTTACTGAGAATTTACATTTCTGTCACACTATACTGAACCAGAAGCTGCATTTTAATAAGAGCTCCAGGTTAGTTGGGTGTACACATGTAGATGTATTAAAAAATGAATGAAAATGAAATCTTGTAAAAATATACATTTCGATACAGTCTATTGGGAATAGAAATGAAAATCTCAGAAGGGACAGACAGCGTCTTGTCATAATTAGGTCCCATCAGATTTGACCAGGGAAACAAAGTAAGTGTAATTGTATCATGGTAGTAGTTTATTATAGAGGTAGCACTTCAAAAAGTCAGAGTCATTCTAGGAAAGTAGAATTTGAAAAGAGGGAGTTGGAGGAGCACAGAAATCAGCGCATTCCAGAAACATGAGTGAATCCACAAAGGAGACTTGGGAAGAATGATAAAGAGAGCCGCCATCTCCGCGTCTATGCTGAGCCTACAGGTGCTGTTGGTTAACAAGGACTATCTCCAGAAGAAGAATCGAAGGTGGCCCCATGAAGACCCAGAAGAAGCTGGAATTCACCCATCCATCTGTATTTTCCCCTCAAAATCTATAACAAAACTGTTTTAAGAGTAATGAGTGCTGTTTTACTTTTTCCTTCCAAAATTGTGAAGATTTACCAAAATCCTATGTTGAACTTCTACTGTAGCCTAGAAGATCTATAGGAGTCAGAATCAACTACATGGCAGTCAGAAATCCCATGGAGGTTTAGTGATTGATTGTTAGAATACTAATGGGAAAGTCAGTGGTTCAAAACCATGAACAGTGACACAAGAGAAACTTGCACTTATTTGCATGAATGTTCTCACTCAACTCAATGCCATGAAGTAGATGCCGACTCATAGCAACCCTGCTGTGGTGGGCTTTTGAGATTTCAGCGCTTTGCCAGTGTAGAAAGCCCAGTGACTGGTGATTTTGAACTACTGATCTGGTGGTTAGCAGTCCAAATCTTAACCACTATACCACCAGGGATCCCCATGAAGATTACAGCCTTGAAAAACCCTATAAAGCAGTTCTACTTTGTCGTATGGGGATGCTATGTGAATCAGAAGGGAACCCCAGGGATGTAGTGAATTCTGCATTAGACTTCTAATGTCAAAATCACCAAATGGAAACCATCAGCCACTCTATGGGAGTAAGATAAGGCTTTCTACTCCTGTGAAGGTTAAAGTCTCAGAAACACACAGGAGCTGTTCTCTGAGTTATAATGTTGCTGTGAGTCAGTCTCAACTTGATGGCAGTTAGATAATTAAAATGGAGTCCCTCTGGCTACTTGTCTGACTTTTTCCTGATTAATACAATATTTGATTATTGTAAAAAAAGGAATGTATGCAGGCTAAAGTAAGGTAAATTATATGTCATAAATAATCAAGATTGCATTCAGAAATGTTCATTTTTTAAAATGACTTTTTCATACAACTAAAGACTTATTTCAAGCCACTGTGGTACATATTTTGTCAATTGTGTAAATATTTCTAAGATTCAAATGTTTACAAATGTACATTACAGTGCATTCAAATCCATTTGGAAAAATGCTTGCATAGCTTAGTCCCAACTAAAACAAACTTGAGAAATTGGAAATTCATTTCAAACAAAATTGAAAGGAGATTTTGGAAAAGATAATATCAATTAAATCTATAGCACTATTTGAAACAAAACATATTTTGAACAAATATAAACTTTGCCTTTGCTGGGAATTGTTTATAGATTAAGACTATAACTATAGTTCTTGATTTAAAGAGTACTAGTTTTCTTGAGGTAATGGAAGACTATCTCAATATAATTTATCTCAGTATACTCATTAATTCTAGAACAATATAAATATTTCATAATGATCATTCCAAACCAGAGTAGGTGAAGAAAACTTCTGTAGTTTCAATTGGAACTTCAAAATCAGAGTAATTTATAAATCTTGAACTTACAAAGTTACATCAAATACCATTAAATACTGGTGAGAAAGGATGTGCATATGTGTTGTGTGTGGATATGTGTGTGCTATTGGAAGAGTAATTGTTTTCCAGAAAGTTCACTCAGTTAGCTGCTACTAAAAAGGAAAAAACGGGACATAGGACACCAAATTCATAGAAGTCTTTGATAATTTAAGACAAAAGCTTTATCTTTTTTCTGTAGATCAGCGGACGCTTTCACACTGCTGGTCTTGTGGTTAGCAGTTCAATGTATAACTTAGTACCCCGCCACGGCTCACTGATATTAACGATGGAGAAAAAAAATACACTGTAAAATAAATAAACATTACAGAACACTTTGAAGCTCTTAAATCCAAAGTATTTACTTATTTTCATAGCTTACCTGACTTCTTTGTAAGGCAAGTAATAGTACACCCTTTTTACTTATTCCTGACTTTTAATATTATGAAGGAGCAAACAGGATTAATTATATGTCCTTTAATTAAAGCAAGGAATTTCCTTCATAGCTCTTCAAAATGAGTTATTCTACCCAGATCAAAAATTATCCTCTGAGAATTATTTCATAAGGGTAGTTTAATGGTATTTTATGTTCCATAATTGATTATACATTCATGTAGTGATATCAAATTTATAGGAATGAAAAAAAGCACAATAAATAGAAGTAAAACAAACTCAATGCTCAAAGCTCAATCCCTTGGCATGATTATTCATACTTCTCAGTTGATTAGTGATCCTAAAATGACAATACAAATTAAATAATTTCATATTATGCATATAGCATTAATGCAAATTTAATTAAATATCCAATAATTAATGAAACTCTTCCAAGAAGAGTTTATTCATTGGAGAATGTCCATGGAAGATGAGTCATTGGTAATCATCTTCATTGCATTGTTTCTAATTAAGATGAAATATTATATATTGTATAAAAATACATCCACAAAATAGATGCACTATTAAAAATGAAGAACAACTCACTGTCAATGAGTCAATAACAACTCTCAGTGATCCTATAGGACAGGATAGACCTGCCCGAGTGTGTTTCCAAGTATAATTCTTTATGGGGGTTGGAAGCCCTGACTTTCTCCCAGGGATCAGCTGGCAGTTTCAAATGTCATACTGTAAGGTTAGCAGCTCAAACAGTAACCACTAACCAACCAGGCCTCTACAAACGTCAATGTATCTGTTCTCTTTTTTTCTCTTTCTCAACACCTCTATTCATCCTTGCTACATGACTGCTCGCCCTTATACTAATAGCCAGTCAATTTCACATTTCAAAAGAATCTTTTACATGAAAAAAGCATATATTTTTATAATTATTTTCCTGGGATTTTTCTTAATATTAACGTTCTCTGCCACTTAACTAATTTTGTTTAATATTTATTTAAACAACATTAATTCCAACAGTATAATATTTTGTATTTGTATAATATACATAATGTAGGATAAGAGAACACCTTATCTTTCCCTTGCATAGAGCCTGGTGGGTTTGAACTTTGAATCTTGCGATTAGCAGTTCAAAGTTTAACCCATTATGCCACCAGGGAGTACATTTCTTGGATCTATCTATCTATCTAATCTATCATCTAAATTAGATATTACTATACCCAAACTCCAAACCCCCTCACTGCCATCAAGTCATTCCTAAGTCATACTGACCCCTTACGGTGTATTGGTTATGAGTTGGAATGCGATCCTCATGGTTGGCAGTTCAACACACCAGTGGCTCTTTGGGAGAAAAACTGGGCTTTGTACTCCTTTAAGATGTTACAGTCTCAGAAGCCTACAAGGGATCGTTATGAGTCAGTAATGACTCAGTGCAGTGAATTTGCGTGCGTGTGTGTGTGTGTGTGTGTGTGTGTGTGTGTGTTAGAGTCATATATCAAGTCACCCAGACATCTAACCATTAAACGTTTCTGGAGTGTCTAATATTTATTAGGCACTGTGCTAAAAGTCAGTGATATACAAAACATTAAAACATAGAACCTTAACCTAAAAGGCTAAATTTTGTCTCACTTATCATCATAATTCATTTCAGTCTGTAATCCAAATGCAATAATTCTCTGGCCTTCTCAAGTCCTTGCACAGTTTTAACTTGCATATGGAGTGATCAAAAACACCTTCACTTGTGTCAGGTCCATGTTTGCCCTCAAAATGATATGTTTGTACTTAGATACTTTAAAGAGGTCTTTTGCAGCATATTGTCCCAATGCAATACTTCATTTAATTTCTTAGCTGCTATCTCCATGAGTGTTGATGTGAATCCCAATAAAATGAAATGCTGGGTAAAATAAATCTTTCCTATATTTTCTTCATTGATAATGATGTTGTATATTTGTCCCATTTTTAGGATTTTGGTTTTCTTTTATTGAGTTCTTCTCTATATGCAAGAGTGTAGTCATTGATCTTTATACGTAAGTGTCCCATTGGTATTTGTAGTATATATTAGAATCAGGGCAACTAGGGATCTCCATTTCAATTACTTGGAAATATCCTAGAAATCATTGCCTTTTATTTTAGCTCACCTTGGGGTTGATTGCATCATAAGAGCCAAACCATTTAGAAACTCAACTCAGCTAAGATGATACATAAATGCCACAAACACAAATTTTAAAATAGGAAAACAAACGTTATTAAAACTTGGGAAAAAGCAGGAAAATAGCAATTATATATACATATATATGGAAAATAAAACAAGGGAAGGGAAAATGTAAAAAGGTGGGGGAAAGGAAAGGGGGAGAAAAACAACCAAGGGACAAGGGAACAAGTGAACTAAAATCAATGGAAAGAAGGGTGCAGGATGCCTAATGGGGCTTAATCAAGGGCAATGTTGCAGTGAGGAATTACTAAACCCGAATGAAGGCTGAACATTATGGTGGAACAAGAGGAAAGGAAAATGAAATAGAAGAAAGAACCAGGAGGCAAAGGACATTTACAGAGGCCTAAATACAGGCATGTGCATATGTAAATATATTTATATATAGCGAGAAAGGAATAGATCATGTACTCATGTCTATATATTAAGAATTAAGGTGGCAAATGGACAATGGGCCTCAAGGCAAGAATATTTTGTTTTAATAACTTGCCATCCCATGATGCTTACCTTCCAGACACGATCATTGAAGACAAAGCCGGTGCATAAGTAAATGTGGTGAAGAAAACTAATGGTGCCAGGTTATCAAAAGATATAGCATATGGGGTCTTAAAGGCTTGAAGATAAACAAGCAGCAATCTAGCTGAGAAGCAACAAACCTCACTTGGAAGAAGCACACCAGCCTGTGTGATCATGAGGTGTCTATAGGATCAGGTATCAGGAATCAAAGACCCAGAACAAAAAATCATATCATTGTCAATGAGGGGAAGTGTGGAGTGGAGACCCAAAGCCCATCTGTAGGCAACTGGACATCCCCTTACAGAAAGGTCTCGGGAAGGAGATGAGCCAGTCAGGGGGCAGTATAGCACCAATGAAACATACAAATTTCCTCTAGTTCTTTAATGCTTCCTCCCCTCACACTATCATGATCCCAATCTACCTTAAAAATCTGTCTAGACCACAGATTGTACAATGGTATAGATAAGAGCTGGAAACACAGGGAATCTAGACAGATAAACACCAGGACCAATGATGAGAGTAGTGATGCCAGGAGAGTAAGGGAAATGTGGGGAGAGAAAGGGGGAACCAATCACAATGATCTACACATAACCCCCTCCCTTGGGGATGGACAACAGAAAAGTGGGTGAAGGGAGACATCTATTAGTGTAAGACATGAAATAATAATAATAATTTATAAATTATCAAGGGTTCATGAGGGAAGGAAGGAGGGTTCAGGAGGGAGGGGGAAATGAGAAGCTGATACCAAGGTCTCAAGTAGAAAGCAAATGTTTTGAAAATGATGATGGCAACAAATGTATAAATGTGCTTGACACAATGGCTGGATGTATGGATTTTTATAAGTGTTTTATGAGCCCCCAATGAAATGATTTAAAATAATAAATAAAAGCAAAAACTCAAAGTTGTAAAATAAGGAGAGAAGAATCAAGAACAAATTAAGAGGCTGAGAGAAAGGAAACAAATAATAGAAAAAGATAAATGAGAGGGAAGCATATAAAATATAAGAAGCAAGGAGAATGGAGAGTAAAGCACAGTGAAGTAAGAAAAGAGAAAAGTATTATAGAGGTAGGACAAAAGAGGAGACATTATGGGGGGTAAGGCATGTGGTATGTATTAGCACCCTACCAGCCAAAGAGCTAACAGGTGGTGGGGAGGAGAGAGGGTGGTATTCTCAGCCTTAGAAGTTCCTGGTAGCCTTGTGGTCCATGATTAGGGCACCTGATTCAGTTGCAATATGTCCCAGCTCCGATCCCTTCATTTTCTTTGAATGCTTCTGGTACCATTGAATGTTTTGTTCATGCAATCCTTCACTACTGCAACTTGAATTTTTTTCTTCACTTCAGATTGAGAAATGCGGAGTATATTCTTCATGTTTGGTTTTCTGAATATAGGTCTTTACACATTTCTTTATAAAGATTTTACTGCGTCATCTATAGCTAACCTTTTTCTTAATGTTCTGTTCAGCACATAACTGCACTTTTTCTTTCATTTGCTTTAGTTTTCAAGGTTTAAGAGTAAGTTTCAGAGTTTCTTCTTACATCCATTTTGGTCTTTCCTTTCTTTTAAATATCCTATTGCTTTTTTCATGTATGAGTTTCTAGATTTCAATTCTTTTCTTCAGATGACCTCTAAATATAGGTGAGATTTACTATGGGTGGGATTTTGGCTTTCGTGGACTTGTTTTAATTTTCTTCAGTTGCAAATTTAAACTGCATATAAGCAATTGGTAGCATGGTCCATCGTCAGCCACTGGCCTGATTCTGATTGTTATTGAGCTTCTGTAATGTCTACAGTGGAATTTTTGAAGGCCCCTCATACAATTGTATTCATTTTGATTCTTGTTTATTGCACAAGATGTCTTAACACAGTTACATAGTTGAAAAATGGCTATTTCTAGTAAGTAAGACCGATCTTGTAAAAATCTATCATGCATCATTTCCGTACTCTAATCATATTTTCCCACTACATATCCTTCTTTGTTTCCAACTTTTATATTCTAATAACAAGCAATTATTAGTATACTTTTCATATTTGATCAATTTAATACTGCAGACATTGGGAGAAATCTTCTATGGATCTGTCTTCGGCATATGTGGTTGATGCCTAAGTTGGAATAATAGCAGCATTAACTAATCTGAAGTAAAAGTATTTAGAAATCATCATACCCCTGACAGATTACTTTTCAGGATAGATCATGAAGTGTTCTTTTAGACAATGACTGTGAAACCATTGCCTTTTCATTTGTCACTTTTGCCACTTAGGCCATAAGATTATTTGATCCAAAACAGGCCATTGCAACCCATGTTAGCTCACTGCTGCCTTGAATATTAATCTTCTAATTTTCCTAGATTTATATACTATGTTTACATGTTTCTTTGTTTGGTTTCTCCATTTTTTTTTCAAAACCATTTTTTAGGAGTTAATACAGATATCAAACAGTATTGTATAATTGCTACCCCAATCAGTTTCAAAACATTTTTTTTCTTCCTGAACTCCTTGATATCAGCTCCCTTTTACCTACCCTCCACCACCACTGTATCCCCAAGAAACCCTTAATCTATTTGCTGCCACTATGTGTTCATCAATCCTGGGTTTCATATGCTGAAAACAGAAACATATATAACACAAATTCAAGAGGATCACCCCCAATGACAAAACACATATGAGATAAACCCAATTATGAACAAACAAACACAAAAATATATGCATGACATGATGAAAACCATATTGGGTCTACCATGCATCAGAGGGAGGATCAACCGGCAAGGTTTTGACAATTCAAATCAGGTTTCTCACTTTGATCTTCTGTAGTCATCTCTCCAATCCACTCTGTTTGGTACCAGTTTCTTCCCATCCCTCTGTTATGGAGAGAGTGAAATCACTGGAGGATTATTTCCTATGTAGATCCCATAAATGTATCTTGGAATTCCTACTCTCATTTGTAACCTTCTCAAACCAGGTTCTCACAATTCAGGATCTGATACTATTCCCTCCTTTGGCTTTGGATTATATGATTTACAATCCTTGGGTCACTGATGTTGGCATGCTTCTTCCATGTGGGCTTAGTTGATATAATACTGAGATGGCTGCTTATTTGGAAACAAGCCTTTATGACCCCAGAGGCTATGGTATCTGATAGCCACGAACCATCTAATTTCTTCACCACAATTCCCATAGCGCCCATATCTTCTGTGTTCCTTCCTGAGGGCGAATATTGAGCAGGGTTTCTCCAAATTTTGATTTAGGTCGTATCAGCTAATGAAGGTCCCCCAAACTGTATTCAATCCATGTCATTAGGTTGACTCTTTTTTGAGGAGTTAGTTCTTCCTTTATGGTATTTTGAGTTGCTAAACTCTCATCTACTAACATTCTATCTTGCTTCTTTTCATAAAGTGTTCAGAGGATAATTATATTTAAAAGTAGCTCACTAACCCCTTCTTCTTAGGGGATCATATCCTAAAAGCTTTGCTTAAACCTATCTTCCCTGGATGAGCCTAGTATATCTTCCATCATTTTAGCAATATGCAAGCCTCACAATTTGAGAAAATAAGACATAAATGGTCCATGGTTAGGTAAATAGATGATAGCTAACTAGATAATAGCTAGCTAGATTATATATATGGAAGAAATATAAAAGTAGAGATAGAGATACTTTATTAATTTTCATTATCTATCACACTTTGTACAGAATACATTAACAGTTATAAAACTTCAGAATATGTCTGGCATCTAACTCCATCTCCTATAAACTCCATCATCATCCCCTCTTATCCAAATTAAGACCCAGTGTAATGGTTTATGTGCCCCATGAGCTGTGAGCTCATTTTAAAGATGACTTAGAGGTTTTATCAGTTAATGTCCAAGCAAGAAAACGGAAAACAATTAACCACTTTAAACTAAATTCCTACCTGTATAAA
>NW_022111369.1:90154169-90155698 GCF_000313985.2 Echinops telfairi
GCTGGTGTGTTCGAATTACTGGCTTTAATGATTGTCCATCCACCACTTAAGCTATTCTGCCAACAGGGCCCCTTAGAAGTGTGGATAGAAGAGACATATCAAGATATTTCACTGCAACAACCATAACTATTCTCCTTAACACTTGAATCATTTCTCATAAATATTGCAGTCTCACTTCTGAAAGGCCTGCAATTATGATTTTTCTGAATTTGGATAAAATTATTAATAGCTCAAGTTGGTTTCAGAGATCCAGATGCAGTCTGTTGTTTTATGGTGTTGACATTCTCAGGTTTTAAAAAGGATGATCACACTTTATATAACAGAGTATATATAGGTATTTGTTTTGCCGTAGCTCTTTTCGACAATTTAGAAAGAACTTTATAAAATCAATTATGATAGACCTGATTTCAGAGTGGTTAATCATTGGGCTGATAACCATCAGGGAAATAGTTCAAAACCACCAGAAAATCCTCAAGAAAATGACAAGGTTCTTCATTCCCTTTATTACTTATGGTCTCAGAAATTCTCAGAAGCAGTTCTACCCTCTCCGATAGGGTTGCTATGAGTTGGCAGTGACTCAAAGCAAGTGAGTTTGTTTGCTTATTTCCCCCCCAAGAGTTTCACTGGCATATAACTCACATATCATGTAAATAATACTTCATTATCACATCAAGACTTTCTGTAAAATCATCACCAAAATCAGTTTTAGAACATGTTCTTCCTTTTTGTACCCATTGGTATTAATCCTTTATGTCCCCCTGTGACTTTCCATGCCAAATCCCCACATACTGTCTCTATAGATTTATCTATCCTGGATTTCATGTACAAGAAAACCCTTAAAAACAAACTGGCACCAACTAATAAGAATAATAAAGAGATAAAAATCTCAATCAAAAAGAAAACAGAAAAATTTAAAAACTAGAACAAATGTAAAGGGATCATAAAGAAGATCAAATGATAGGGTGCTAAAATTTAACCTAACTACATCAACAACAGTCAACTTTCCAATGCATGCTGCATGTTAACAAGGCTATTTACATCCCTGGTCCATGGTCACCAGGGCTTTAATCCATGTGTATTTCCCATTTACTGTTTTAAAAATTGAAACAGCTTTAAAATGGTCTAACTCAGGGAGATCCATTGATAAGATGTGACATTTTCAGAGTCTCTTCTGACATCATGCTGATTTTTTTTCTTATCTCGTTAATGACCCTTTGTTTTCCTCATGAGTGGTGTTCTAGATTTCACCCCAAACACCGCATGTCTTTTGTCATTAATGTTCAATGAATCGCATTTATTCTTAAGATGTTCTCAAAGTTCAGCTGGAATATACTTGAGGTCATGTCTTTACTCTAGTGGACTTGTTTAAATAAGATACAATAATAATTTATAAATTATTAGGGGTGCATGGGGGAGAGGGGAGGAGGAAGGGAAGGGGAGGGGGGGGAAAGGAAAATTAGAGGCTAGCGAATTTTGGGAATGATGAGGGCAACAAATGTATAGATGTGCTTTACACAATTGATCTATGT
>NW_022111369.1:90157035-90158435 GCF_000313985.2 Echinops telfairi
TACCCCTTATTTATGGTAAGAAAGGAATTACTGTAGGTTTATCCCCTGTGTAGATCCTGCATTTGATTTTCTCATTCAAAATGATTAATATCAGTTCATACCTAGGCACTCACTAGAGCCTAGAACATCAATGTTTATAGGTACCATTACTTTTTAACAACACTTCCAATTTTCCTAGATTCATACTTCATTCATTCCAAGTTCAATGAATGATGTTTATGGCTCATCAGAGAATGAAGGTCCTGAATGCTGCACCCCTATGGGCTTTGTTTCTTCTACATAATTTTGGTCAACTCTACTCTGAGAAGGCAACTCTTTCTTAGTCATATTTCCAGGGTCTTTGCCCTGAGTGGCTTATCTTCTGGCACCATCTCTGACAATGTTCTGCTTCTATTCAATAGGATTTTAGTATCTCATAATGTCTTAAAGTTACCCATAAAGTTTTAGTGGCTAATTCCTCAATAGTGCACAGGTTATTACTTACCTGTTGTCTGTTATTCTTCTGGAAGCTCTGCTGCATTGTGTTCAGTTTGGGTGACGCTTCTGGTGTTTGAAATGCCAGCAACATCGTTTCCAGCATCACAGCAACACACAAGCCACCGGTGGACGGCAAACGGACAGACAAGGCAAGGTTCAGCTAGATTAGAAAGCTTAATTGCAATTTGAGAAGATGCCTTGTCCATATAATAGGCACTTGGGTAATACCTTCTATCTTATTCATGACTATGACAAATTAATAAATGAGTGAATATACAACTAGTCTACTGTTTGCATCTATCTACTTTTTAAAATCCAGACCTGCATGTTTTAAGTTAATAGTTTGGGTTTGATAATCTTATTTGATTCTGTGATGCAGCTGTACACTTTTCATCCTAAGGGATTTTTTTGTACTTTAAAGGGCAATGAGCAAATCATTATTGATATACTCATAACTTTTTTATATATATATAACGTTTCCGAGATATGTTGGCTGGACCAGGATTGGCCTTGATTATACTTGGAATGAAAGCCCCAATACAGATTTAGAAAGTGCTGACACAGTATCATGGACTTATATATCTATAACCAGTCTGTTTCCAATTTTACAAGGAGGGCTAGCTGGCAGTGTTAGCATTTTTCAAAAGTTGAAAGCAATAGGAAGTAACCTTAGATTTAATAGGCTTGTTTTGCTAACAATGAGATTTTTCTTGAAAATTATTGATTCATTTCAACATAACACAATAGATAAGATTATCAAAATTGTCTACTATTTGAAAATAGAATATACTCTCAACAAGGAAGTTTAAAATACAAGGAGGGTTTGGTATAAATGATTCTAATATACAGAGAATCATCAAACTTGTTCTTTCTTTTTGGTGAATACATATATTTTTAAATTTGCTTTATAATATTTTTTAAAC
>NW_022111369.1:90159964-90163754 GCF_000313985.2 Echinops telfairi
GCATCCTTTATATTTTGGGCTTTCATATTCATTGTTCAGTTTTTGCATGCATATTAAGTAATTGATAATATCATGGCTTGGGGATGGTGCACCTTAAATCACAAATAATCTATTTGTTATTTTATACTTTAAAGAAAACTTTTATAGTATATTTACCCAATGTTATACACCCTTTGATTATCTGATAGTTACTTTAGTAAGCATTGATTATGGACACAAGTTAGATTATCTTAATCACTTCAATCGTTTTCCATTTGTCATAATGTTTATTGGTCCAGGTATAATGGTTTTTTGTTTTCTTTACATTTAAGTATAATACATAATGAAGGATGTTTTCTTTGATCTTCACAAGTAACTGCTTCAAGTTGTTTTTGCTTCTTGCCAACAATCCTGTGTAATCTACATATTGTTGGTAATTGATGAGCTTCCATCCAGTCCTGATTTACTTGTTCTTCAGATAGTTCGACTTCTTAGCTTACTTCACATAGTTTTGAGATGAAATAAACAATGTGACATAATATAACACTGAGACACACTTTTCTGATTTTAATTAATTCAGTATTCCCTTGTTCCACTCGAAAGATTGCCTTTTGGTGTATGTGCATGTTATGCTTGAGCACAATTATGTGCTCAAACTCATCTTCTCTATTATACCACTCAAATTTGTTATGCTGTCTCCTCACAGTTGTGGCTTCGTATAGTCAAGAAAGCACAAATAAACACCTCTCTGGTATTCTCAGCTTTCTTTCAAGACTGTCCTTAT
Organism: Echinops telfairi; assembly: GCF_000313985.2. Lineage (NCBI taxonomy): Eukaryota > Metazoa > Chordata > Mammalia > Afrosoricida > Tenrecidae > Echinops > Echinops telfairi. The sequence continues at coordinate 90,160,728 of NW_022111369.1, forward strand.
AGCACAATGATAGTCCCCAGTCCACATCCTCTTCTGAATTTCACTTGAGTTTCTGGAATCGCTGCACTGCTGCAACCATTTCTGAATTATATCCAGAAAAATTGTACTTGCATGTCATATTAATGATATTCTTTCATGATGTCCTATTAAACCGAAATATGGATCTCTTCCAAAATTTGGATCTCTTCCAAAAAGTCGCCCAGGTAGCTATCATGCAAAATAAAACAAACTAAAATCTTAGCATAGAAGAATAAGCCCCTCCGGTGTTGCAACTTTTTGAGGTATTTTTTCAATTATTATAAATTACTGAACCCTAGTTTTTCATTAATAACTTCAATGCAGCTTGGACTATTTCCTTCAATAACACCCATTCTTGATCTTGTGTTACCTCTTGAAATGGTTAAACTTTGACCAATTCTTTTTGTTACAGTGACTATTTTTTTTAATGCCTCTGGTATCATTCAATGTTTTACTATAAAGGACTTCAATTTTGCAACTTGTATCTTGCTTTTCTTTTTTCCAGATCATTCAGCTTGGGAAATGTACAGTGTGTGCCCTCATTTTCATTTTATAACCCCAGTGTTGAACTCTGTTTTGAAGAGGGTCCATATTGGCCACGGCCCACTCATAGCACTGCACCCTGTTCTGTCTTTCATACCTCGGATTGCTATTGGTCAGAACTGACTTTCCATCCCTTAGCAACAGCCACCTGAGATCATAGGCCATCTGCATAACATATTTGCGTTCTTGAATACTAATGGTCAAAGACAAGATACATTTTATGGTTAATTCAAGGATATCATACACAAAGGAGAGAAAGCCAAGAAAAAAAAAATCCAATGCCATCCAGTTCATTCTACTCTTCGAGACTTTATAGGACAGAAGAGAACTTCTTCAGGAGTTCCTAGACAACAAATACTTATGGAAATGGCTCCATCTTTCTCCAGAAGCGATGTTAGATTGTAGTACACGACCTTGTGGGTGCAAAGCGATGCTGTACCCACTGCTCCATCATGGTACCGTGAGGAAAGCAACAGAAAACTGAAAAAAGATAGGATCGAACGAAAACACCAAAACGGAAGTCAGAAGCTGCTCTCGGGTGTGCGAAAGCTAAGCTGAGAAGACAATATGATGAAGCGAAAACGCTGAGCCGAAAATTTCAGAGATCAGCTGGAAGACAAAATATTATAATGAAGTGTGCAAATACCCGGAGTTAGAAAACAAAATGGGAAGAACAGTTACCATTTCTCAAAGTGGAAGAACTGAGGGGAAAAAGAAATCCAACTTCACATCGCACTATTGAAATATTCCATAGGCAAAATATTGAACAATGTAGGAAGTAGCAAAAACAGATGTAAAGAATACATCGAATGCCTCCCCCCCAACTACCAGGACCCCAATTCTGCCTTGCAGACATGGTTAGACCAGGTGATGCACAGCGGTACAGATGGAAATTGGAAACGCAGGGAATCCAGGACAGATGGACCTCTCAGGACCAGGGGTGACAGTGACGAAACCAGGAGGGAAGAGGGGTGTAGAAAGGGGGAATTGATCACAGGGAGCTACATATAACCTCCTCTCTGGGGGACAGGTAGCAGAGGGGTGGGTGAAGGGAGACGCCAGGCAGTGTAATATAAGATGCAATAATAATTTATAAATGATTAAGGGTGCATGGGGGAGAGGGGAGGAGGAAAGGAGGGGGAGGGGAAAAAAGGAAAATGAGTTGATTCTGGGAACCCAAGAGGAAAGCGAATTTTGGGAATAATGAGGGCAACAAATGTATAGATGTGCTTTACACAATTGATCTATGTATTGTGATGAATTGTATGAGCCTCAATAAATTGATTTTTAAAAAAAAAGAATACATCGAATGTTTGTACAAATAAGAATTGCCTGACGTGCTCAATACTCATCCTCAGGAAGAGAACACAGAAAGTAAGGGTGCTGTAGCAAAATGTGGCAAACAATCCACATATCAGCTACCATAGCCACTGGGGTCTTAGAGGCTTGTCTCTAAACAAGCAGCCATCTAAGTGAGATGTCAACTAAGTCCACATGGAAGAAGCCAACCATCATCAGTCACCGAAGGATTGGAATCCATATAATATGAAGCAGAAGGAGAAATCAGCATCACATCCTAAATGGTGAGAATCAGGCGTGCAGCAGGCGATGGATGAGAGTGGGAGCCTGAGATGCATTTGTGGAACTACATAGGAAATAGGTCTCCGGAGAACTCTCTCTTATCCACATTTCAGGGCTGGGAGGGAAGCAGTTAGAATACAGAGTGCATTGCAGAGAGTAGTATAGAAAATCAAAGGCATAATTCTGACATGAATAGTGAAAATGTTGTCAGTATATCTCCCCTCATGATGCAGGTGGGTGATCGAGTTTCCAAAATTTTCTGTTTGGTTTTTTTTTTTATTGTTTTGTGTTGTTGTTGTTCATAGAAGAGTGATTCTCAGAGGTGTTATGTCAATGGAGTCCACGAAGCTGGTTTTTGAGATATGAAACCTAGGTTCAAAGAACCGAGAGGGACAGCAATTAGAATAAAGGGTTCGGGGAAGGGGTATACACTGGTGGGGGTTGAGAGTGGGGTAGAGTGGGGATATCAAGGAGTCCATGTAGAAAAAGAACCATTAAAAACTGATTGTGGTAGCAATTGTACAATTCTACTTGAGGTGATTGAATTATGGAATGATATGTTATACATTTTAAATTCCAACTAATAATAAAAAGCAAAACAATTGTTAAATGTTCAAATATTTCAAGAGGTAGTACATGATCTGGAACCAATGGTAACAAAGGAAGTACAAACTACATTGAAAGTATTGGCAATGGAGGGTGGAGGGAATGTGAGGCGGAAAGGGGGAGCCGATTAAAAGAATCTATGTAGAGCCTCCTCCCTGGGGGATGGACAGCAGAGAAGAGGGCATCGGGAGACGTCGTACAGTGTAACATATGAAAAATAATAATAATTTATGAATTATGAAGGGTTCTTGAGGGAGGGGGAGTGAAGAGGGAGGGGGG
>NW_022111369.1:90163854-90167337 GCF_000313985.2 Echinops telfairi
ATGGCAACAAATGTACATATGTGCTTGACACAATGAATGTATGTATGGATTGTGATAAGAATTGTACAAGCTCCCAATAAAATGATTGAAATAAATAAATAAAAAGTATATAAAAAAGAAGTATTGGCAAAAAACAAAACTCAAGGAATTGGTGGAGTACCATTTAAAATGTTTTAACAAGATTATACAACAATACAAACTCTGACTCCACTATGCCAAGAGAAGTGGATTGCTATACTAACTGAAGATATCCATAACTGAGTCCATTTAAAAACAAAATATTCTGTAAAAATTTTAAAAATTCCAATAATATCAGTATTGTCCCATGAATGTAAAAGTTTGCTAAAGATAATGATATACTGGTAGTAGTAGTAAATTGACATTCAACTGCTGGAAATTCAGTTGGATTCAGAAGAGCATAAGAAATTAGAGATATCATTGCTAAATAATTTCAAAATAGTTATAACAGTACATTGACAATGAGCTGCCAGAAATTCAAGCCATATTCAAAAGAGAACGGGGCACAAGAGATATCATTGTTGATGTCTACTGGCTCCTCATCGACAGTAGAAAATATTATAAAATATGTTTATCTGTCTTTGTTTACCTTGAAAAGGCATTTAATATAATTTTAAGATAGTTTATGAATAATAGTGCAAAGAAAAGGAACTGTAAAAAATGTCCTGTGCTCATAAACCTGTATATAGACTGAGAGAGAGTCATCGAAATAGAAAAATGGGCTACTGAACAGCTTATAATAAAGAATGATATGTGCCAGGGTTCACCACATGCTTTCAATCTTTATACTGAATAATCCAAGAGGCTGGACTGTACAAAAGAGAATGCAGCACATGCAGATGAATTAACCTTACTTGCCTAAGCAATGAACACTTGACATAATTAATAATGAAAATCCACAACTGTAGACCTCCATGTGAATGTGTTAAACCCCAACATAAAATTTAAAAAATATCCTTAAAACTGAAGCAGTAAACAACTTAAGAATAACTAAGACTAAGTCATTGTCAAGGATTTCATTTTCCTTCGGTTCAAAATCTGTGTTCATGAAAACAACAGTGAAGAAACCATATGACGTCCTGCCTTTTGGAAAATTTGCAGGAAAAACCTCCTTAAAGCATTAGAGAGCCATGGTGTCACTTTGAGGACTAAGGTGTGACTTTCTATATCATGCTGTTTTCAATGACCTCACAGGCGGATGAAAGGTGGACAATAAATAACATGAAACAAAAAAATAATTGATGTACTCAGATTAAGGTATTGACAAAGAATATGGACTACAACTTGGAATACCAATGTAAGGAACAAATCTGTCTTGAAACAAGAACTGCCAGAATGCTCCTTTGAAGCTGATATGGTAAGACTTCTTCAGAAGTAGTTTTGACATATTATCAGAAGGGACAAATCTCTGGAGAAGGACATCATACTTAGTAGAAGCTTAGCCCCAAAATAAAAGATTATTTGATAAACTATCATGGGGGCAACAATGGCCTAATTCCAACTGTCCCAACCGAGAGGTCAGACACTACTCCATCTCCATACCTGCTTATTCTACTTGACGCCAATAATCCCTCCCACTGCACTCTACAACTCTACTGGGTTTGACAATTCATTGAAATAACCATATAGACCTCTCTCTCTCTCTCTCTCTCTCTCTCTCTCTCTCTCACACACACACACACACACACACACACACCACACACACCACACACACACAACACACAGAACTCAGAGATAATACTAAAAAACATAGCATTTTCCTTTTGTTTTACTTTGTATTGCAGTGTTGAAGCCAGCTTGACAGCAACTAACAACTCTAATAAACGGTTTCTTAGAAAAGGATCAGTCTGTGCCACCCACAGATTAGGATACAAATGCTCCTTTATATATCACTCATCAGTCATGTATTTGGGGACTCAAAATGAGCTTACATTAAAAAAAAACTTACAAAAGTAACATAATAATAACAGTAGTGCTTCTCATCACAGAGGGTCCCAAAGGACATAAAGATCAGTTCTTTTTCATAGTTTTTATCAGCTGAACTTTATCATGTGTAGTCAGAGCCAAAGTTGTGACAAAAGGACAAAGGTGTGAGACAAAGCAATTTTATTTTGAGACTTCAAAGAAAGAAACTTTCCACTATGCAAAATGGTTTGGGGTAATGTCCTGAACTGTATAATTAGTCAATGAATGTTTATTTTGATAGGCTAATGGATGTTTCAATTTGCTGGAAAACTTGAAAGCAGTGTTTAGTGAGAAAGCTGTTGAATTCTTTTGTAATATGTACTCTATTCTCCTGGGTAATGGTATCTGAATTAAAACCTCATGAGAAAGTCAGTTATTTTTTTTCCTTAAATTTGAGCTACCCCAGAATTGCAAATTATTACTTTTTGCAGCATAACCATGATGGTTGCTTTCAGTTTCTGCTGTGAAACAGCAGTTTCCAATGCCAAATTGACATTGAAGAGTATTGTGGGAACCAACCACGTTCTTACAGAAAATAGTATAGATTTATTTGGTAGGGATTTATGAAGGAATTACATAAGATCCTCTTAGAACATTCAAAATTCCTGGCAAATCTCCCTGGTGTTGATGAGTATTGACCCATTACTCTCTTGAATGGCAGGAATGCTGCTCCAGCATCTTTTATTTTTCTTCCTATTCTTCTTTTTTTTGTTCTATAAACTAGAAGCTTACAAGAATGTTCACTAGCCTCAGAATAACTTTCCTTTCCATTCAAAAGTGCCTGTACAGCACGTGAAGAGATCCACCTCTATCCGTAAGCGGAGCATCACTTCGGAGCATCTCCTTTTATGCAATTGAAATCATTGTCATCCATTTCCGTATGCAGACACATTTGCCCCTGGCATCTGATTTCACTGCTTTCCATAATACTGTTCATTCAAAATCACAAATTAATATATGGAACAAGGACAGTCATACATGCTTATTCTCTCCAAAACTGTCCAATGGAATAACACTTCCTTTTGAGCATTGGTATTTTCAATGTAACATTCCAGTTCAACCTTAATTCTAGAAGTTTATAATGTTTTTTTCTGGACATAACCAGTATATGTTGTCCTTTTTGTAGGCAGCTTCTATTTTGTTGCTATTCTATTCTAATCTAGATGGTTATCTATCCTAGTTTACTTTGGGATGGCACATTTTTGCTTCAATTGGTCACTTAAACTGCAGGATGGCTACTCTCATGAAAGCTTATTCTCATGAAAACTGTTCAGGGTTCTAGGATACTGAACAGAATCAAGTTAATGCCTTTTAAGTCCAAAGAAGCAGCATAATATCACTTCTTCTGGGTTCTGTTGATAAGGCAAGTCACAAGATCATCCTAGATTCAGAGATGAGAAACAGACAGTCTTTTCATTGGAAGAGTTGAAAGTCACCTTCCAAAGGATGTACATACAGGAAAAAATAAAGAATTTTGATCACCTTTAAAGTTTATCTCAG
>NW_022111369.1:90169470-90176436 GCF_000313985.2 Echinops telfairi
AAAAAGAAAAAAAAATACTAGTGTCCTCAACAATTTATTTTAACATAAGCATACAAAAAGAAATTTTAGTTCACTTTTTAAATTTGAAAAATGAGTGTTCTGAAGCTAGCGTGTGACATGGAAATACAGTAAGAATTTTAAAGATCTTGCATATATTGAGTTCTATGTAATTTCAACTTCAGCTAACTTCTCTGCAACATTTATGTGAGATTTCATCATTTTACATATTATTTGTTATTTTTTCTTAATTGCTCCTGTATCAAGGCATCCTCCCAAACACACACACACATATGTACACACAGATATGCATACATTTAAATACACATACACAGAGAATTAGACTGTAATTCAAGGTGTTTGTTTTAGTTGTCTTTCAGTCCGTTCTGACTCATAATGACCTGTATTTAAGCAGCTGATTCCTTGCCTGACACTGAGCCATGCTCACCCTGGCAAATCTCCCTGGTGTTGATGAGTATTGACCCATTACTCTCTTGTAATGTGAGCCCATTCTTGCAGCCAGTGCCAATCTATTTCCTTGATGATCTCCCTCGTTTCACTCCCAAGCGTTGCTGTTAGGTGTCGTGGAGTCCATTCTGACTCATAGAGAGCATATGCACAACAGAATCAAATACTGCTCAGGCCAGGGTCATCCGCACAATTGTTTTCTTTACAAACACCTTTACAGCCACTGTGTAATGCCACTGGTCAAAGGGTTTCCTCTCTTTAGCTGCCCTTCTACTTTAGCAACCTACAAGGATTCTCAGATTCTCCAGAGCTGGGTCTCTCTTGATAACATGTAGAACGTACATGACAAGAACTCCTGTCATGCTTGCTTCTAAAAAGTATTCTGGCAGTCCTTCTTCCAAGACAGATGTGTGTGCTCTTTTGGAAGTCCACAGTATTTTTCGTATTCCTTGCCATCACCAGATTTCAAATGCATCGATTATTCTTCAGTCTTCCTAACTCAGTGTCCGACTTTCACCAGCATACGAGGTCAATGAAAATACCATGGCTTCGGTCAGGTAGACCTAAGTCTTCAAAGTAACATCTTGCTTTTCAACCCATTAAGGCTGTCTTTTGCAGCATATTTGCTCCATACAATGAGTTCTATGATCTCTTGACTACTGTGTCCATGAGCATTTATTGTGGATCCAAGTAAGACAAAATATGAAACAATTTCTATCTTTTCTCCATTTATCATGATATTAGTCCATGTGTCTGGGTTTATGGTTTTCTTTACAGAGTTGTAATCCATTCTGAAGATTGTAGTCCTTGAACTTCATCAGGAAGCCCTTCAAGTCCTCCTTATTTTCATCAAGGAAGGTTGAGTCATCTGAATATTGGGGCTTGTTAATAAGCCTTCCTTCAATCCTGATGCCACATTTTTCTTATTATCTAGCCTCTTGGATTATCTGTTCAGTGTGCAGTTTGAACAAGTATGATGAGAGGAGAGACCCCTGACACAGCTTTCCTGATTTTAAAGCACACAGTTTTCTCTTGTTCTGGTCACACAACTGTCTGTTGATCCAGGTGTTAGACTGGGTTGCTGTGATAAACAAAAAGTGACAGTCATCTGTGTACAAGAAACAACTTTATCTCAAGAAACAACTTGACATCAAGAAGGCATTCCAGCCAAGTTCAACTTGAGTCTGTAGGTCCCACACTGGCCAGGGCCTCTTCAAAATCATGTAGCTGCAGGCAGATGATGTGGAAAGGTGAGCCAGGAAGTAGGAAGATCCCAGGCTGGAGTGCGGTCACATGGATCCCATTGGTGGAAGAATGGCAGGGCCCCGACAGCTCTCACAGTCAGACAACCCAAATGGGATTGCCGTTGGAGACAGACCTAGCGTCCCAGTGACTCCCGATGAGGTGGAAGTGACGTGGCAAATAGCAATCACCTCTGTTCCATCTTGCTCTTATACAAACGGCCACACCCCCATGTAGGTGTCATCAAGTTTTTCAGATATCAAAATCCAGGGGTAAACTCATGTTTGTATTTTGTACTTATTTCTATTTTCTTCAACTTCAGCCAGACCTTGAACATGAGCTGATCTGCCCCCAAAGGCAGACTCTGGCCTGGTCTTAGCTGCTAATGTTGAGCTTTCACGTTGTCTATTCTCATAATTGCAGTAAACTTGATTTCTGTGTATTCCATGTGGGGAAGTCCATGTGTGCTAAAGAAAACGTCCTCTTCTAGGAACTGACTTCTGATAATATGGACAAAGTATTGGAGAGGAGACCTTTCCATCACTCCATCTTTCTTTGATCAATTTTAAATAATTAGTAATTTTTAATATTATCTGCTTTATTTTTAATTGAGTTTTCTGTTTTATTTTGCTAGTGCTTTGTTTTATATGTTAATTTACCATTTTGTTGGGAGCTCTTACAGATGTCATAACGTTCCATAATTCAAATAGTTACAGCATAATTGTATAATTACTACTACAATTCATTTCGAAACATTTTCTTTCTTCTCGAACTCATTGATTTCAGCTCCCCTTTCTCTCCTCCCCCTTCGACTCCCCCCAAGAACCCTTGTTGTTATTGTTATATATTATTGATATTCTGTTATTATTATATGTATGTATATTTCTTTTCACCTGCAATTATATTATTAAATCTGGGATAGGTAAATCTATAGAGACACTAACTAGATTAATGGTTCTTTGCGGGGTAAGGCAGCAAAAGTTGCAGGGAGATAGGGAGTTAGTAACAATGAATATAGGAACAAAGAAAATGTTCTAAAATTGATTGTGGTGAAGTTGTACACTTTTCTTGATGTAATTGAACTATTGCATTGTGTGGTATGTGAATTATATGTCAACAAAACTGTTAAAAACTAACTGCCATATGATATTGTTAGAAAATTTCCCTCACTCTAAATAGTGAGATTAAAATGAGAGATATATGAAATGTCTTCAATACACAACATAGGAAGAATTTATTATGAAAGGGAATTGAGTGTCTTCTCTTTCTACATAACCATGTAGTTTAGTGGATCAATGCAAAATTAATATCTGTGTTGGCTAAAATGAGCATTGGAAAAAATATAGCCAAAACACAGTTATTAAATAATATAATGTTAGTATGCTACATTTGGTTGTTGTGAATTGTTGGTATGTTGTAAAATATAATACATTTTTTACATTTATTAATTTATTACATTTATTACATTTTTGTTGTAATTTATATGTTAGTATAACTTTACCATGAAATTGTACTGATTGTAGGGGAATTGTAAAAAAACAATTTTTTGTTCAAAAACTGATTTTTTTCAACATCATAAAAATAATCAGTGGTGATATTTTTTTAGTAAATAACTTTATATTAGTAGTTAAAATTGCAAATCTCAAGAATAATATATGCTAGTAATTATCACAGGGCTTAAAATATATAAAACATTTTTTAACATTTTAAAATAATAGTGATTACCACTAATTATCCTTCAATCTGAAATTCCAGACCCACTTCACTATCATTTTTATATTTTTTCTCTTTTGATTAATGTTTATAAGCATATAAAATTATTTTGTGAATGTGATTAACTTTTGAAAAAATTATAAATAAAAATATTGTTGAGATTTACAGTTTACAAATCAAGTTCACATATGGGAGTTACTTTATCATTCATAATCATTAAGGTAAATGTTTAATGAATTTTTGTGGTTGAGAAATATGCACACAGTTTGAATTGATTTTTCTGCATTTAAAGAAAAGTTCAAACAGTGAATAAATGGCAGAACTATGATTCAAACTAACTTTAGTTATCAGAATACAAATATTATGCCACTTACTTCTAATACTTTTTCCTCTTGAAAGTTTGCACAAAATATTAAGTCAGGAGTTCTCATATATATGAGAATAAGATGGGCACTGCAATAAAATACTCAGGCTGGTAGGGTTCTTCTTCATGAATTAATATTTTGGAAAATAAATGATTTACATGAATTTTGTCTTATGTATTTGAGAGTTTTTAAAATTGAATTTTATATCTTTTGCTAGTACTTGTGGATAAGCAAACTGACTTCCATCTTGTTATATATTTCTTTTCCCTTTAATTTAAGATGGTTATCAGCCATTTTCATCACTCGTCTGTCACTTGCTGCACAGTTCTAACTGGCACGTATGCTGCTTATGCTGGGTTCTGTATGAACAGTCTTTCAAGCACCAACAGAGTCATCATGGTGGACAGGATTCAGATCATCACCAGAAAGGCCTGGTAATCTGCTTCTAAAATTTAGTCAGTGTGAGCCTACTGGATTACAAAATATTATGAAAAGCACAATTTGGATATGTCATCAGGAGTTACTGTCCTGCTTAGTAAAGTGGAAGGTCTGAGAAATGAAAGAAACCAAAAATCATGGTAACAGTCTTAATCACACCAGTAAACACAGAGGCAGTGCCAACAGTGGAAAACAGGGCGGTACCTATTTCTGTGTTTCAAAGGGTCACCCAAATTAAATGATGAAGCCACAATAAATAACAATGAAATGTGTCTCACTTTAGCCATTTTTACTCCTAATATTGCCTTTTCATTGTTGTTGAATGGTAAATATATATATATTTTTTTTTTCTAGGAACTATGTATTTGAGTTTACAATCTAAATAAGAACCTTCTTTTTTGGACACTGAAGACATACCAGAAATCAAAAGCATCTTATTTTTGCTCACATGAAGTTGATTTGAGAGTGGAGAGAAAAGGATACTGTGCACATGTTTATCATGCTACCGTTTTTGTTTGGTGCTGTCAAGATAGTAGCCTCTGTACAACAGAAGGACATACTACTCGGCCTGCGCCATTGTCACAATTGCTCTTATGTCCGAGGCCATCTTTGAAGACACTGTCTCAGCCTATAGCGAAAATATAAATAGGAAATGACTGGAACACTTTAAAGTGGGTGGGAAGGGCAACCTTTAATTTTGAAGGGAAGGGTCTCTGATAAGCCAATAGCATAAATTTATTTTTCGTATAGTTCTGAAGACTACAGATCTTAATTTCAAATATCAGCAGGGCTGTGCTAGCTCAGAAAACTCTCTGGATAGTACATTTGCATCTTTCTAAGCTACTGGCTTAGCAATGCATTTGTTTATTTGAAATTGCATCTCTGCATTTGTTTACATGGGTTTCTCTCTCATCTGTGTGTGTCTATGTGTTTCTTCTCTTACCCTACCCCACATGACTTTATAATCACAGATGTCACCTTTAAAACATTACTTTCAAATAAGAGCACCCTCAAAGGTATATGGAATTAAAACTTCAACATGTCATCATTGGGGACACAACATTCAATACAGAAGAGTGCTTTGACGATACTTTCTACAATATTTGAGTGATATATGATGGTGGTATAGAATTGATGTGAGTGAAGATAGAAAGATGTGAGTGCCTAAGATTTGCTTAAAATGTGGCAAGAGGGTTACATCAAAGTAGAAATGCCTGGAGTGGTCTAACTCATTAAACAACAGGAAAGCTACCCAAGCCACAAGCAGAAGAGCTGGCTCTACACTGAAGCATTGATAGTTGTTGGCTTGCTTTTTATTATTATTATTTGTTGGCTTGCTCATACTGAAGGAATAATAAGATACTTGGCTATTTTGCAAGGGTTACTGAAAAGAAAAAGAAAAAATGACATGATATATGCTAGTAATACATAAGAGCACAGAAAATATATCAAAAACTAAATAAACAGTACTAGCAGCAATATTTTACTAACCATTTAAACTTACATAAAGATTATTTCACTATTGTTTTCTCAGCAGAAGAAATGCACTATTAGTGATTTATTAGGCCGGTACAATTTTTTAATGGCATAATTGTTTTTTATCAATGTAAATCTTATAAAAATGAAAATTTTATTAGAAACAGAAATCATATTATTGTTACTATAACAAGCTTAAAGAAATTACAATAATATTTGCTATAAAAATGATAGGTACATAAGAGTATGCTATTAAACCACAACCATTGTCATCAAGTTGACTCATAGTGATCCTATTGTGCAGCGTAAAACTGCCCTTATTGTTTTCGAGGCGATTAGACTTTCTAGAAGCAGGCTGCTCCAGCTTACCACCCGGGAGCGACTGCTGGTTTTGAATTGCTGACCTTTCAGTTAGTAGTGGAGTACTTTACCACTACACAATCTGGCCTCCTCAAATACACATAAAATGAGTAAAAAATGATTCTTAATCAATATGTAAAGATAATTAGAAATTTCAGTATACTTTTAAATTGATCTATCAATCATCATTATGATCATGCGAAAATGAAGAATCAAATGTTCCAGAGAAAGAGATGGTGAAGTCAGATAAACTCAATGACAACTTCACAGTTAAAATTTAACCTATCCATATTGTCATTTATAAAAAGTTAATAACAAGGATTTTATGGAATGATCCTAATCAAAATAGGAGAAATCAACAATAGAATATCAAATTCTAAAAATATCCAGAATTTCTAGGTTGTTAGAAACTGAATGAGTCCTGTAACTATTATCTTGAGACAATCTCAAGATATACTTTAACCCTTAAAATATATCCCAAAGTTTATAATACCAAATTAGTTAAATTAAACTTTATAAAAACTATCTATGTGATATGAAATAGACAACTGAGATTCAAAGATTAGATAGGAAGCAAGGCAGGTGATGTTAACCAGGAAAGGACACCTCAGAAAAGAGGTCATGAATGGTTGAGTTGCACCACTCAAAGAATGTAATCAATGTTACTGAATTGTACATTTGGAAATGGGTGAATTGGTGTATATTGTTTTATATGTTCTAAAGAATATCCATAAAAATTAAGTAAATTATTGAAAATAAAAGTTCCTTTGTCTCAGAATGGAAGGATTAATTTAAAACAATGTTTCTACATAGCAAGGGAACAATAAATGTTACTTATTTTATTATTTTATAACAAAAGCTTATTTACTTAGTATCAAAGTATAAGATTTTGAAGCTGGATACCCTG
>NW_022111369.1:90179707-90201281 GCF_000313985.2 Echinops telfairi
TGATGAAATGAAGAACACAAACATGAAGACATAGAAAAGTCATTTAAAAGTAAAGAAAGAAGATATCAAAAATGATTTCCGAAGAGACATTATAACATGCTCTTAATTGTAGAGAAGCTAAAACAAATAGAAGAAATGATAAAGTAAATGAGCAAAACAATTTTCAAAGGGCACCTAGAGAAGACAAGTATAATGAACTATGCAAAGACATAGGGGTCAAAAACTAAAAAATACAACCAAAAACCTGTATTTCAAACTTAAATAAAAATGAAGAAAAATTCATTCCTCCAGTTGCAATACTGAAAGAATCTATGAGCAATATCTTGAAAGATGCAAGAAACTCAAAAGATGAAGGAAAACACAGGAACAATGTTAATCACATTTTTATTGTCTCCTAACCCTGAGCGGTCCATCATCTGGCTTTATCTCTGCCAAAGTTCTTCTATTTAGTAGACCTTTGGTATCTGCCGATGTCCATATAATGCATTAGGTTTTCAGGGGCTATGTCCTCTGAAACAGATGGCTGATTCCTTCTCTTCTATCTCTTTTTGGTTGTTTCTTTTTGCAGTTCAGTATTGCTCATTAACACTACAATTCAAATGTATTGATTCTTGCTTTGGTCTTTTAAATTCAATATGGCACCAGGATTGGAGGAAGTTTTATTAACAACCTTGCTTACTTAGTGAGGAAAACTTGAAGCACATGTTGATGAAGATCAAGGACTGCAGACTTCGGTATGCATTACAACTCAAGGTAAACAAGACCAACATTCTCACAACTGGACCGATAGGTAACATCATGGTAAACAGAGTAAAGGTTGAAGTTGTCAATGATTTTGTCTTGCGCGGGTTCATAATCAATGCGTATGGCACTAGCAGTCAAAAGATGAAATGATGGATTGCATTGGGTTAATCTGCCGCAGGAGACCTCGTTAGAGTGTGAGAGTGTTGAAAAGCAAAGATGCTCCTTTGAGGACTCAAGCACACCTTAGAGTGTTGAACAGCAAGGACGTTACATGGAGGTCTAAGGTACCCCTGACACAACTCCTGGTATTTCCAACCGCTTCATATGCACGTGAAAGTTGGATATTGAATAAGGATGACCAAAGAATAGCCTATTCATCTGAACCGTGGTGTCGACAAAGAATATTGAAATTACCATGGACTGCCAAAAGGACAAACAAACTTGTCTTGGAAGAAGTAGAGCCAGAGTTCTCCTTAGAGGCCAGGATGACAAGACTTAGTCTTACATATTTGAGGCACATGTCTGGACAGATCATTCCCTGGAGAGGACAGCATGCTGGTAAAATAGAGAGGCAGTGAAAGAAAGGGAGGCCATTAACAAGATGGATTGACACAGTGACTTAAATGCATAGGAAGAATCATGAGGTTATCATGGGCCTGGACTGTGTTTCTGTTATGGACACGCTAGCTATGGATCAAGAACTGACTGGATGGCATCTAATAACATTCAAATTCCAACTTTCACATACATATGAGGCCATGGAAAATATCATGGCTTGGGCCATGGAAAATATCATGAGGACCTTAGTCCTCAAAGTAAACCTGCTTGCTTTTCAATACATTGAAGAAATCATCTTCAGAAATTTTACCTAAACTAGGGGAATGAAAAACATTTAGAACAGTCATAATGACCTTGAAAAATGAAGACAATATTTGGAGTGATCATAATAACCAATTTTAAAATTTGGTCTATGTCATGATAATGTGTCCCAGATGTGTGGTTTTTGCTGTGATGTACCAAGGCACTGGTTCTGACTCATAACTATAGTATGAGAAAGACTGTCTTCTTTCAGCACCATTAGTTCTTGCTCACATGCTATGTCCTGCAATGGTAAAATGGGGACTAGTGCTTTTGGGTACAGTGATTCCATGTATTCCTTTCACCTTTTCTTTCATGTGATGCTTCTTGAATCACTGGCAGGCAGATAATTTATTCCCCCCCCCCGAGTGCTTTCTGTTTAACATATGCTGAATACATTTTTCTTCTTCTTCTGAGTCTGCACATTTTGTTGTAAATTTTATTTTGTCTTCTATAGCTACCCTTTGAATGTTCTACTGAGCTCTTGGACTTCCTAATTTCTTTCATATGCCTTACCTACTTCAAAATTAAAACAAGTTTAAAAATCTCTTCTGACAACCTCACTAATCTTTACTCTATTGCCCATTTTTAATGACCTTTTGATTTCTACATGAATGATGTTCTTGATGCCCTCCCACAGCTAATCAGGTCTTCTGTCTGTAATAGTCAATGCATCACATCTTTTCTTGATGCTATTGGAATTCAGGTGGGAAAACCTCAAGGTCAAATTTTTACTCTGTTGGACATGTTTAATTTTCTTCAGCTTTATCCTGAACTTACATACAACTCATGATGTGTTCCACTATCATCCCCTAGCCTGGGTTTAGCTGCTGATATTGAGCCTCTCTACCATCTTTGCCCTCAGATGTAGTCCACTTGATCTCTTTGTATGTGTTGGGGGAAGTCCACATGCATAGCACTGTATGTGCTGTTGTAAAAACTTTATTTTTATAATCAGGTCACTAGTTTTGAAAAGTTCTGTCATGAGATTTCCAGTTTCATTTCTATCACCACAACCACATTTCCCAAGTAATGCTTCTTCCTCTCGGTTTCCAACTTTTGCATTCCAATTGCCAAAAACAGTTAATGCATCTTGATTGCTGGATTAATAATTTCCAACAGAAATGTTAGTAGAATTATTCAATTTCTTCACCACTAGCTTTCGTGGTTGGTGCTAAATTTGAATAATAGTTGCATTTGTTTTATTTCTGTGGGTGCATTAAGTCTTTGAAGGCATTCTATTCAGCTGATCATACTTCTACCCCAAATACATACTTTTCTTTGCCTTTTAGGCCTGTGAGTATGCGGATCTACCTTGTGTCTGAGACCCGGGGTCTTTGTTATTCCTCTGTCAGGTCTCTGTTGTCACAGCTTTCATCGTCTCGATTCAGGATTTCAGTGTGCAGGTATCTCATGATCCAAATTAAGTGCTTAACTCCTGGTTCATGATTTTATTTCATTTTTATTTCCCAAATCATTTTATTAATAGCTAATTCAGACATCATATCATGCCATAGTTCAATTATATCAAGAATTATTGCACAACTGCTACCACAATAAGCTTCAAAACATTTTCTTCCTCCTTGAACTCCTTGATATCAGCTCACCGTGGCCCCCCCTTTTCACCTGCCATGCCCCCCAGGAACCCTTATTCTAATTGTTTTCTTGATAGATTCATCTACTGTGGGTTGCATATACCAAAAACATAGAAAAACACATAACAAAGAGTCGAATAGGCTATCAACAATGACAAAATACAACAGAGGTAAACCTTAATAAGAAAACAACACAGAGAAAATATTAAAAATTAGATCAAGTACAAAGTGTAATAAAATGGAGATCAAGTGACAAGGTTTTAACTGTTCAAGTCAGATTTATGATTTTAATCCACTATAGTCATCTCTCCTATCCTTTCTCTCCAATAACCAGGTTATTCTCCTCCCTCATTTATGGTTAGATGGAAATCACAGGAGGCTTATTCCCTGTGTAGATCCTGAAAATGTAGTTTGGCCTTCCCCTGTCCTCCACAGACGTCTGCATATCAGAATCTCACAATTTAAGTTCTTATAATATTCCCTCCTTCATATTTGAATTGTATAATTTATAATCAGTAGTGTTGGTGTGTTTCTTTCATGTAGAATTAGTTGATGTTTCCCTTAAATGACTTTTTTTTTTTTAAGAAAAACAAACCTTTAAGACCCCAGACACTATTTTTTCTGATAGCTGGGCACCATCTAATTTCTTCACCACACTTTGCTGTAGCATCCATATCTTTGGTGGATCCTTCATGATAGTGAGCATCAAGCAAGGCCATGTCTTAAGAACATATTGTTGTTAGATTAGAGATAAGATTAAGTTTGAGCCCCAAGTCCATTCCCACATCTATTTTATTTTAACTGCCCCTCCAGTTCACTTCAGATACATCTTTGTTAATTTATGGTAGATAATATAATAGATCATCTCCCAGGAATATAGGGCCTTCTGTTTATAGTGCCATTTATTTGCCGATAATAATTTTAAGACAATATTGAGAGAGTGAGATTAAACATATGTCAGCCAACCATGTATCACATTACGTGGGTTATTCACTTGTACAGAATGTATCCTTGAAATGACTTGATGCTATTTGCACAAACAGTGGGATTTAGTGGTCTGGGAAAACTAAAATAATATTCGCTGATACTATCAGAGAGAGGTCTACCAGAATAAAATATGTCTTAATATAGCAATTGTGGTATTGAAGTAGTATGCAAATGTTAGTTGGCTTACTGACAGTTCAATAATCTTGGTAGAGCTGTCTTCTGCTTCTTCACACACTAGTTTCTGTTTTAAACCCTCAGCTTACAGGTGTATTTGGGATATTTGTCTCTTTCTTTGTGTGGTAGTATCATCTACCCTATTGCTTCAAGAAGAGAAAGTAAACTCTTATAATGGAGTGTGCAGAAGGCTAGACTTAGAAACCCACAGGGAAGAGCACACGCAGCAAACCATGACCTGAGAGAAGCAGAGGGAGAAGCAAGCCTGTAGTTGCAAGAATGGAATATTCTCTGGGGAAAATATCAAGTGATGCTGGAAGTCTTAAAAGAAGATGGAAAGAATACAGAGTCACTGTCCAAAAAAAACCCCAAAATAAAACAAAAAGCTATTCAACATTCCTCCCTTTAGAAGGCAGCCTATGCACAAGAACCAAGAGTATTGGATGAATAAGTTCAAGATGTACTGAAAGCATTAGTCAAAAACAAGGTTCCAGGACTCTCATATATTGTTGAACATAATATGAATTTATGCATATGAAGATAATATGAGTATGAATTAAGGTTCTGAAAATATATTGACAGTATTTTATAAAGTCAGACATATTTATTCTATGATACATCAATCGCACTAGCATTTATTGAAGAGATATTAAAATATGTGCCTGATAAAGGTTTTCTGAGAATTTCTTTTCAGGTTTACTGACAATTACCATAATGAGGGTTATCCACTACCTATTTCTAGGACACGTAATAATTGACTTGTGTAGGATTCATCTTGTGAAATAACAATAGCAAGTAAACAAAGACCCCTTTCTGATATATATGACAACAACAAATGTTTCCAATGCATTAAATTGATTTAAGTCATCCAAACACAAATGTATACAGTGTAGTTTATTTCATATGATCACAAAAGCAGATCAAACTAATAGATGATGATATAAGTCAGAAATGTAATTATCCTTTGAATGTGGGTACATGTTTATTTTAGGTGGGCAGAAATCTACTGTTTGAATTGATTATTGGTTAGGTGGGTATGTATTTTGGCAAATTTCTTTAAACTTTTTATCAAAAAATTTGTTTTTAAAATGTATACCATTTATGCTTTGTAAATTTTACAATAAAAATTTTGTAAAAGTTACTTCTATTTAAAAATTAAGCATTGCTTCAATAATTCTTTATGCGTTATCATTGCCAAGGATAAACTTTTGCTAACCTGTTTGATTTCTTGGCCAAAGTTAGATAAATTATTATTAAATTTTTATAGTGATTTTGGCATGTGGCTAAATTTTAAGGGAAAATGAAATAATGCATATTAATGGTGTTCAACTTGATTGCAATCAACTGGATTTCATCTTTGCATAGAAAACAGAAAGGTATCATAAAGTTAAACAAGATACCATATAGAAGTAGTGACTTCAAGATGATTTCACATCAGATTTTGGTTTAAGGTTTAAAGAAACCTCTTTTAAGCCAAACAGTAGTTTACCTTAACAACCAAATAAACGTGTTCCTGTAATGCTGGAAGCTATGCCACTGATTTTTCAAATGCCAGCAAGATGGCCCAAAGGGAGCAAACTTCAGTGGAGCTTCCAGACTAAAAACAGACAATAAAGAAAGATTAAATGCCCAACTTCAGAGAAGGAGCTGATTAAAGCCTTATGCAAAGCTTTGAAACATTGTCAGTACTAATGGCTCAAACAAGGAAATCTGAACATTGTAGGAAATAGTGACTTAAGCCTCAGAACTGGCCCCTCAACTCAGAAAGCGCTCACTATGCGACATAAGAGGAACAACTTTCTCGGTGGCATCCACCATGCTGACTTGAGTTGGGTAAAGCCTGTTGGAGTGGAGCCTTCAGCATCTACATTGAGAAACAGCTGGAAAAAATTGCTAATAGTCATAAGAAGAAGGTGTGTAGTAGGAATCTAGGAAAATTGGAAGGCATCAAAAATTAAAAGGAAAATATAGAAATCAACAACTTAGATATCAGTGAGCTGAAACAGATGGTTATTGACGATTTAGAGTCAGGGAATCATAACATTTGATATGCTGGAAATAACAAAATCAAGAGGAAGAACTTGGCATCCATTGTCAAAAGGACATTACAAAACCATCATGAAGCAAAATTTATCACTGCAAAATCTAATATCATTGATAATGCATGCAAGTAAAATTTTGCTGAAGATCATCCAACAATGATTGCAGTAGTGCCTTGACAGAGAACTGTTAGAAGTTCACGTTGAATTCAAAAGAGGATTTGGAACAAGGGATATCATTACTAACATCAGATGGATCTTAACTGAAAGTAGAGAATACTAGAAAAATAGTTGCTTGTGTTTTATTGACATAGCTAGCACATTCAAGTGTGTGGACTATAACAAACTATGGATAGGTTTGAGAAGATGGGAATCCCAGAATACTACATGTACCCATGCCAAACCTGTTTATGAATCAAGAGATAGTTTTACAAACAGGACGAAGCTAGAGTTTTAAATCAGGAAAGGTGTGTACCATGGTTGTGTCCTTCATACTTAATTAATATGTATGCTAAGATAATTACCATAGAGCCTGGATTATATGAAAAAGAATGGGACATCAGGACCAGAGAAAGTCTTAGTAACAACTTTCTGTATACAGATATGATAACCTTGCTTTCTGAAAGTGAGGAGGACTTGAAGCACTTGCTGGTGAACATCAAGGAGTGTAGCCTTCAATATAGATTAGGACTCAATGTTGAAAAATCCAAACTCCTCCCAGCTGATAACAACATGATAAATGGAGGAAATGTTCAAGTTGTCAAAGATTTTGTCTTGCTTAGTTCCACAATCAATGCTCATGGAAGCAGCAATGAACAAATCAAAAGATGTGTTCATTAGGTAAATCTGCTGCACAAGATCTCTTGCAGTGGTTCTCAACCTTCCTAATGCCACGACCCTTTAATACAGTTCCTCAGGTTGTGGTGAACCCCCAACCACAAAATTATTTTAATTGCTACTTCATAACTGCAATTTTGCCATTGTTATGAATCGGGTGACCCCTGTGAAAGGGTCGTTTAATCTCCAAAAGGGTCTTAACTGACAGGGGTAAGGATGTTACCTTGAAGACTAAGGTGTATTTTCAATTGCCTCATATGCATGTATTTTCAGTTGCCTCATATGGTATTTTCAATTGCTTCATATGCATGTAAAAGTCTGATATTGAATAAGGAAAGCCACAGAAACACTGAAACATTGGAATTGTGGTGCTGGAGAAGAATATTGACCATACCATGGATTGCTTAATGGATAAACCTGTCTGTCTTGGAAGAAGTACGACGGGAGTACTTCCTGGAGGCAAAGATGGCAAGACATTGTCTTATGTGTTTTAGACAGGCTATCAGGAGTGACCAATCATTTAGATCATCTAAATGATCTAAAACTTGATTGAAAGAATGCCAGTGCTTGGTAAAGTGGTGGGACAGCAGTAAAAGGAATGCCCTCTATGCGATGGCCTGGCACAGTGGCTGCAGCCATGGGCTCAAGAATAGAAAGAACTGTCAGAATTGCACAGCACCATGCCAGGTGTAGTTTTGTTTTGCATAAAAACTACGAGTCAAAAGAAACCCAATTATACCTAAGAGCAGCAACAACAGAAAAGAAGTCTCCCTTGATCATATTATTCTTTTAAAACAATCTATATGATATAAAATGAGAAATGTAAAGCATTATATAGGATCTTTGGGGAGGGTAGTGGGTTTCTGTTGATAGGTGAGAAACAATTCAGAAATGTGGAGTGAGAATGGTGTCACGACTGAAAGAAAGCAGTCCACGTCACTGACTTGCATGTGTTAACTTGTTGAATTATTGTACGTTTTCTATGAATATTCATAACTAGAGCAAAAATAGATAAAATTGTTACCAATAATAGTGGCATAGTTATACCCAAACCAACTAACCAATCAAATCTTTTGTTACTGAGCCACTCCCAATATCTATTCATAGCGACCCTATAGAACAGATATACCTCCTCCCTTGGAGTCCCAAAGCCATTGTCTTTACCGAGGAGAGGATCAAATGTTTCTCCTACAAGTGGTTTCAAAACACCAACTTCTGTTAGCTGCCACGTGTTTAAGAATTGTGACACAAGATTTCCTTGGCAAAAATATGAAAAGAATAAAAATGTTAGCGGTTATCAGCAATTCAGGAATAGAGAGAAAGGGGAAAAAGCTGAAATCACATATATACATTTTATTACAAACATGTGTGCTTGTTTACTCATGTTAATATGCATGCATGCTCTATTCATTTTAAAGAATGGCATTGGTTATATATACCAAATGAGAGACAACTGATTAACTTCATATTTGTATTTAATATTTCAACAGAAAGAAATAGTAATTTATTTTAGAAGAAATCATATTTTCCCTATCTTTTGACAGAAATCACTTGAACAATATTTCTTAGTTATGGAAATGTAAATCTACCAACCACCCATTTTTTAATATCACCTTTTATGTTTGGAGAAAGGCTAATCCTCCTGGAGAAATTTGTATTTGAAGATCAGAAGAAAGAGGATTTATATAAGATACTTAGACTCATAAGGCCAGTATTCAACAGGAATCTATGAAGAAAGTGATTTCATCAGTCACTGGACTATTTTATTTTTAGTTTTTTGCTATGGAGCTGTTATAACCTGCTATGGAGGCCAACCCAGTATTCTCCAGAACTCTGGACTCATATTATACTCCTGACTGGTATATAGTAAACATCTCAAACTTGAATTCCTATTCATCACTTTATACGTGCTG
This sequence comes from Echinops telfairi, assembly GCF_000313985.2. NCBI lineage: Eukaryota > Metazoa > Chordata > Mammalia > Afrosoricida > Tenrecidae > Echinops > Echinops telfairi. The sequence continues at coordinate 90,188,855 of NW_022111369.1, forward strand.
CTTTCCCAAGCTCATTTGTTGCTGAGAGTTCTGACTCTTTTTCTCCTTTCAAGTGAAGCATATCATGTATTAGAAAATCTCATTGGGTATCCTCAAAAGATGAGAGAGGTGCAAAGGAGGAGAGAAAATTCTGTTGTCTTTTAATTCCAGTTTTGACGCTTTTTTAATTCCACTTTTTGAGGCTTCCTCATGTATTTTGTATCAGTTCACTTTTAATAACCTTCAAACTCTTACCCTTATCTAAAGCACCAACATCTCCTGCTTGAGTTTTCTCTAAATAGAACTACAGTCCAATGTCAACGATGCTCTTTTCAACTGTAAGTTACATCAAGTGACTTGTCACCTCAAAACCTTGTAGTGGCTCTTTTTTTGAGCTTAGAATAAAAGTGTGATTTCTTGCAAGACATACATCTTTACTTGATATGAGCCTGGTTACCCCTCTGACCGCAATGTTCAAAGATCTCCCTCTTGCTCATGATTCACATAGACACGGCTCTCTTGATGTTCATCTCAAAGGTCAGTTGTGCATTGATCAAGCTCTTTCCACGGCCCGGATTGGGCTACATCAGATATCTTCAGCTTTTGGGGGATGAGGTGCGGTGGTATGGGAGAAACTTTTTTTTCTTTTTAAGGTCTACCCTGAGCATCATATTTAATTCTGCAAACTGCCCTTCTCTTCAGCACTTTCAGCTTCTACTGAAAGTCCAGCCCTTCTTATTCTGCTCTTCCTCTCTCCATTACCTATTTTTATTAATGTCTAATATACAATATGAAGCGGTTTCAAAGAGTTTATGGAAAAATGAAAGCAAAATATGAAATTTGCCCATGGATATATTAAAGCCCCTTTGCATAATTTATTGCTTCCTGTGTCATTTATTGACTTCTTCCTTAAACAAGAGAGTGACACCTAGGAGGGAAGGACAATCAGACATACAGTAAAAAATGTACTTGTTGAATACAAGAATTAATCAGAAAGTCACTCTCGTTCCTATGAAATTTGAAAGTAATTATTAAGAGAAACACGAGATTTCTTGACAATAAACCTATGGGAATATTACACTTCAAAATTTAATTTAAATGCAGTGATACTAGTTATATCTCAAATTAATGAAAAAGCCAAGTGATATAATTTACATTCATACCCCAGCAATTATGCTGCATGTGAACATCTGTACCTAGAAATGGACCAATTCCTTTTATGATGTGCACTTTGGTTGATTATTATAGGCACTATTTATACATAGAAACTTCCTGTGGCTTTTCTGTAACATACCTCGCAGCACTCCACATTCTAAATCACAGATTGAGACCATATTATACAATTAACTCTAATACATATTCAGAACAGTTAATGCATGAATCACCAAAGTAAACAAGCGGCCATCTAGCCCTGAAGCAACAAAGCCCACATGGAAGCAGCACACCAACATGTGTGATCATCAAGGGCCAAAGGGACCAGGCTTCAAATACCAAAGCCTGGGGGGATCATATCCTCGTCAATGAGGGTGGCACGTGATGGAGACCCAATGCCCATCTCTAGACAACTGGACATACCTTGCAGAGGGGTAGTGGGGAGATGAGCCACTTATGGTACAGTATAGCAATAATGAAACCCACAGCCTTCCTCTAGTTCTTAAACGCTTCCTCCCCCCAACTACCAGGACCCTAATTCTGCCTTGCAGACCTGGTTAGACCAGATGATGCACAGCGGTACAGATGGGAATTGGAAACGCAGGTAATCTAGGACAGATGAACCTCTCAGGACCAGGGGTGACAGTGGCGATACCAGGAAGGAAGGGGGGTGTAGAAAGGGGGAATTGATCACAGGGAGCAACATATAACCTCCTCTCTGGGGGCCGGACAGCAGAGGGGTGGGTGAAGGGAGACGCCGGGCAGTGTAATATAAGATACAATAATAATTTATAAATTATCAAGAGTGCATGGGGGAGAGGAGAGGAGGAAGGGAGGGGGAGGGGAAAAAAGGAAAATGAGCTTATTCCGGAACCCAAGAGGAAAGAGAATTTTGGGAATAATGTGGGCAACAAATGTATAGATGTGTTTTACACAATTGATCCATGTATTGTGATGAATTGTATGAGCCCCAATAAATTGATAAAAACAAAAAAAAACAAATAGCAGAGCTTCCAAATGGTAAGAAGGCATAACATACACATTATAGTCAGTTATTTTTTCCTCTTTGGGGTTTTTTCTTTTCAGTTTTTGTAATGTATGTATATATATATATTCAAACTTTTAATGTCCATGCTGTAACTACCCATTTTCTATCTAAGTGTATACTAGCATTTACAATTATATGTGAACTTATTATTTCTATAAATAACTATCTAATTTTTATTACCTGAAAGACATTAGCAACAGGATGATTTTTTAAAGTCAAAGCATATAAATCCAGTCTTTGAGGGGTTTATCATCTACTGTAGAATACATGCATAAACGGATAATTTCACCAAAATATATAGGTAAAATTATAACAATTTATGTGGTCTCTTTTGTACATAAATGTAAATGTGGAAGATACATGGAAGAAAATTCATTTCTAGGAAAAATTCCCTGGATGTCAGTAATATCTTCAAGGCATTGGAAATGATGACTAGAGGTTATACAACAGGATAGCATTTGCTGAAGAAAATATTGTTAGGAACGGTGTCATTCAACAGAGAGGGAACAATCTTACACAATACATAATGGCTTTAGATAGTGTGAAACGTACCTTTTAAGTCCATCAGCTTGAAAAGGAGAATTCATGAAATTTAAGGCAGAGGGTGAGGAGAAGCGGGTGGTAATGTGTGGATCAACAACCCACTTTAAGACCCTTGGAAGCCCTCAGCGATTAGCAGTTGGTGGTTCACTTCCAAATATATTTCCATGTTTTAAAAGAGTTAAATCACAAAATGGGAAATTCCAATAAAGACAACATATTTAAATATACTTTTGAAATATCCAACCTCATATTTGTGGAGAAAAAAAATTTCTTTGGATATGTCTGCATTCTCATATTTTTAATTTATGAGTAGCTTTGCATCATAGAACACTGAGAAAATCACATGCCAGGCGGATGGTTCCAAGGAGCTTTTAGGTTAAGTGGAAGTTACTGGTGGGTTTAAAATATTGAGTAACATTGATACACTTGTATTTCAGAGAACAAAAGAAAAAAGACAACATTCTGTTATATGTGTATAAATCTGACATACTGGATAAAATATTGACCAGTTATGGTTCTCTTGTGGTTTTCAAGTAGATGTGATAAACACCTTAAGAAATGGACTGTCGAGAGGTAAAGAGGAACTGATATCAAGGAGCCCAAGAACGAAGAGAATGTTTTGATGCTGATTATGGTAGCAAACACACAATACTGTTTGATGTGATTGAACTATAGAATGATATGACAGTAGTTTTCTACCATCTCCCAATAAAATGAGTTGAAGAAAAATAAGAAGTGGGCCATCTAGGCTGGGTTCTCTAGAGAAGTGAAACAGTGAAGTGGGTAGCTACTAGCTAAGTAGACAGAAAGGGCTGACGTATCCTAAATCTATGGGGTCAAGAGTCAGGGAGAGTCTTCCCTGAATCTTGTGTTTTGCAGAACCTGGAAACCCCCTAGATCATCAGATGAATTAACAGATACTGGCTCATGCCAGAGAATTAGAGGTTGTTGTTAGGTGCCATCCAATTACTTCAACCCTGTTTGTAACAGAAGGAAATACTGCAGCGTCCTGAGCCAGCCTCACAATTCCAATGCCTGAGTCCCTAGCTGCAGTCACTGTGTCTGTCAATCCTGACGAGGGCCTTCCTCTTTTTCTCGCCCATTCCTCTTTACCCAATGTGATGTCCTACTAGTGTCTCCTGACAACACGTCAAAGTATGTAAGACTAAACCTTCCATCCTTACCTCTAAGGACCACTCTGGTCTTCCTTCTTCCATTACAGACCAGTTTATCCTTTTAGTAGTCGGTGATACTTTCCATATTCTCCTCCAGGACCACAATTCAAATGCATCACTCTTGTACGGTCTTCCCCATTCAGTGTCCTACTTTGATATGTATATGATGCAATAGAGAATACCATTTCTTGTGTAAGGTGCACCTTCATCCGCACTCTTCAATATTCTAAAGAGGTCTTGTGTAGCACAGTTCCGCAATGCCAACCATATTTTGATGTCCTGTTACTTCCATGAAAATTGGAGGTTAGGAGATGCCAATTGCATCCAAAATCAAAAGCAAGTGAGTGATGCTAGACCATCCATGTGTATTGTTGCCTGCCACACCAGGAAGAAAATCTTCTTACAGCAGATAAAAAATAAAGAATAGCTGCCTAATACTAAGAATTGCCTAGCCTAGTTGACACACATCATTATCATCAAAGGGAAAGACAGTTTAAAAATATTTTGAAGGTTAGTACATTCAGAAAATTGTGATTAATTGGGTATCCAGTGGAAGATAGGCATTAAGACTGCTTTCTCTCTTGAATTGCCTAGTGGTTATTGAGGTTGTTAGCAATGCTGTGTTGTGATGGGAGTGATGAAAACATTTTCACATTATAAAAGTTATCATTGAAGTGCTTTTAGGTACATGAGTTGCTATATATTCTTGAGTTATAAGGATATATATTGTCATTGAGAATGGCATCATGGAAAAATAGCAAAGACTCTGGAATCAATGAATTAAAATACGAGTAAGAAATAAAGGAATTTTGACTCACTTTAGGAATAAGTGTTCATAATGTTTTTAAAAGATACTTCTATATGCCTACAGATGGGCTTGGGTCTCAATCTGCACTCCCCCTCATTTACAATGATATGGTTTTTTTGTTCTTTGATGCCTGATACCTGATTCCGTGATTCCTGATTCCCTTACAGAAGGGTCGTGGGGAGGAGACGAGCTAGTCAGGGTGCAGTGTAACAATGATGAAACATACAACTTTCCTCTAGTTCTTAAATGCTTCCTTCCCCCCACGCCCACTATCATGATCCCAATTCTCCCTTACAAATCCAGCTAGACCAGAGGATGTACACTGGTACAGAGAGGAACTGGAAACACAGGGAATCCGGGACAGATGAGCCCTTCAGGACCAGTGTTGAAAATGGCAATACCAGGAGGGTGGAAGGAAGATGGGGTAGAAAGGGGGAATTGATTATAAGGATTTACATATAACCTCCTCTCTGGGGAACGGACAACAGGAAAGTGGGTGAAGGGAGATGTGGGACAGTGTAAGATATGACAAAATAATAATTTATAAATTATCAAGGGTTCATGAGGGATGGGGGAGTAGGGAGCGAGGGGGGAAATGAGGAGCTGATACCAAGGGCTTAAGTAGAAAGCAAATGTTTTGAGAACAATTAAGGCAACAAATGTACAAATGTGCTTAACATACAATGGATTTATGTATGGATTGTAATAAGAGTTGTAAAGGCCCCAATAAAATTTTTTTTAAGATACTTCTATAAAATACCCATAACAGGCATGTGAATTGCGGAAAAAAAACCAAACCCAACTTCATAAGTAGTAGTATCAATAGTAACTTAATCTACAAAATGATTACTGTAACCTGATAAAGATCTAGTTTTTATTCATAGTCAGTATTTTCCTCAATTATTTCCTGTTGATTCTGGGAATTTAGTGAAAATATACAAAGAACACATGCACACACACACACACATCCACGCAAACACACAAGTTAGATGCAGGATCAAGAGTGAGTGAAATTTGTCAGACCATCCAGTCTACTATCCTGTAACACCTGGTTGAAATTCCTCTTAAAGCAGATCAGAAGATAAGGGATAATTGCATAATTATCATAGAATCATGGGAAAATTTGGTCCATACACTTAACAGTCACAGACAGTATTATTCTCACCTTGCACCTTGGCATTTAATAATAATATATACTATTAACACACCCAATCATCTTATTGCAAGTTTATTTTTATTATTGTTGCAATTGTAAAATGTCAGATAAGGAAATAAAAAAAATGTTATGGAGTTGGTGTATCTAATCAGGATTGGAAAAATAATAAATAAAATGTTTGTTTTTAGTACAATGTTAGACAAAAATCTGTACACTTATTGGAACCGAAAGGTTTGCAATTCAAGTTCACCAAGAAGAGCACTGAAACAAAATATCTACTATCTGCTTCAGAAAAAGTACAGTAATTGAAAACGCTATGAAGCACAATTGTACCCTGAAACGCAGAATTACCATGAGTTAAAATATTCTTGAGAGCATAAGAAAATGTAAAGGAAATAAATAAAAATGATCTGAATACAGTGAGACAGATTCATAAGTCTATAAATAGATAATCAATAGAGTTCATCCAATAATAAGAACATATGATAGTGGGGGGACATTGAGGAAACATTTAGGAACTAGAGGAAGTTGTATGTTTCATCGTTGCTACACTGCACCCTGACTGGCTCCTCCCCACAACCCATACATAAGGGTATGTCCAATTGCCTGCAGATGGGCGTTGGGTTCCCACTCTGTACTCCCCCTCATTCACAACGATAAGCTTTTTTGTTCTTTGATGCCTGCTACCTCATCCCTTCAACAACCCCTGATCACACCAGCTGGTGTGCTTCTTCCATGTGGGCTTTGCTGCTTCTGAGCTAAATCGCTGCTTGTTTACCTTCAAGTCTTTAAGACCCCAGACACTATATCCTTTGATAGCCAGGCTCCATCAGCTTTCTTCACCACATTTGCTTATGCACCCATTTGTCTTCAGCGATCATATCAGGGAGGTGAGAACACAATGATATGATTTTTGTTCTTTGATGTCTGACAACTGATCCTGTTGACACCTCATGATCACACAGACTGGTGTGCTTCTTCCATGTGGGCTTTGTTGCTTCTGAGCTAGATGGCTGCTTGCTTACCTTCAAGTCTTTAAGACCCTAGATGCTATTTTTTTTGATAGCCGGGTTCCATCAGCTTTCTTCACCACATTTGCTTATGCACCCGCTTTGTCTTCAGCGATTGTGCGGGAAGGTGAGCATCATGGAATGCCAGTTTAATAGAACAAATTGTTCTTGCATTGAGGGAGTACTTCAGTGGAGGCCCAATGTCTATCTGCTACCTATAAATATATGCACACCAATCTATTTCCCCATCCTCATCTATAAATATATTTGAATATGCAAATGCATTTATTTAGACCTCTATAAATGTCCTTTGCCTCCTAGCTCTTTCCTATATTTCCTTTTACTTTCCTCTTTTCCCACTATCAGGCTCAGCCTTCATTTGGGTTTCAGGAATTCCTCTAGGTTACATTAACCTTGATCACACCCTACCAGGCCTCCACTACCCTCCTCACCACCAATTTGGATCACTTGATCTGTTGTCCCTGGGTTTGTTAACACCCCTTCCTTTTCCCCTACCCCCCCCATGTCCCCCCAGAACTGTCCATCCCATTGTTTTCTCCCCCAGATTGTTCATCCAGCCTGTCTTATTTAGACAGACCTGTTAAACTGCTCTTAAATCCAGCTTTACTCAATAGAAGAATAGTTTCAGGACAATGCATGTACTGTGTTTTGTTTTTTTTATTTCATTCAGTCTCTGGAAAAGGACATAATACTTTCTTGGTAAACTATACATTTCGTGGAAAACAGAAAGATGACCAATAAGGCAAATTGACACAGGGCTGCAATAATGGGCTCTGGTGAAGTAACATTTGTCAGGATGGGACAGGACCAAGTAGTGTTTTGTTTATTGTACATAGGGTTGAAACTGTGTCAAAGGCACTTAGCAACAATAACAAGAACAAAAAAAAATCATTTTTGTAGTTTGATAAAAGTTGTTTGCAATAAAAAGTTGTTGATCTTAGAAAATTCTATCATGCAATCTCCAGCTTCATTTCTATTATTAAAACATATTTTCTGAATACTGTTCATCCTTTATGTTTCTAACAAGCATGATATTGTAAGGGACTATTTATTAGAGACCTTAAGTTACAAAGCAAGAAAGGAAAAACAGTTTAAGTATATCTTACATTCAAATTATTAAAGAAAGAATTAAACCCCAGGCTGTACTATTGGAGAGTATCATCAGCAACATTTTGAAGAATGCAGTAACTATCAAAAGAAGATAAAAGCTAACAAAGAGTCATTGTACCAAATTGAACTGGTAGACATTGAGCCATTTCAAGAGGTAGCATATGATCAAAAGGCAATAGCCTTTTAGAAAGACAGTCAAGCTGCCCTAAAGGTCTTAGCAACAAGTGGGGCTTCATAAATTGGTGGAATAGCAATTGAAATGTTTCAACTAGTGAATCGAGTACCGGGAACACACATTCATTTTCTCAGAATATGATTTTCAAGATCTGGAATTTTCAAAGAACAACTACTCGACCTACTGACATGAAGAGATCCATATTTGTGCCCATTCCAATGAAAGGTGACTCAAGAGCATGTGGAAAATATCAAACAATATCATTAATATTGCAGACAAGTAAAATCTTGTTTATGATATTTGAAAAGTGGCTACTGTAATACATCAACAGGGATTTTCCAAACATTGAGTTTTTGAGAAGTTGGGACACAAAGAGTTATCATTGAAAAACTTCAAGTGAATCTATATTGGAAGCAGAACTCACTCACTCACTGATATTGAGCTTATTGTGTTAATAACAGTAAAATATTTACTGGTGTTTTATTGGCTATGCAAAGGAATTCCACCATGTACATTATAACAGCCTTTGGGTCATGAACAAGAATTTCAGTACACTTCAATTGAAGTCATGCAGAGCAAAACAAAGGGATATTGTGTACTTATAAAGCAGGATACATACATGTATATAAATATATATATGCAGGATATATATGTGTCAAGGTTGTATTTTCTCATCATAGTCAATCTGTGTGCTGAGCAAATAATCTGACAAGTTAGACTATATGAAGAAGAGCAGAGCTAGGAACTGGATAAAGACATTAAAAATATTTGGATCTACAATCACACAGGCTGGTGTGGTCTTCCATGTAGATTTCATTGACAGTACATTTGTATGCAGAAGACACAACCTGGCTTGTTGAAAGTTAGAAGGACATGAAACACGTGATGATGAAGAGCAGACTGTGCCCGTCTGCACGGTTTGCAACTCAATGTAAAGAAAAGTAAGATCCTCACATTGAACCAATGGACAACATCAGGTTAAAGGCAGAAAATATTGAAGTTGTCAACTATTTCCCTTTGCTTGGCCTACACTCAATTGCTTTCACTGCAACCAATGCTTATGGAAATAGCAATCACGACATAAAATGGCATATTGAATTGGGAAACCCTGCTACACCAGACCTCTTTAAAGCATAGAAAGCAAAGCTATACTGTCAGGAATAAGATATATCTGACACAAGATGTGAAATGTCCAATAACCTCATATGCATGTGAAAATTTGGCTTTGAATAAGGAAGGCTTACGAAGAGGGGATACATTGGAACTACGGTATTGGTAGAGTATTAAAATTGCCACAGAGTAGCAAAAGAATAAAGAAACCTCTTTTGGAAGAAGGACAGTTAGAGTGCTTCTTAGAAGGGTGGGTAGAGAGATGTGGTCTTACTTATTTTGGAAGAACCCTGCCCCTGATAAAGGACATTGATTTTGTTGTCAGATGCCACCAAGCTGGCTCTGACTCATAGGGTGACAGCGTTGGAATGACTCCATGGCTGTGAGGAACAGGAAAATATTTTTGAGGAATGTGGAGGAACAGGCACCCACCCTGTTGTATGTAGGGTCCAATGAATGGAGCTAAATGAAAAACAGAATGGGCCACTACCCTGACCTGTGCCTTTTCCTCAGTCATTGCTAAGTTTGACTCCATTTCTCTAGTCAATGTGCCAATCCTTTGGAGAATTTCCTTTTTTTTAGCTTTCACTCTACTAAATATGAAGTTCTTCTTTGGAGATTAGCCCATCCTGATATGTCCAATGTACATACAACAAAATCCTGGTATCTATTTTTCTAAGCCATATTCAAGCTATATATATTCCAATATAAATTTGCTTATAATTCTAAAAGTAGATGGTATTTATTCTAGTTGAACACCACAATTTAAAGGCATGGATTATTCAACATCATTGTCCAACTTTCACTTGGATTGAGGTGATTTAATAAGTCATCTTTTGGCATATATAACTTAATCTTTAAAGTGGTATTATGTGGTTTATAATACTTTATAAAGGGGTTTGTAGCAGATTTGCAAAATGCCACTTGAGATCGTCACTGCTGAATTCATGTGCATAGATGTGGATCCAAGAGAAATGACGTCCTTGATAATTTCAATAGGACGTGTGTGTATGCATACAAGCAATTGGTCAAAAGCTGAAATTATGCCATTTCTAATTATATCTTCATTTTAGTCCCTTTGGCTTTGTGTTATCCTTTTTCTTCTTTTTTGCTATTAGTTGCTATCTGAATGAATCGTCGAATTATGGTGTATTTGCATAATCGCAACTAGAAAATTATCATAATTCTTTTTGCATTTAATATATTGACATACTTTTTTTTACAAGCAGTACCGAAGTAGCAATCCTGACCCTGTCTATAATTTCCAAAAATGTAAATCTATTGTTTTATCATAAATAATAGTATATGTAAAAACTTCAAATACATTGCCATCTACTCAATTCAACTTATAGCAACTCTATAGAATAGTGTACTAGTTCCCCATATTGTTCAAATACAGTAATGTTAAAAATTGTTTTATTGGTATATAGTTCATATATCATACAATTCAATCATTTAAACATATTGATAAGGGTTTTGCAGCAATCAGCACAATTTCAGAACATTTTATTCTGTCTAGTACTCATTGTTGTTAGCTCCCAATTTCCCATCAACCTTCCCTGCTATGTCCAGTTACTGCCTGGACAAAGCAGGAGAAATTATGAATCCAATTGCTGTCTTTATAGATTTACCAATCATGAATTTCATATGCATACAACACAATAAGAGGAAGCAAATAAAAAACATGACAAAACAAAACAGAGAAAAACTTCAACTAAAAAGAGAGAAGAAGATACTAAAAACTGAAACAAGTTTAAAAAAGGGGTCAAAAAACTGAAACAAGTTTAAAAAATGGGTCAAAAAGGAGACCCAATTATAAGATTTTAAAAAATCATTTTATTGGGGGGGCTCTTACAGATCTTGTCATAATCCATACATATATCCATTGTGTCAAGCACTTTTGTACATATGTTTCCATCATCATTTTCAAAATATTGTCTTTCTACTTGATCCCTTGGTATCACTCTTCATTTCCCCCTCCTTTTTATAGCCTCCATCCCTCATGAACCATAGATAAATAACAAATTATTATCATTTTCATAACTGCATCCACCATAATCAACTTTACAATTCCCTTCCTGAGAGCAAGGGTATTCACAACTCTGGACTATGGTCAAAGGGGAATTCAATGGAGGCTTAATCCATTGGGGACCCTGCAAATTGATTTTGTGATTCCACTGTCATCCATAAAGTCAAATCTGAAAACTCAGTCAGTGCTGGCTCATAGAGAATTCCTATGGATTTATGAGACTGTAACTGTTTATAAGACTAGAAAGCCCAGACTTGTCTCATGGAGCTGCTGGTGGTTTTGAACTATAGACCATACGGATCACAGCCTGATGCATAACCACTATACTACCAGGGTTCCCTACTGTTATTCATAGATTTCTGAAAACCAGGTGTTCAGAATTAAAGGTCCATACCCTTCCCTCCATCAGATTTGGATTCTGTTATTTATAATCACGGAGGCGGGTGTGTTCTTCCATGTGGACTTTATTGACACTTCATTTGGATGGCTGATTGCTTTAAGGCAAGCCTTTAAGAACCCAGAGGCTATTTCTTCTGCTACACACATACCATGTGGTTTCTTCACCCCACTTTGCTCTCGCATCCTTAGCTGTCAGTTTCCTCATGAGTGTGACTACCAAGTAGGGGAAGGTCATCAGAACTAATTGGGGTTATAATTAATTGTGAGAGCACAGTCCATTCACATGTCTAATGGTTTATATACGTCTCTAGTTCACTTTAGAGACGTCATTATCATTTTATGATCGTGATTGTAGTTCAGTGCCGTGGAGACAGTTCTGACCCAGTGAACTCACGTTCATTTTTCTGTTTGAACCCATTGTTTCAGTCACTGTGTTAGTCCATCATGTTGAGGGGTTTCTTCTTTTTTGATAGCCCTCCACTTTACCAAGCATGATGTCTTTCTCTTGCCACTGGTCTCCATTTTATGATAAAAAACATGATAAATAATCCACCTGAGGTATAAGGTAATTCTATTGATAGTGTCAATGATTTAGTCCATAGTATGGAATATAAACACTAACCCCACTATGAGACGAGATGCTCCTCACTGGCCCATGGCCCTGCGGGGGACAACACCAGGAACACAGTGTGGGAATTGCGCCTGATCTGAC
>NW_022111369.1:90202560-90228475 GCF_000313985.2 Echinops telfairi
GAGAAAATGTTTTGAGAAACGATGTACAAATGCGCTTTACACAATTGATGTGTGTATGGATTGGGATAACAGTTGTGTGAGCCCCTAATAAAATGTTAAAAAAGAAAGAAAAAAAAAGAGAAACTGAGAGTATACACACCTAGCCTCCCCTTTTATACTGCAATGATGAATTGTTGAATTGAACAGATATAAAGCTTATGTGGTTGAACACTATTTGCACAAACAATGGAGGTTGGTGATAGGGAAGATTTCAATAACACTCATTCACAAATGCAGAGCCATGTTTACCAGATGATCACATGTCATGAGAAAGCAAAGAGAGAATAAATGTAGTTAATATATGGTATTCTCTGGCAATCATTCATTGGTTAGTCTCAAAGCAAGAGATTCTAACCAGAGTAAAATGACCACAAATTCCATATTCTTGGGATAGCAGTTATCTGGTTCTTCTAAGTCACTGGTGAAAGGAGTGCAAGGGGGTATGCCAATTCCTTGAACCTTTGAAGTAAAGGCCGGCTTGCTGTTTTGTGTTGTTTCCCCTGGTAATTCTTCTCCTGTGGGCTTTGAAGGATGTTTTCACTTGAAAGGGCAGAGTCTAAAATCCCTGTGGTCTACACTGCACAGGTTGTGTCAGCAACAGCTGAACAGAAACTAAGTCAAAATGTTCAATTGGAAAATAGTATCCAACGCATTCTCCCCTTGGGTTCTATAGAAGTATTAAGGGTTCTTCCCCATGGCTGGTTTCTCCATCCAGTTTTCCCACCAGGAGACATGGGATTGCCTTTGCTGAGGCATACAGGGCCTGCTGCGTACATCTTCTTGGTTCGGGGTGACCTTAGGATAATATCAAATGGCAGCATCTGAATGGTCTTCTCTCTCAACCCCTATATTGAGAAACACCCCAGATGAGGTGAGGTATCCTCTATAGAAGTGATTTTTTAAAGTGTGCATATAAAAAGGGTGATGTATGATTCATAAGCACGAGGCAGGGCTCTCCACCTCATTGTTTGGGAGACTGGATAGATGATAACATATCCTGAAATCAAAAGCCTGCTTTCATCATCATCTTTATCCTTATAGTACTGGAGTCATACAATACTTGTCATTTTGTGGTTGAATAACCACTCAACAGAATGATTTCTAGATGTATCCATGCCATGAGATATTTTAGGGTTCATTACTGTTTTTAGTGGTGCATATTATTATTCCATTGTATGTATGCATGTATCATAGATTCCTTATGCAATCTTCTATTGCTGGGCTGTTCCTAACTTCTTGCTATGGTGAACTGTGATACAATTATGATGGGCAAGCACGTGACTGTTCATGTTCTGTCTCATTTCTTTGGAGTTTATGCCCTGTCAGACTATTGCTGAGCTCTCTGTTATTTCTATTCCAAATTGGTTTAGGGGTGCCATTATCCATTTCTGCAATGTGAATGTTTACAAGCCCACCACCAGGGTATACAAAATCCAACAGCTTCATACTCTATGCAGCATTTGTTGTTCTCTGTTTTGTTTTGATTGTTTTGTTTAATTGGGCTATCATTCGGGGCATAAGGTCATATCTCCTTATTGTTTTGATTTGCACTTGTGGAGGGCTAGGGATCACTATGACCAGTCCCCCTAAAAGGAGACCACGTTTAGTAACATGAAAAGACAATGAAAAGAGTGGGCAGCTCTTGACACAGTGGCTGCAGCATATTTTATTCTGAGCTTACACGGTCACTAGGAGTCAGAACCAACCTGATGACAACTGCCAACAACAACACTGAGAAAGAAAACCTCTTTAACACTTACATTAAGCTCACTTCAACATTTTAAATACCCCATAATTTCCAGAGATACTGCTTATAAAATGCGATTGCAAAAGGTTGTGGATCAATTTAAATATCTTTTAATTCCATTTTCCAAAAACATTGTGAAGTGCCCTTATCTATCTCATTTTAGAACCCTTATATATCTCATTTTAGAGATAAATAAAATCCAAGAATTTCAAGCAACTTTTCTATAGCCATAGAGCATAATTAAAAAAAATGTGCATCTGTTTTTGTGTTGTTCCCACTAAGCCCACTCATGAGGGGGATGAGACAGTCCTTACTTCACCTTTATTCTAGGCTGCATTAAAGGGAGACTTACAGTTATTCACTGGTGAGCCCAAGACCACTCATCGACACTGAATTAAGTTTGGGGTAAGGCATGAATCTAGATAGTATTCTTGTTCTATTTTAACTTTAACACTTTCCTGCAAGATGTAGAGTGTTGGGAAGAAGTGTTCCTCTTACTTCAAGGTTGAAATTTAGCATGTGCCACTTGCCACTTGTTCCTAATCAAATCTTAAAAAACAAAACAAAAAACCCAAACCATATGTAAGCATCATGTATTTGACTTGACTACCTCCTTGAAACATTTGATATGCAATCCCCTGTAGTGAAATGTCAATCATGCATAACATTTAGGTTCTTTTAATATTTATTATCTGACAACTGAGACACTGTCAAATATCAGCCATGTTGGTTCCTCTTTTTTCTCCAAAACATTGCAATTGTCACTTTCCTGACACACAACTTAGAAAAGTAAACTGGTTGCCAAATTTTAGACAGAGTGCCTTTAAAACATGAGTGTCAGAGGGGGATTCGATGGTACAATGTACGAGTGGTCAAAATGTACCACGTTGCCTTAGTAACAGCTGTTCCAAGTAGCTATGGGTTTTGAGAAAACTGTGGAGCCTGGCAGAATTAGGATCTAAAAAATGCTGAAAGGAGCCCAGTTACTTTGGAAAGGAAGACTCTGCTGATATTGCTGCAGCAGAATAGCCAGGTATGCGTTTCAAATCCAAACTCTAAGGTGTATTGACCTAGATTACTTCAGACTCAACCGATGCTTATTGTACACCAAATGCATTTTCTCATCTTCACATGTGTGACAATAAACCCACATAACAGCCATACATTATATTTGGCTTATCTTCCATGTGAATATGAATTCTAGAGAAAAAAAATAAGCCAGCACACGTTTAAAAATGGAGATGAATGATGGTTTTAAAAAAGGCGTAATTTATATAAGTAAGACTAGAGTTATGAAAAGTCTGTAAGATATAATGAAAGAACCCAGAGACAATAATGCTATTAGAACTGAAGAGGTAAGTAAATGAAGTAATTCCCAGCACCCAGCAAGACTTGTAGCTGTAGGAGGGTAAATCCTACAAGGAATGGATAATTATCAACCATTGGCTGGCACAGACAGAATCCAGGGAATGAGGGCAAATTCTGTGCATTACCCACTTTCCAGGACCTTTTCTATGCACTAAACCTAATTGAAAGTAATGAAGGTAAGAGTATTCATGCCATAAGGAGAGAGTTGATGACTGCATCTAAACAGGACAACGGAATATATTCTTTGAAAATAAATAATTTGCCCAATGTGAAAGGCCTGTGGATGCTACAACAGGGCTTATTCCATGGTTCTCCAACACCACTTCCTATGTTCTGGTTCCTCTATCGCCACTTGTTTGCCTCATGTTAAAATTGAATTCATACATTCTACTTCTCCCTTTGTACAACATGGAAATTTTAGCTAAAGTGAAGGGTGTATAAGAAAAAAATCATTGCAAAGTAGTCATTTCTCTTTAAACAGCACTGCTAAAAATGTATTCTTCTTCTCCTTCAACCAATTTTTTTAGAGAACTTCAAATAAAAATTACACGGAGTATATCTACAAAATTTTTATCATGCAAAATCATTAACGGACTTTTAAAATAAACTATTTAAACATATAAATCTAAAGAATTTTACTTGTTGACAACTAATCAACTACACAAAATGTTTGAACTTATTCCTGCTGTTATTTTGATAAAAATAATAAATTTAGTAAGTCCTTGTAATGCATTATACAGTAAAATATTATCCATTTAATTATTTCCCCTGAAAGCCTTTTAAAATTGAAAATAAAAAGACCACTTGAGCAGGTCCATGGATGGCATAAATGGTTTGTTCTTGGATACTAATTGAAAGGTTGGAACCTATAAACCACCATGAGAGAAGACCTGGTGAAGGCCTTTTATATGATGAAAGCCATTGAAATCCCTATGGAATGTAATTTTGCTCTGAAATACCTGGGGTTGCCATGAGTCAAAATGTACTTCACAGCAATGGGTACATCTTTTCATTACTCATTTCTATTCACAACAAATAGTCATTAAAATATATTCATGGGTCATTGCATTGAATAGTAAGACATAAAATTTCATAAAGGTTGACCTTGTTGTTTGGGTATAGTTCTTATTAGTGACTTGTTGTTTGCTTTTAATAGGAGAGTTTTTCAGTAATATATTTACATAAAAGAATGTACAGTAATTTTCCAGAAAGATAAATGCTTTTTAATATGAATTGTTTTGACTCACTTAGAATGCAAAAGATCTACTTTGCGAGCACTGTATCTCTTGGCTAGAACACAAGGGATGCCAAGGTAAGCAGGAGCTAGATGTTGTTTCAGATAAGTTAAAGTAGATGTCGAGGCCAGATCACTAGTCAGATATTTAAAAAAGCAGAAATATAGATAAGCAGACTCTCAAGCTATAGGATGACAGGAGGTCAGTAGCTTACAATCATAGGCTGAGAGTCAACATAGTAGACACTGACAAAGGAACCACGAGCAAACCTTTTTAGGATCAGTCGTGTCATAAGAGGGTTGTAGGGAATAAGGGCCATACAAGCTGATAGTATCAGAGGGAGTCAAACAAAAATGACTGTCTATAACATTTTGTGTAGAATTTCAGCAGGAATCTATGTTTTGTTAAAATATGCCTATAGTCTATAATAATAACAACAACAAAACAATAACTTTATAAGCCTAGTTTATATGTATCAATATGCCTGCAAGGCTGCAACTCATTTTTTGGAACCTTCAAATGGACTCAAACTCTCCCACCACCCTCCCTTCACCACCACCCCCCCCACCTGAAACAAAAGTTCACTGCCACTTTGTTGATGCTGACTCATGGTGACCCTACTGGATAGTGTAGTTCTGCCTATAAGTTTCTGAGACTGTAATTCTTTATGGGAGCACAAATCTCTGCCTTCCTCTTGGATGAGGCTTTGAGTTTCTAATTAATGACCTTGTGTATTGAAGCCCAGCTGATGACCACTACTTCATCATGGCTCATCTCTCGAATGAGCTAAGGGAAACAAATGAGAGAGAAGCCCTCAAGGAGATGGATTGACACAGCGCCTGTAACAACGGGGTCAAGCTCAAAAACAATGGTGAGGATGGCACAAGAATGGTCAGTGTTTCATTCTGTTGTGAACTGGGTCACTATGGGTTGGAACCAACTAGTTGGCACCTAACCACAAATGTATTCCAATAAGAGTTGCCATTATTATCCAATTGAATGGAAATTTGAATCATATAATTTCCTTTGTATGCACTAAACCATCAGATATTGTTTCTATTGCTAGAAGTGAATTTTTGGTAAATTCTGTAAGATTTTATATTGGTTTAGAGATAATATTATGGTAACTAGTATTCATGAACCTCTATCAATAACTTTTTTGAGAGTAAAGAAGTAAAGGAAAAGGAGATAAATAATAAAGACTTTCATTCCATTATTGATACTGTTGTAAGTAGATATGTATTTCTATAATCTAGGAAATATTATATTTAGACAATTTACTATTATATTAACACATCATATCTATTACTAAAATTAACAATAAGCATTACTAAGAAATAGAAAGAGGCCAAAGAGGGAGAGTGAGATCATGAAATACTTCATGGCATGAACCAACCTAGTGACACCACTGATTGGGATGTCATTTTGTTTTTTCTGACTAGATGTAGACAGCAATATGAAATTCGTCAGTCTCAGAACGTGCTGATATGACACGGTTATTCTTTAGACCTCGGAATGTAGGGCCATATCGACCTAGAGGGGCATCTCAGGTAAGAAATTATGGACCATGCCCTGGGCACCACCTGAAATAGTTTCTAGTCACCATCACCTTTTCCATTCCCACCTTTGAAAGAGAAGCCAGCAATTTTGCATAGTACATAGGCATTATTTTCTGTAGATATACCCCTGTTTGAATATTTTGCCTTATGCTAAGTATCACTATAACAATATACTTGGGGAATAATCATTGAACATGAAATCAGTAAATTCATTTAAAAAATATTGAATGCCTTTGATATCTTGGGATCATGATATATCTTCCAAAACAACCTCTTACTCTCTGAAACTTTTGGATAAACTGAATAAACAACATGGGTACATATAACAAATGAAAGATAAACAAAAGAGATGGCTCTTTTTACATAGAAATTGCTAAGTTCTCTGGCTCTTTTCTAGTTAAATAAGATCATGAGAATGGGTAAATTATATATCATCTGAAGCAGATTAATTACAAATGGTTGTAATATCAATATTAATCAATATTTCTCAGAACTAGAATTTCTTCTTGACTCTCAGGCTTACTAGTTAAGATCCTGGAAGAATCCCCATTCTAAAGAAGCAAACAAATACATTAGCATAACAAGAACCAGCCATCTTTGTTTTAAAGGATATGCTGAAGAATGTTGAATAGCTTGTGTACTTACTAGAGACAGATTTCCTATTTGAGGAACTAAGGTGATATAGTGGATTGCACTTGGGCTGCTCCCTGGAAGATCAGCAGTTTAAAAACCACCAGCCACTGTTCAGGAGAAAGAAAAAATGTTCTATTATCATAAAGAGTTACAGACTTGGAAATCCACAGGGGCAATTCGATCCTGAACCATAGGGTACTGTGTGTTGTAATCAACTCAATGGCAGTGTTTGGTTTGTGGTTTGAGATTTGCTTTATTCTACACTGCATCAAGGAAAAATATATGACTGTGGGATAGCAGTGTTGCACAGTTGTTGTTTGAGGTGGGGGCAGTGGGTGAGTAATAGACTGACAACCACATACAAGATGCAATCCCATGCAATAGGTCTTTTAAGCCTAGTAGAGGCTATTCCCAGAAGGTAAATAGGAGATGGAAACTGTGCAAAACAGAATCACAGGGAAAAGGCTGAGGAATACTTCAATAGTTTTGCCCTACAACACATCAGGTAGTCTATAAATCAGAAAACACAAATGAACTTCAGTTGGGTCCTTACAACTATAGGGGTTTATCTTATCTGCAGGGAGATGTTTGCCTGTGCAAGGTTAGCAGTTGTTGCTTTTTTAAAAATCATTTTATTAAGGGCTTATAAAACTCTTATCACAATCCATACATACATCAATTGTGTAAAGTACCTTTGTATATTCATTGCCCTCATCATTCTCAAAACATTTGCTCTCCACCAAGCCCCTGGCATCAGCTCCTCATTTTTCCCCTCCCTCCCCACTCCCCCCTCCCTCATTAACCCTTGGTCATTTATAAATAGTTATTTTGTCATATCTTGCCCTGTCTGATGTCTCCCTTCACCCACTTTTCTGTTGTCTGTCCTGTTTCCATCTCTTCTCTCTATCCCCCACAGTCTTGGAGGGCTGCTCAGGGGCTTTTTCTCAACACAGCCACAGCTTGCTGCAGCCACCTCCTTGGGCAGGGACTAAACCCTTGCAGCTCCACGGGAGGGATGTGGACTCAGCTACATGGTTGCTTTTGTTTCCCTCTCTTCTCTATATCCCCGCGCAGTCTCAGTGGACTTACTTTTTAATTTTTTTTTCTCCTCTTTGTCTCTTTCCTGTTCTCTCACACTCCACTGCTGACCTCCAGACCACTTCCCCTAACCTAGGGTATTTACACCTGCACCACACCCACCTAGGTGAGCTCCACCCTGTGCAGCTAGCCTGAGGTACTCTGTCCAACTTCTTACCAGGGAATTCATGCCTGTGTGCCTGGGGGCCTACGGCAGTTCTGCCAACACTCATCAAAGTTCCAAGCTGCTGCAGGAAACCTCTGCCCAACCTCTGCAACACCAAAGCAGTCAACCCACCAGCCTTCTAGGGCACTCCCCTGAGAGGGAAGCCACAGGAGGATAAAGTGGTAGGTTAATTCCATAGTGAAATTAGCTGTAGGCAGTTTGAAGAAGCATTCCCTTGATAATTTTTAAATTATCATTTTGTCATATTTTGCCCTGTCTGATGTCTCCCTTCACCCACTTTTCTGTTGTCCACCCCCCAGGGAGAAGGCCATATGTAGTTCCTTTTAATTGGTTCCCCCTTTCCAACTCACCTTCCCTTCAGGACCAGTGGTGTGAGTGGTGATACTGAGAGGGCAGAGGGAGGATAGTAAGGTTAGCAGTTTGAAACCACCCAAGGCTCCACGGGAGAAAAGTTAGGCTATATACTGAAGTAAAGCTACAGAACCTCGGAAAGCCACATAGACAGTTTGTCCTGTGGGGGTTTTGTCCTGTGGGGTTGCTCTAAGTCATAATTCACTTGATGACAGGGAGTTCAATTATGAGTTTTGGCTATTTGTAAAACATGTGTATGTTTATCATTTGAACTTGACACCAGAAATCTTTTGAGTATATGGCAGCAGTTCTCAACCTGTGGGTTGTGACCTGGGGGTCAAACTACCCTTTCCCAGGGGTTGCCTAAGACCATATTTCGGATGGGTTTAGGAATGGAGACACTGCTCCTCTATCTGTCTCCCGGCAGGTCCGCTCACATGCAGATATGCCCACATATGGGGGTCACCACAACATGAGGAACTGTATTAAAGGGTCGTGGCATTAGGAAGGTTGAGAACCACTGGTCTATGGACATCTGCATGCAATCAGTGCATTCACAGACTCGGATCAATGCAAAGAATCCATTTTCACATACATGTGTAAAAGGAAGGTCTGGAGCTAGCACTGCGTCCACTGTAGGGAGAGGAAACCATATGATTTCTTCTACTCACACGTCGGTGTGTCAGATTTCTACCAAGTGATTAAATGAGCAAAATTGTAGATGCATTTAAAATAGAGAAGATTCATTACTTGGAGATATTTTAGACCAACAGGGTTGTAGTTAGCCCTTATAAAAATCTGTTCGTGGAGTATTTGATTGTACATAGCCTAAATTATGCACCGGCACAAAGTCAGACCGTTCCAGCTGCATGATATGTTAATTCTAAGTTCTTGATGCAATCCTTAGTGACTACCTACATGTACAGAGTCTTATAGACAAGGATAATCATAGGTGCTATTTTGTCTGTAATGTTCAGAGTTTACATCTCTTGCTTGGAGTATTAATTAGCAGTGTCCCTTTTTACTATTTCCTGAGCCTCCTAAAATTAAACACTTGAGTGTGCTCAAAAGAGAGAGTAAAAATGAGCTCACAAAATAGGGGATGGGAAGGGCCTGGCTACGATCTATCTGACAAGGCACTAATCTATAAAGTTTATAGAACACTTTGTAAGCAATAAAAAGACAAACAATGGAATTTTTAAAATGTGGTGAAGACATGAACATGCAAGCCACTGACTGAGACATTCAATTGACCGACAATGATGAAGGCATGCTTGTTATCATTAATCAGTACATGCAAATCAAACAATAATTATATATCACCCGACCCCAGCAAAAATCAAATGTTTATTAAGACAAAAAAAATTCATGCTAGCGAATATGTGGAGAGATTGGGATTCTCACATACAGTTGGTTAAAGGGTAAAATGTTGCAACCATTGTGCCAAACTCCTCAAAAAAATAAAAGCAATATAAATACAATGATCTGGAAATTACACTTCAAGTTATTTATCCTAGAAAAGCTGAAATCAGGACACAAATAGATTTATACGTTTACAGGTTCTTTGCAGCATTATTCACATTAGCAAAGAGATGAGAACAATTTATCTACTCTTCAAAGAACGAATAAATAAATGAGCTTTAGTACACCCACATAATGAAATACTATGAAGTATTAAAGAATCTAGAAGCACTTCATTATAGATTAACATAGCTTATTATGCCGAGTAAAAAAAGTCAACCACAAAAAGAAAAATATTGTATGAGACAACCATTATTTAACAAAATCATGGCAAAGTTTACACAGGGAAACAAATATGCCTTAATAGTCATCAGGGAGGAGAGGGGAGGGGAGAGAAAACCACAGATTAGATAATCAACGTGTATTCAATTGGGTGAATGGAGATACAGTATACAATAAGGGGATATTAGTACATTATTATTCAGGTAAAGATGGTGCTGAGGGTTAACAAAAGTTACACATGACAAAGATAAATACATATTACTGTGATATTAGTAATTATGAACAGTAAACTGCAAGTGGATACACTGGCAGACATGCAAACGGAACAGGCTTGAGGAAGCAAATAGGACAATACCCAGGGTCATATATATATATATATATATATTTGACAGAGGACCTTTACACAAATGTATTTATAAGTGCTGTTATATATCAATTTGTGGTGAAATAAAATTGTTATTCCATTCATCCTCTTGGAAATTCCCACCTTGTATCTGGATAAAGCTTTTAAATAGTAAATAATAGCTGGTGGGAGCAAACAAATAGGATGAGGACGACTCTAACTCAGGGATTAATCAATTTGTGCCAATCTTCTAGATACAAGAGGTCAGTTTTAGTAGCAAGAACCGGAAAAATCCTGGAGCCCTCCATAAAGAAGAGCCACCAGAGGAGTTCACAAAGATCCCTCTCTGAAGGGGTTGAGGCACTGGAGACATCAGAGGCTTCAGTGTTGAGACAATGAAGTAGACCAATTGGCGTAGCATGGAGATCGTGAGGCAGAGCAACAGACTTTATGACCCATGGAATTCGACAGGCGTCAAAGACTCATGTGGCTCAGCTACTGAGGACCAAAGAGAAACATGGGTACCAATAGGTGATAAGAAGAGGCACTGCTGTGGACAAAAGTTTGTGTCCTTCATGTTTTCTGATCCTGATGTGTGGTCGTCTTTTAAATTCCCTAATAAACCTCCATAAGTACGAGTCTAGTCTATGAGTTCTCTTTGGCCATTGTAATGAATTATCAAATCCAGCAGAGAAATAGAGTACTATGGGAGGGATGGTTGGTGTCAGAATAGGGGAAAAAAGGATGGTGGGTGGAACATGTCTAACCTCTACCTTGTGTGAATCACTTTGGAATTTAATTCTCCTGCCTACTGAAACTGATAAAGTTCAGAGGTGCTTCATGCCATTTTCTTACCATGCATAGGTTATAACAAACAGGGGAAAACATTATGAAAACTTGCTAGTCAATACCAAACACTTTGAAGTAATGAGTCACTGAAGTTGGGGTTGTAGACTACAATATGGGGGACAGCTAAGCCAATTGGCATAACATAGTTTACAAAGACAATATGCCATATCAAACTATGATGAGTAATGTCTAGGATCTTAAAAGCTTGTAAGCTGCCATTTATACAATCATTGATCTCTCAACGTCTGTAGGAAAAACTAAAGGAGAAAATGAAAGACTCACTGGACTACATGAAACACAGTCTACACTACGCTGAAAAGAGAAGTACCAGACGGTGCCCACTGACCACTATCACACCCTCTGTTTGGAATGAAAGAGATAAAAATAGAGAAAACAATGAAAAGCATAAGAAAGTCCTGATGTACTGTTCTGATCCAGTTTGGGGGAAATGAACTCTTCAAACTGGAACTGGGCTTACCACTGAGTATCAACTTAGAACTAAACAAAAGACAAGCCCAGAGAGAAAATAATCAGAATAATTGACTGTAGAGGGCCAAAAGGGAAGCATTTTCTCAAAGCAAAATCAAGATGACAGAAAGAGGTACAGAAACAAAGAGAAGTAAATGTAAACAGAAAATGCAGTGGAGAAACCAGAAGAATGCTGTTCCTTTGTGAAAGCTGCAATTAGGACTTGAAAATCCAATGTAGGTAAATTGTCACATCAAAAGCTAATCTGTAAAATTATCACAAAAGCAACAATTTATTAAAAAAGAAAAATAAACTATTTATATTAACTCTGTTGTAGTTTGTTGGCATCCATACAGTTCAAACTTAGAGTAACCTTATATATAATAGAATGAGTCATTGCTCAGTTTTATGTCATTTAGATAATTATTAAGTTTGAGAGCATTTTTCTAGCCACAGCATCAATCCACAACATCAATCCATTTTTCTCTGAACCTCCAATTTATCAAACATGATGGCTTTCTTCAGGGTCTGATTACTCCTGGATGAATGATATAAAGCACATGGGACAGATCTTGCCATCCTCATTTCTAAGAGCATGCTGACTACACCTCTTCCAAGACAGATTTATTTGTTCTTTCTTCACCAGCACCACACTTGAAATCCATTGATACTTTTTGGTCTTACTTATTGAACACCCAACAGTCACATGTATATGAAGTGATTTAAAATACCATGGCTTGGGTAAGGAGCACATTAGTCCTCAGAGTAACCTCCCTTCTTTTCAATACTCTGAAAAGATCTTGGCAGTAGATTGACTCAAAGCAATGTATCATTTGATTTCCTGACTGCCGCTTCCATGAGCATTGATTATGGATCCAAGCAAGATGAAATTCTTGACAACTTCGATCTTTTTCCCACTTATCCTGTTATTGTCAGAGTCCAGTTGTGAAGGTTCTGGTCTTGTTTACATTGAATTGTCATCCATTCTGAAGGATGTAATCCTTGATCTTCATCAGCATGTGTGTCAAGTCCTCCTGACTTTCAGGAAGCAAGGTTGTGTAATCTTTGTATCAAATGTTGTTGATAAGCATTCCTCCAGTCCTGATGTCTCATTCTTCATGTAGTCCAGCCTCTAGGATTATTTGTTCAGCATACAGATGTACTTTTTTCAAAACAACTTTGTTCATTCTTCTGCAAGGTTTTGTTATATTTATCATGACTTGCCAACACTGCAATTCAAATATATTGGTTCATTTCTGGTCTTCCATATTCACTTTTCAGCTATTGCATACCTATGAGGTCATTGAAAGACGGGTAAAGGCTCACCTTAGTCCTCAAAGTGATATCTTTGTACTTGATCTCTTAAAAGAAGTTTTGTGCAATGGATTTACCCACTGCAATGTAGTCAGTAATTGTGGTTAAAAGTTGAATGAAATATTTTAAAACTTTTCACCATTTATCATTATGTTATTTATTGCTCCAGTTGTGAAGACTTTTGTTTTCAGTACAGGGAGGTGTAATCTACACTGAAATATGTTTTCTTATTTTCTCAATCAATAAATGCTTCAACTAATCTTCACTCTCACCCAGCAAAGCAAGATTTTCGTCTTTATATTAGAGGTTGTTCATGAGCCGTTGACCAATATGGATTGCAGATTCTTCTTCAGATAGCCCATACATATCAAATTTGTTCATCTATTAATTGAACCAGTATAATCAAAGGCTACAGCACTGAAATACAATTTTTCTTATTTTAAATCATTAATTATCTAGTGGTTCTATTCAAATGATTTCCTCATAATCTATGTGCAAGTTCTATACTAGCACAACTAACTTTTATGGAATTCCCATTATTTTAAAATATCCAGATTGTTTTCATCCACACAGCTTTTGCATATTGTCCATTGCTTTATGCCTTTGATTTTTCATTGTTGCTTCCACACTTTCCAGGAAAACTAAAGAAAAAACTCAAGTATCTACTTGTAATATCAAAATATTATATGGTAAAAGTATTAATGATGCAGGAAGCATAAAAAGATGGAAAGAATATACAGCATTACTCTACCCAAACAACTAGTAAACATTCAACCATTTCAAGAAAAGCATATGAGCAAGAACCAATAGTACTGAAGAAAAAAGTCCAAGCTGCACTGAAAGTATTAGCCAAAAATAAGGCTCCAGGAATTGATAGAATACCAATTGAAAGGAAGCACTGGTGCAGCACTCACCTATGCCAGGAAATGTGGAGGACAGATAGTTAGGGTCAACACTGGAAAAGTAGGCAGCTGATTCCTTCTTTGTAGTCAGTTTGTAGTCTAGAAGCTCCATAGAAACCTGTTCACTGGTCCTTCTTTCCCTGTGGAGATAAAAACAATACCCTCCCCTTGGGTGGGTTAGTGCCCTGTGCCCCCGCCACCCATTTCTTTTTTAGCTGATGGTGCCCGGCTATCAAAAGATATAGTGTCTGGGGTCTTAAAGGCTTGAAAGTAAACAAGTGGTCATCTAGCTCAGAAGCAACAAAGCCCACATGGAAGAAGCACACCAGCCTGTGTGATCACGAGGTGCCAAAGGGATCAGTTATCAGGCATCAAGGACCAAAATATCATATTGTGTGTTCACCTTCATGATACTAACACTGAAGACAAAAGGTACAAGCAAATGTGGTGAAGACTGCTGATGGTGCCCGGCTATCAAAATACATAGTGTTTGGGGTCTTAAAGGCTTGAAGGTAAAGAAGCAGCCATCTAGCTCAGAAGCTACAAAGCCCAGATGGAAGGAGCACACCAGCCTGTGTGATCACAAGGTGTTGATGGGATCAGGTATCAGGCACCATCAAAACAAAAAAACATATCATTGTGAATGAGGGGGGGAGTGGAGACTCAAAGCCAATTTGTAGGCCACTGGACATCCCCTTACGGAAGGGTCTCAGGGAGGAGATGAGCCAGTCAGGGTGTGATGTAGCAACGATGAAACATACAACTTTCCTCTAGTTCCTAAATGCTACCTCCTCCCCCACTATCATGATCCCAATTCTACCTTACAAATCTGGCTAGAACAGAGGATGTACACTGGTAAAGATAGGAACTGGAAACACAGGGAATCCAGGAAAGATGACCCCTTCAGGACCAGTGGTGTGACGGGCGATACTGGGAGGGTGGAGGGAGGGTGGTTTGGAAAAGGGGAACCGATGACAATGATCTATATGTGACCTCCTCCCTGGGGGACAGACAACAGAAAAGTGGGTGAAGGGAGATGTCGGACAGGGCAAGATATGACAAAATAATAATTTATAAATTATCAAGGTTTCATGAGGGAGGGGGAGCGAGGAGGGAGGGGAAAATGAGGAACTGATGCCGCGGGCATAGGTGGAGAGCAAATATTTTGAGAACGATGAAGGCAATGAATGTACAAATGTGCTTTACACAATTGATGTATGTATGGATTGTGATAAGAGTTGTATGAACCCCTAATTAAACGATTGAAAAAAAAGAAACCTGTTCATTTTGACTGACCTTTCTAACATTTGAAATACCAGTGACACAGTTCTTAGCATCACAGCAATATGAAAGCCACCAATGTATTAAAAACTGTCAGATAAGTGATGGTTGGCCAGGTTACTGTCTACCAAACTTCCTCCCATAGAGGCGTTAGTGTGCCCAGTGCTTCTTTGGCTTTTTGAAACATTTCAATTGATAATCTGTCATTTCCTGTAACCTTGTTTTGCACTGATGCCTTAAGTGCAGCTTGGAATCCTTCCTTCAGCACCATTCTTTCCTGGTTATATACTATCTCTTTAGCTGGTCAAATAGTGACCAGTTCTTCTCAGAGGATGTCTTACTGTCTCACTACTGATGTTTCTGACCAAATCACGGCAATCTATGAAAACCAAAGATTAACTGTAATCCATAGAATCATCAGATTCAAAATAGTCATTTTCCAGTACATTTTACCTTACTAAGCTTCATGTGTTCCATCTCATTTTCACAACTTCATGTATTCCTAGATACAAAGTTTGTACATCCCACCTTCTGGGTATTAATAGATATTTGCAGCTCTTACTTCTCATTTTGAAGTTATGCCCTATCAATGAGTGATGATCTCAAAACAAAGCCTTCATTTGCTAGTGGGGTGTAACTCAAAATGAGAAGAAACAGCTACAGAAATTCATTAAATCTGACTCTACTTTCAGGAGGCAACTTTCCCCAGTCATACTTTGAGTACTTTCCCTTAAAGGCTCACCTTTGGACAATATGTCAAATGATGTTCTGTTTCTATTCATAAGGTTTTTAATGAATAACCTTTCAAGAGTGATCAGCATCTCATTCTTTCCAGTTTGTGTTAGCTTGGAAGCTCGGATAAGCCGACAGGGTAGTGGTACAGATATACTTCAGAAATTGTCCTTGTTCTCCCCTCCATCCAAAAAGAAAAGACTTATTATTTGGATAATAGACACAATGTCACACTGATTATATTGTGAATTAGCCAACAGAAAGATTCTATTTCTGAAGGTCTATTTTATTTTAATCACGTTTTTCAGAAATAGCTTAAAAATTTGGACTTTTCTATGTGCAATTAGATTCCTATTAGAGTATGAAATATATAGAGATATTGTGTAAAATAAAAATGCATTTATATAAGAATTTCTGTTTGCTTATGAATCAAACAGTTTGGTTTATTTTCAAATGACTAGTCCATTTTAATCGATTTAGTCCCTATATAGGTGCATATATTCATTTGTAAATTAATATATATACTATGCAATGTATACAAATATATATAATATCTATACAATATAGACATGTATATATTTGAAATGAAGAATAGTCAACATTAGAACAATTAAAATGAAAACACAAAATAACACTATAAAATAAACAAATCAAACTCAAGCCCATCGAGTCGATTCTGACTCACTGTGATGCTACAGGACAGAGTTGTCTCTTTGGGCTTCCAAACGTTAAATCTCTATGGGAACAGACAGTCTTATCTTTCTCCCTTGGACAGACTGATGGGCTTGAACCACTGCCCTTGTGGTTAGTATCTCAACAAATAGTCCATTATTCCATCAAGGTTCCTTAAAATAACATTAGAAAACATTATACCAAATTGCACAAGTTGGAGGTATTTAATTCTTAAAATAACGCATATTGTTAGTGTTGGCAAACACATAAAATATATTATCTGAATAAATAGCACCAACTAAGAAAATCTACTTTCCCAAATATTATTTCATTTTCTATTAGATTAATTTTGGAATAAACCATCTATTCATTCATACTACAGGTTTAAATTCTAAATTAAAGAAAATGATTTACTTAAAAATGTGTAATTTTGTTTTTGTTTTTGTTGTTTCTTTCTTTAAAGGCCTTGGGTGCTTTTGACACAATGTATGATATTGTCAATGACCTAATCACCTAATATGCATGCAATAATTAAGTGGACAGTGAATGAGGATTGACGTCTTGGATCATGGTGTAGTAAAAACATATTGAATATAGCACAAAATGCTCCAAGAATAAGCAAATCTGTCTTGGAAGAATTTCACATGGTCCGTAGAATCAGGGATGATTCAAACTCGTCTTCTTTACTTTGGGCATGTTATTATGAAGGGCCAGAGAACCGCATCATGCTTTGTGGAGTCGAAGCTCAGCCAAAAAGAGGATGGCCCTCTGTAACATGGATTGACACAGTGGCTGGCTGAATCAGTGGACTGAAACATAGCAACAGCTATGATGATATTACAGGACTGAGAGGTGTTATGTTGTACAAAAGGTTGCTGTGAGTCACATTTGGCTGTACTTTAACTAACCACAAATGCAGGAATTTTACTCAACTTTTGAGTTCTTCAGAACTAGCAAGTGTACTGTGAGCATTTTAGAATGATATGACATATGCATTAAATTCCAAGCAAAAAATTACAGCAATTTACAGCCAAAAAAATCATAGATACAGGAATGAGGCCTGGGCTTCACTAAATCCTAACTCCAAATTAAGAATATTTAGTTCTTCCATAATGACCCTGATTGATACTCAACTTCATGAAATGATCACCAGAGATAAGGGTGCTACAGCAAAGTGTGGTGAAGAAACCAGACGGTGCCAAGCTAACAATTGAAATAGTGTCTGGGGTCTTAAAGGCTTGTATTCAAACAGGCAACCATCTAAGCAAGGAGCCAACTAAGTGCATGGAGAAGCAGGATACCAGCTTGTGTGATCCAAAGATGACAATTACAAGATAAAAATATGGTAAAGAGAAAAGTATGCGGCTAAAATGCTGAACTCCCAACTTGGAGAGGGCTGGGGACACCAAAATTCATCTGCAGAGTATTGAGTCAGACAGAGCTGCTGGCAAATCTGCTCTAGCCAAACGTAGTCTCAGACAGCCTTACTATCAGGCAGAGACCATTGTAATCCTGATTGTGCTGGATTGAACTATGCACCAGGCCAGTTGTCCTCCCTACAGACATGACCTGAATTAGTACTGGGTGCAAGTATCTCTTAGATGTCCCATGACAGAAATGTCTTCCCTGGCTTTTTGAATGTTGATGAGGGTCTTTTCTCTCTTACACATCATTTGTACTGCCTTTATACTAATATGATTTTATCTCTACCACCTTAAAGCAGGTTGTCTTGCAATGTTTTCTATTAGGTTTCCCAGCTGTGAAGCACAGTAAGAATGGCTGCATGATGATAATAACCAATACAAGATGTTGTAGGGAATGCAGGGGTGGAGGATGAGCAATGAGGAGGGAAGAGGATTTTTGGCAGTGACCAGTGAGGGCAGGAGCGGGGAGGGAGCACTAGAACTGATTACACAGTTTAGTTTGAAGGGGGGCTCTAATATAGATGTGGTGGTGATTGTGCAAATCCTCTTGATGTGATTGAATGATTGAATTGTTCAATTGTATGACATGTGAATTATGTACCAGTAAAACTTTTGGGGGGGGAATAATAAAATAAAATACCAAAAGTAAATGTCTTTGAAAATCATGAAATTGTAAACACGTTTTTGGGGGCTGAGTGTCTTAATTCAGGGCATCTGCAGGATTATATTCTGTCTGCTGTAGGAGATCATTACTTATCTATTTCTTTTTTTTTTTTTTGCTCTATGAGTTTATTGTAATCACTTGGCTTGGAGAAAGATTCTCAGATATAATTACCCCATATATTTATACCCATCCATGTTTGCTTCTCTTTTAATAAATCACTATTCAGAATGTGCTTTACAATTAAGTCTATTCAGTTATTGATTCATTAACAAAGCAAAATAAAACCCTTATTTTCCAATAGGGTCACATGCTCAGGTACAGGAATTAAAGCTCAGCATATTTTTATTTTTAAATAGTGACTCTTAGTTGTTATAAATGTTAAGTGATAACGCACTTTTATCACAAAGACTACTTGGATATTTTTCCCACTGGATTTAAAACAAAGTAGTTTTTATAAGCCAGACTTTACTTAGTTAAAATACTGTGAACAGAATTTTAAAAT
Organism: Echinops telfairi; assembly: GCF_000313985.2. Classification (NCBI taxonomy): domain Eukaryota; kingdom Metazoa; phylum Chordata; class Mammalia; order Afrosoricida; family Tenrecidae; genus Echinops; species Echinops telfairi. The sequence continues at coordinate 90,221,651 of NW_022111369.1, forward strand.
TCTATGCTGTGTACGCTAAATTAATCTTGCTCAAAAAATATTTAAATAATTTGAGCTTTTCATCTGAATTATGATCCAAATATTATTTTTTACAGCCAACCTGAAGTGACTTTGACATGTTACTTTTCTAGAATAAAGTACATTGGTAAGATAAAATACTCCTAAAGGATCACTAGTAGTATATTTGGAGGAATATAAAGAAAAAAATATTGAGCATATGAATAAAATCAGTACTAAATGTTTTACTTAAAAAGATGAAATTATGTATAACTCCATGTGGACAAAATATATCCTTTATCAGCAAAACATGTATTTCCTGATTAGACACTTGTTAAAGCTATGCATGAATAATTACTGATATTTTGGTGCACCTTAATTATTTAATTAATAATATATGTAGATACAAGAACACAACCACATTCGCATGCATATAGACCCAAAGATATTCACATTCACAATATCACAGAACGCCACACATTAGGAAGACTTGAAATCAATAGCATTTTTTTATAATTGTCCTTGTGAGTAACATTGTGTAGTAATCCTTTATTATATACCAGTCAAAGACTATCAGGGGGTTTCCTAGACTGCTGTTTCTAAGCCATCAACATATAGTCATAGATTCTATTTCACTTTCCAGTGCTTTAAAATAGAATAAGCTGTACTCAGCATGTCTGCCCCTTGTTGTTGATTCATATTTTACCAGCAATATATTGAATATATTTGTTACAAGATACAGTAGTTCACTGGCCAAATGGAGAATTTGGCAAAAGACAAAGGAATCAAAGAATGCATGCAATGCATTGTCATGACAAGCATAAAAGGAGTGTTCAATATAAAAAATAAAATAGACTTGAGAACATGCCAAGTGAGACAAACATTTATAGGATCTGGTGGTGCTTGAATGATGTAGGAAAATAAGATCTTAAACAATTTTGATAGTTGATTTCTCTTCTTGGATGGAAAACACATGGGTCTAGACTGTAAACTGAACAAGTAATACCAGAAAATTTCATAGGCAATTGAATTTACCATTAATAATAAAATGTAACTCAGATCTTATCTACAAGATTCTACAAGAGACCCACATTTATTTGCAGATGACTTTGTAAATTTGTTTTAAGTATGACTTAATTAAAAAATAATTAAAATATGATGTCATACAACACTGACTCAATATTTGATTACTCTCTGAAGATCCCAAAAGCTTTGTTCCATACATGCCATTAATGTCAGCTCTATTTTGAAGATGCTACATTTCACTAGTCATATTTTGACGACTTTCTAGCCTTAGGGAATCTTCTGGTACTACATCAGAGAATGTTCTAATTGCAATGCAGAACGTTTTTAGTGGCTAATTCCTCATAGGTGGACTTCCTATTCCTTCTCCCTAGTCTGTCTTGTCTTGAAGCTCAACTGGTTTCTCCACAATGGATGACCATGGTACTATATGAAATATTATGTGCATAACCTTCAGCATCACAGAAATGCCCAAGCCACTAGGACATGATAAACTGATAAAGAAGTTGTGGGTCTCTTGTATAACAAACCCCAAACTGAACTCACTGACATTGAGTTGATGAGGCTAAGGGTAAATAATGCTATGCACCATTATCAACTTAAACCCTTGTGTGGCTGTAATGAAGTTCTATCCTAACCCAAGCCTGGTGATGTCACATAAGTTAAGTTGCGATCTAGGGCTTTCATCCCTGGTAGCCAACTTCCACACTACATGATGTCAGTGATAAGCATATGGAATACATGGATTTCCCTTCTTCCATGGAAATTATTTGCGTTTCTCCCACAGTCAGCACCTTTATCATCGTCCTGCAGTAACAAGACCACCCCCATGCAAAGCCAGCAAAGACGACCCAGGAAACTGCTCTTCCCTCCCTTCACAGCAATAATGACATCCACTCCACCGTGGGTGTCAATGGAGAGTGAACCAAGGACCGGAATTTCTCTCTCCACTTGACAGTAACAAGGTAGCACCTCCTTCTGCCTCCTGCAGTTCTGGAGTTTTGCCAGTAAAGGATGAGCTAAAAAAGATCTGGAGTCTCATATTATGACAAGAAAATGCCCATATTTCAATGGATAATCTTTCATGATACCAAGATAAAGAAAACTTTCAAACTCAATGAAAAAAAAATACAAATGTATTTAACTTGTGTCTCAAGATATGGTTTAGCTAATTATTAGACTGGACTCACTCTCATCTATGAGGGTGGGTCTACTGAACATCTGCTAGATGCATGAATATCTGGAAGTCAGCTGTCTTTGGGCTATAATTACTTGGTTCAGTTCCATTTTTCTTCACATTCATCCTGCAGGTTTGAACAAACATGTTCTCTCAAGAAGGCAGAAGTGCAAGAACAAGCAAGTCATAGTGAGATCTATATTCAGACCTGTCACTCTGTCACTTTTGCATTATACTACTGTCAGAACAAGTTATAGGGCCAGGTTTTCATGATTGAGAGAAACTAAAATATCACACGGCAAAAGGTATATATGAAGATGAGATTAAAATATGTTTCAATTAATACAATCAACCTATTTTAGTTTGTGCATAATTATTTCCATTTATAAAATCCTTATCAAAAGCATAGTTTGTAGCTCATGCCTTCTTTATATACATTTACAAGCAATTTTTAGAAACAAATTGTGTCAGTTCTAGTTGACCTTGGAGGATTTGTTTTTCCATGTTATTTATTGTTATGCTTTGTAACCTTAGTCTTTTTGATTGAAAGTTGTAACAAGATCACACAGGGAAGTGAGGTTAAACTATTCAGTTTTGAACACTATTTAGAGGACCCAACAGAACTAATATATGAATAGAAACTCTAATTGAGAAGGAATAGAGTAGGGTTGTGCATAGCATAGATTCTGATTCATCTATTCTTATTATATTGTTTCTAGCTCTGTGATTGAATAAAAGTAAATTGAGCTTAAGTTCCTGAACTAAATATGGATAAGGAAACAATGACAATTGCATTATATAATCATCATAAAAATTAAGAGAATTAAGTGCACACACTGCTTCTAGCATTGCAAGGGAAGTTAGCAAGACATGGCTAGCTTACTCCTTTGACAAGTGATCAGGACAGACTGATGACTGGAAAATAATTCATTGTTGGTAAAGCTCACGCAAAGAAACAATGGAACAAATGAAAACAAGGAAAAAACCTCAGTTTGATCACTTGGCAAAATAGCAGTATTTTGTTCTGTTATATTACATGCCTTTTATTCACTCTAGGTTAGAGTCAACTTAACCTTAATAACAAGGAAAAGGGAAAATCCATTGTCATCAAGTGGATTCTCACTCATGAAGATACTTATAATAGGCACTATAGAAAGGGTCCCTATGCATCAGAATCCACTTGAAAGCAGTAGGCTAGGGTTTCACAGAGTGTACTCTATATTCACCACTATTCTAAATAGTCTGCTCTTCCACTGTCCTTGAATGTCTACTCTCTGCTTCTGTTATATTGCTATAGATTATTAGCAATCTATTTGAATAGTTTACTCCTAATTCCATGTTTAAAAAATAAACAAACTATCAGTATATTTTACAGTCAATTCTCATGGAAGCAGTGGTCAAGAAATCAAATAATGCATTGGATTGGGTAAATCTGCTGTATACAAGCTCCTTAAAGTGTTGGAGAGCAAGAATGTCACTTTGAGAATGAGGGTGCACATAACCCAATCCACATTATTTTATATCAGCTCATATGCATGTGGAAGCTGGACATTTAATAATGAAGACCAAAGTAGAGTTGATGCATTTGATTTGTGGTGCTTGCAAACAATATTGCAATTACAATGGACTCCCACAAGAAAAACAAATCTGTCATGGGGGAAATATACCCAGAGTCTCATTAGAAGAAAAAAGGACAAGAATTTGTTGCACATATTTCAAGATGGTACCTGTGTGGACAAGTTCCTGGAAAAGGACATCATGTTTGGTAAAGTAAAGGGGCAACCAACAAAGAGGAAGATCCTTCAGGAGATGGATTGACACAATGATTTCAATGAAAGAATCAAACATAACAGTAATTGTGAGGATGGCCCAGGACCAGGCAGGGATTCGTCTGTGATGGATGGGGTCACTATAAGTCAGAACTTATAGTGAATTGACAGAAACTAACAACGGGATAATTGTACCCGATAAGCTAAAATTTCCAGGAATATGCCAAGCAAAGGTCTGGATCTAATGATTGTCCAAGTCCAATGCCATGGAGAAAAGGTTGAACCAAAAGAAAATCCCTTGCTGCCATTGCAGTAATTCTGACTCATGCAACACTGTCGGGCAGTGCAGAACTGCTCCTGAGGGTGCCCAGGCTGACTCTTTATGGGGGTAGAGAGCCTCATCCTTCTCCTGAGGAGCGGATAGTGGTTTCAAATTGCTGACTTCTCAGTTAGCAATCCAACATGTCACCACTATGCTACCAGGGCATCTTACAAAGCATGAAGATAATTGCAAAAAGACTACAGTTACGACTTTAATAATGGAGCATATTAATCTTATCTCAGTAGGTATTGTCTGTAATCGTGTTCCAAATTTGTTTTCTGATGAACCAAGGAATATGCTCTTTATGCTTATGCATCTATGTTTGCACCTGTATGTTTGAGGTTTCTTCACACCAACTATGTAAATTGGAATTATTTTCAGTTAATGATTTCTGAAAGTATGTAAAATAACACAATATTTTATATAAATTATTCAGGGAAACATAAGTAAAGTATGCATAGCATCTATACAATGAATAAAAAGTAATTCATTCGAGTTTCTCAGGAAATTACTGAAACCTGTGATCTATTAAAAAGTTTGGGGGACATTTCTAACATTCTTATATTGTCCATATTGGAAGGCTTTGCCACTTTTCAGTGTGTTTCCATCTCTCTGGTTTTCTCTTTTTAATGGATGATGTGGTTAGTTAAGCTAGTTTTTCAGAAGGAAAAATTTGCATATTGCAAGAGGATTTTTAATTTCTCTTTATTTTGAGATCCAAAGCCTATAACAGTAAAATAAGATAAGCAATAATATAGATTGTACAAGTTACAACTGCAGCATTTAGGATGATGCCAGTTTGCATAATGTTTTAATAAGGTTTTGCTCTAGTCACTTATGCATAATGACATCTTAATTTCACTGTACATGATTAAAAGTGTATCCTAAAGGCTCTTTGGTGTATTACAAAACTTTTGTGATGCTGTTGTGAGCTGTTTTATAAACTTCATTACCACAGGTCTTTTTTTTTAGATTATTAGTCATCATTTTTCTTCTTTATTTTCCTGCCTTAAAATTATATTTTAAATTGTGTTAAAGCAGAATATAAAAGAACAAAATGATGACCAATAACCTGAGTATTTCAAGAACCTTAAACTTTACTGACAACTTCACTGATTATGCAGTTTAACCACATAAACCTTATTTATGAATAAAGGGAAAAGTAAATATTATGTAAGTTATAAGAATTTGAGGGTCTTTTTTCATTTAATTTAATTTTTCTTGAATTTGAGTTTTTATAATGTCTATTCCATCACACATGTCTGTATACAGTATATACTACAGGATCTCAATATTACTTTTCCTTAAAATATTTGAATAATATGAATTTATTTATCTCGACAATTTCCTGATATCTATTATCATATATTAGACCAACTTTATGAAAACTTCTTAATTCAAAATAAAAAATTATACAGGTTTATATTAGCTAAGGCTATTATTCTTGAGATGCTTTCTATATTCAGGAAACTTATAATCAAGGTTGTACTTTTACTTTTATTGACATATTTTAATTTTCTTCAGATTCAACTTGAACGTGCACATATGAAATTTATGACCTGTCTACAATTGACTTTTGGACTTGATTTAACGGATGAGGTTGGGTATATCCCTCATCTCCTTACACAGACATATTTTATATGAATCCCCTGTATGTCATTTGGTTATGGCCATATAGATAGTGACCATTTATGTTGTTGAAGAATGGAATTTGCATTGAACAAATCACTGTTTATTTTCAAATTCTATCATTTATCCTGTAGCACTATTTTTATCTCCAAGGTCATATTTAGTATATTTCCTGAATTTAGAAAGCTTTCCCTGATGGCAGTGTTGGTAAAGCATTGAAGCACTAACCACAGGTCAGTGATTCAACCCACCAACTGTTGTTTTCGAGAAAGGTAAGGCTTTCTGCTACTATACAGATTACAGCTTCAGAAACTCTGTATAGATCTACTCTGAGTCAGCCTCAATTCAATGCTAGTGGAGCTTTTTGGTTCTAAGAATGGATGCATGATGGCCCTATAAGAAGAAAAAAGAAGATTACTAAGAAGATGAAAAGGAAGAAAAGACAAAACTGGATATCATAAGAGGTATTAAAATGTATTCTTGAATGTAAAATAGCTCAAGCAAAAGGAAGAAATGATGAAAGAAATGAGCTGGAAGAAAGGGAAGTGTGAGAACACAGAGTAAAATGTCTTATAATACAAAGTATAATCATTCTGAATTATTATAATACAAAGTACAAAAAGTCTGAAATTAGAAAATTTAAATGAGAAGAACCCACTCGTTATTTCTCAGGATAAAATACCTGAGAAACACTTGTGGTAAGAGAAAATGCCAAAGGCAGACATGCTGTGCGTTCCTTCTTCACCAGAGAAGACAGTTCGTGTAGGCAGAGCAGAAACTTGGAACCGAGGATCTCCAAGGAAAGAAGAACTCAGTGTGCCAAATGCATCTATGGAGAAATGTGGGGAGGGGGGATGGGGGCCACAGCAAGATAACAGCAATACATTCATAAGTGTTAATAATAACTG
>NW_022111369.1:90231017-90232379 GCF_000313985.2 Echinops telfairi
CCTCTGCTGATATTCAGGTCGGCTTATACTCAAGTAAATCCAAAGAAGAGAGTAGTATCAGAGATCAAATTGCGAGATTGTGATGAGAAGTCTATGGATGACAGTGAAAACCCAAAATACATCTGCAGGATCTACACAAGGAAAGCCTCCAGGGATTTCTCTCTACCCATAATTTAGGGAAAGGAATAATCTGGTGATGAGACAGAGTATTTTAATGATGACTATAATAGGTTAATATGATAAATCTGATTCTAATCGTTAAAATTGCATAATTGTCTCTCTCTTTTGATATTGTAGTTCCTGATTTAGTTTTTAATATTTGCTGTGTTTTCTATCTTTTTTCAATGGAACACAATGGAGAGTCCAAATATTCCCATCCACCTACAGACAATTTATTTTTGACATAAGGCCAAATACATTAAGTTGGGAAAATGCATTGTCTTTAACAAATTGTGATGGCAAATGTGAATCTTCATTTGTAGAATAATGAAGGAGGATCCATTCCGGACTCGATATACAAAAGTGAACTCAAAATGGATTAAAGACTCACATCGAAACCAAGAGCTATGAAGATCATCATTGATAATACAGAGAAAATTGAAGACCCCTAATAAATGACATAAACACATTACTAAAAAAGATAAAAAACACACAGTAAGAGACAAAATAGTTGATCAGACCTGGTAAAAATGAGACACCGAGTTGGATCAAAAGATTTCAAAGGAGAACCCACAGGAAAACATTTTGCCAAAGAAATATTAAGCAAAAACTATTTTCAAATATATTGAAAAATATGATAGCTCAACAAGAAAAATGAATAATCCAGTTAAAATTGGTCAGAGGACAGTAACAGGCAGCTTACCAAGGAAAATATCTAGGATGAAAAAGAAAAAAAAAGAAGAAGAAAACAGTCATGATCACTAGTCACTCAAGAGATGTAAATCAAAACAACAATGAGATACCATGTCACATTTGCATAGCTAGAACTAGTTTGAAAAGAGGAACAGAATATAAAAAATGCAGAAGAGAGTTATAGATATTGGATTACTCATACTCTGATGGTAGAACTGGAAAACTACAACCACAGAGGAAAATGGCATGGTGCTTCTTCACACATCTGGCAAAAGAAATTATCCAAATTTTTGATATAATCCAACTATTCTATTACTAGTTATATTCCCTAAAAATATAAAACTCAAAGCACAAACAGATATATACACACTCATATTTATTGTAGCACTATTCACAATAGCTAGACTATGAAAACCACCTATATGCCAACAGTGAAAAAAACCTGATAAATAAACTTTGGTATATACACACACTGGAATCACTAAATCACTAAAACAAAAAAAAAATGCT
>NW_022111369.1:90235438-90237168 GCF_000313985.2 Echinops telfairi
GTGGGAGCGAGATGGGATTTTCTACGACTGTCAAGTGTTAACTGCCTCAGAAACTCACTGGGCAGTTCTACCTGGTTCTCTGGGGTCACAAAGAGTTGGCATTGACTGGAAGTGAGTGAAAAGTTTTGGAAGCAACTAGTCAGAAATAAGCGTGTGAACAATGCTAAGTTCTAAGAACTCTAGGGGAAAATCTTGCTTCCTTCAGCTTCGGGAACCTCCGTGTGTTCTTTGACTTGCACCTACAGCCTAATTGTTGTCAAATTGATGTTTTCCTTCAGTCAGTCTCTCTGTGTCCATTCTTTTTAAAGATAGTATCCAAATAGACCAGTATTGACTTTATTCTCGTGTCAACTGATAATTTTATCAAAGACTATTTTGAGTAAAACTAAGTTAATAAATATCTACGATGATTGTTGTTGTAGATTCTACCAAGTCAATTCTGACTCTTACAATCATATGTACAAAAGAAGAGAACACTTCCAAGTCCAGTACCATCCTCACATTTGTTGTCATGTTCAAACTCATTGTTGTCAATGACTCATTGAAGTCACTGTTGTCAATCTCTCTCCTTGAGGCTCTTCCTCCTTCTTAATAACCTTGCATTTTGCCAAGTACAATGTTCTTTTCCAGGAACCATTCTCTCCTAATAACACCCTCGCTTCTAAGGTGCATTCAGGGGTTACTTCTAAGACAGATTTGTTTGCTCTTCTGGCAGTCTATGGTACTTTCAATATTCTCCAAAATCATAATTCAAATTCTTTCATTTATCTCTGGTCTTTCTGATTTATTGTCCATCTTTCACATGTAATATAGTAGTGGAACTGAGTTACAAACAGGTTTAGAAACATATTGACTGGAGTGAGTGTCTCTTCTATGGAGGCTCTATCATTGTTGAATTGCACAAGTAGCACCAATGACATTAATTAATCAACACTGCTTAGAGATTTATCTGAGAGGTTTAAAAGCAATTGGGAACTTTACTCTATATCATGATTATAGATCAATCATTTTTCTTGAGCATGAAATTTTAAAATATTGTTTCTCTTGTATCAGCCACGATCCACTTATATTCTCTTCAACCATATCTAGAGGAGCCCTAGTGATGTGGTGGTCAGAACTTGGGCTGCGAATCATAAGGTTGTAGTTCAAAACCATCAGCTGCTCCATGAGAGAAAATTTGAGTCTTCTACTCCTCTAAAGAGTTACAGTCTTAGAAACTCACAGAGGTAGTTCTACCTTGCTCTACAAGGTTTCTATGAGTAGGAATCCACTTGATGACAGTGTGGGTTTTTGTTAGTTTTTTTTATTGAGGGGGAGTGTGGTCAACCATATGCAATCTGATTAAACCAGATTTTGAATTTTTAATTAAGACAATTACACTTTTGAATCTATAGGAGTTGTATTTTCTTCTTTTAAAATTTATTCACTATTCATATTAGGCTTGTAATCATTGTATATATTTTTAGACAGCTATTTATCTTTTTGATAATCCTATGATGTAATATTTGCAAGTTTGTTCAAGTTATATTTTATTTCATTTTGTTTCTCTGTTTTTTTCTTTATTTATGATTTCCCACATCCAGTTGTGCTATTTTTCTTTTTCTTAATTTTGGACTTTGTGTTTCTCATTTTACTTTTAAATTATTTGTATTTTAGTTATTTTATTTCTCTGTATATTATACTGTAAAATACCAATGGTAGCAGAGGCAGCTGAACCAACAATATGAGAC
>NW_022111369.1:90238665-90240378 GCF_000313985.2 Echinops telfairi
GGCGGAATGCGTGCTTACAGGACTACAACTATTCAAACATCCAGACTGGAATTCCATAAATCACTGGAGATGTGTTGTTTGGTAATACTTTCAATGAACCTTGGACACTTCCTTCAGACCCACTGGTTCTTAATCATATGGTGCCTATTACAATAGTTGTATGCTGACCAGTTCTCTAAGCACAATACCATGATTGTGTATTCTTTCCATCTTGTTTTGGTGTTTTCTACATTGCTCACTATTTTGACCACGTGTTGTTGTAGTTAGGTGCTATCAAATCAGTTCGTCATAGTGACCCTCTGCCTAAGAAACACTGCCCAGTCCTGCCCCACCGCCACGATTTTGTCCATAGAATCTTTCAGTATTGAAACTAGAGGCTAGACTCTTTTTATTTGATCCTTACACTTGAAAATATGTTGATCATTTTCTTCCTTTTTGGTTTTCTAGCTCCAGGTTTCTCCACATACCATTAGAATACTTTGTTTTTTCCAGCTGCCTTTCCAAATCTTCAGTACAGTCTTTTAATTTCATCAATTCTTTCATTTCCCTTAGCTATTCTACAATTAAGAGCAAGTTTCAGAGATTCTTCTGACATCCACTTAATCTTTTTTTCTGTCTTTTAAATCTTCCCTTCCTTTCTCCATGTATGATATTTCTCTATATCATCCCACAATTCCTCATATCTTCTTTCATTTGTATTCAATTCATAAATCTGTTCTTGAGATGTTCTCAAAATTCAAGTGAGATAGACTCAAGGTTGTATCCTACCTCTCATTAATGTGTTTCATTTTGTTTCTGTACATTCCATCTATAGTAGTCCAGGTGTATAGTAATCATTTATGTTGTTGAAAAGGGTATTTAAGATGAAGTCATTTTTGAACTTTAAAATTCTATCATACAAGCTCTAGCTTAGTTTGTATCACCAAGGCCACGTTTTCCAACTCCTGCTTCTACGTCTTTGTTTCCAACTTTTGAATTTAAATCCCAATAATTTTCAATGGATCTTGAATAAAAACAAAACAAAAATCACTGTCATTTAAGTGAACATGACCCACAGTGACCCTATAACACAGGGTAGAAATGCCCTTGTGGGTTTCTGAGACTGTAACTCTTTACAGGAGTAGAAAGACTCATCTTTGTCCTAAGGGTAAGCTGGTGGCTTCAAACTAACCTTGAGGATCACAGTCCAAGTGGTCCCTTGACTATATGTTTGATTAACTACATCTTAACAGGATGTTGAACTATATCTTGTTTTCATGTTTGATACATTTCAGACTGAAAAATCTGGTAGAATTCTTCAAATTGTCCAACACTAACTTTATTGGTTTGCCTAAATCTGAATAATAGTTGAATTAATTGTACTTTGTTTATGCCTATACATATTCTCCTATCACAGATAGAATTTTCCTGCAAGATAGATCTTGAAATGACATTTTAATGTACTCTTGAACTTGTCATTCTTGGCCTAGTATACCATGATTGTTTGATTCCAAATGGCAAACACTAGTCAATTTCAGCTCAGTAATGCCTAGGATATTGATTTTCCATGTTTCATTTCATTTTGATGATTTCCCATTTTGCTAGATCCAGACTTCATACATTCTAACTTCTGATTGTTAACAGATAATAATCTATTAATAATCTAAGCTGTTGCTTTTCGTTTTGAGTCATGCCCTACCAGCAAATTAAGACCCATAAAACTATCTTCCATTC
>NW_022111369.1:90241649-90243469 GCF_000313985.2 Echinops telfairi
CCATTCATTATGGTCAATTTTACTTTAAGAGGGAATTTTTCTTCAGTCTTATTTTTTGTATCTTCCAACCTACAGGACCCATTGGCACTAAATCTGACAAATTTCTGCTGCTAATTCTGAAGTTTTCAGTATCTGACAATATTCCACTGCTATTCGTTAGTTTTTTAATAGCTAATTCCTCAGAAATGGCCATCCTATTTCATCTTCACTGTCTGTAACCTCTGCTGAAATCTATTCATTTGTGTGTGTGTGTATGACCCTACTGGGGTTTGAACTACCAGTGACATAGCTTCTAGCATCACAGAAAGAAGCAAGCCACCACAAGATGACAAACTGATGGACAACAACAGAGCAAAATACTCCATGTGCCATCATCACAATTGTTCCAGTTCCCGAGCCCATTGATGCAACCACTTAGTCAAATTATCTCGTGGAGGGCTTTCCGCTTTTTCTCCAGCCCTCCATTTTACCAAAAATGGTATCCTTCTCCACGGACTGACCTTGCCTAACAATATGTACAAAGTATGTAGGATGAAGTCTTGTCATCCTTGCCTCTCAGGAGCAATATGGCCTTACTTCTTCCAATACAGATCAGTTTCCACTTTTTTTATTCCATGGCCTTTTTTTATTCAATATTCTTCACCAGAACCACAATTGATTTTTCTTTACTCTTCCTTATTCAATGTCCAATTTCACATGCATATGATGCAATGGAGAATACCATGGCTTGGGTCAGGATCACATTAGTCCTCAAAGAGACATCCTTGTTCTTCAATACTATAGAGTTCTTGTGCAGCAGAATTACCTAATGCAATACATATTTGATGTGTTACGTGTTAAGTGTTGTTTCCATGAGCATTGATTGTGGATCCAAGCCAAAAAAAAAAAAAAATCCCTGACAGCATCAATCTTTTCTCCATTTATTATGATGTTACCCATCGTTCCAGTTTGAGAATTTTGGTCTTCCTTACATTGAGCTGTAATGCATACTGAGAGCTATAATTCTTGATCTTAATCAGCAAATGCTTCAATACTGCAATATCAGGATACTAACAGCAGCAGTTACTAATAACAGACCAAAATGCAAACAGTTAGAAATCACCAGCCACTCCATAGGAGAGAAGTGATGCTCTTTGCCACCGCAAAAATGTGCACCCTTACAAACTCAAAGGAGTAGTTCTGTTCTGTCCCATAGAGTCCCTATAAACCAGAATCAACTCAATGGCTGTGAATTTTCTGTTATGTTTTTTTTAATATCAGCCCCCAAAAGGTCAGCAACATACAGTGTAAAATAGATCAACAATTGCTTGTGTACAAGTTCAGATTGAGGCTAAAGATAACTGAGATAATTCCATGAGATACAATATATGACTTTGAGAGTATTCCCCTTGAATTTAGACAGCAAAGTATTAATACATTTGGCATTGATGCATTGAATATAAATAAATGAAAATGAAATTTGTTGCAAGATGATGTAAGGAACCTCATATTTGAAGAAAGAAAAAGTCAATAAAAGTATAGGAGTGAAAGAAAAAAAACAAAATGATATATATGCTTCTGAACTGTCATGTTTCCAAATGTCTAATTTTTACCCCTCAAAAAATCAACTTTTTATTTAGATGGCATCAACAAGACATTTTGGCCACTCTGGTGGGTCTTAAAACATGTTCTTTTTAAATGTACTTTGAGTTTAGGTGACAAAAAGAATTCTGATAGAAAAGACCAGTGTTCTATGGCGAATGGAGCAGAATTTACCAACAAAGCACTTATAGAGCAGCACTCTGCCTTACAACAAGGAATAGGTATGTTATAGGTGATGG
>NW_022111369.1:90244953-90246364 GCF_000313985.2 Echinops telfairi
TTGGCATCAGGTCCCTTTACTGTTCACCTATTAAACTATAAAACTGTTCTTCATACCTGTATCTTGTATTTTATATAATCATGATAGACTCAATAGCTGTATATTTAAGTGAACTGTACTGCCTCAACAAGTGTTACTTATAAGTATATGACTTTATTGCACATTTATGAGATATTTTTGACGACAACCCATAACTTTTTTATTTCTATCTCTAGTGCTACAAGGTCTCAACTTGACATGTACAATACAACTGAAAAAGTAAAATGAAAATGGCTAAGTATTAGCAAAAGATGATGATGTGTCAAGAAAGGGAAGATAGAATGCAATACTTTGTCTTTCAATCTCTGTCTGTGGTTTAAACATAAATATTACAATATCATCACTTCCAATTGACCCTACTTCTACTTCAAATACTGTCAGGATGATGTGCAAAGTATATAGGAGGAACTTAACAATCATTAACATGATGTACAATACTGATATCGTACAACATGACACTGCAGGTTAGGTGTTAAGCTGCTAGACACAAGATTACCTGTTCAAATCCTCCAATCAGCCTCACAAAAGAGAGACGAGGCTCTCTGTTCTCATATTTACAGTCATGGAAACACTTTATAAAGTCAATTGAAGTTGAATCATATGATTTACAATTCCAGGAATAACCCAATCAAGAGGGAATGACATTTCATTCTTAGTTAAAGAAAACATTTCAAAATCAACATCGAAGTACAGTGCAGTCTGTGATAAGATTATCGCTATCCACCTTCAAGGAAATCCAAACAATACAACTATTGTTCAAATTTATGTACCAACCATAACTGCTAGTGATAAAGAAATTTAAGAATTCTACCATTGTATTCAGTGGAAAATTGATCAAATGTGCAATCAAAATGGTGATTTGAGTGCAAAGTTTGGAACCAAAGAGGAAGCAATGGTAATAGAAAAATAAGGTCTTGGTCACACAAACGAAGTTGGAGATCACGTGATGTACATAGAAAATATCTTTTTTTTCAACATTACAAAGACAACTATACACATTGACTTCTCCAGGTATAATCCACAGAAATCAAATCCTCTGTGGGAGGAGAGGATGGATAGCTCGAGATCAGCAGCTAAAACCAGGCCAGCCACTGACTGTGGAACAGACTTTCAATTGATAATATGAGGAAAATTTTTAAAAGTTCAAGAGAGCCAAAATATGACACTGTATCTATCCTACCTGAATTTTGAAAACATCTCAAGAACAGATTTCATGCAGTGGGCACACATGAGAAAAGACCTGATGGACTATGAAAAGACATCAAGAACATTTTTGATGAAGAAAGCAAAAAGTCATTAAAATGACAGAAAAAAAGAAGTTTGACGTGGATGTGAGAAGAAACTATGAAACTTGTTCTTAATGATACAGAAG
>NW_022111369.1:90246609-90248028 GCF_000313985.2 Echinops telfairi
AATGCACAAAGTCAATGTACCAAAAAGAACTAGTTGACACTCCACCATTTCAGGAGGTATCCTAAGAGCAAGAACCAATGGTATTAGAGGAAGAAGTTCAAGCTGCACCGAAAGCATTCACCAAAAATAAGGCTTCAGGAATTGATGGCATACCAATGGAAATGTTTTAACAAGCTCATGAAGCCCTGAAAGCACTTAGTGGTCTATTCTAGGAAATTGGAAGTCAGGTACTTGACAAACAGACTGGAAGAAATTCATATTTGTACCAATTCCAAAGAAAGATGGCCCATTAGCATGCTTAAACTGTAAAACAATAATATTCATATAAAATGCAAGTAAAATTTTGCTAAAGAGCATACAAAAATATTTGCAACAATACATTGACAGTGAGCTGCCAGAGGTTCAGGCCAGATTCAGAAGAAAACATGGAACAAGGACTATCATTGCTGATGTCAGATGAATCTTGGCTGAAAGCAGACAATTCACTGAATATGTTAACTTTATTGACTATACCAGGACAGTAGACTGTGTGGATCAGAATAAACGATGGATATCTTGAGAAGAGTGAAAATTCCAGAACACTTGACTGTGTTCACATGGAACAAGTACATCGATCAAGTGGCAGTTTGGGGCATACTGCGTGATTTAAAATCAGGAAAGGTCTGCATCACGCTTGCATCTCCTTAGCATATTTTTCAAATTTCAAGAAAAATAACCAGGGAATTTGGATTTTATGAAGAAAATTTTGGCATCAGGCTCGACGAATGTATTGTTGTCAACATGCCATATGCAGATAACAAAACCTTTTTTACTATAAGTAGGGAGACCGTGAAGCAAGTGCTCAAAAAGATCAATGATTGCATCTTCAGTATGAATTATGACTCAATTAAAGAAGATCAAATTCCTCACAACTTGACAATAGGTGACGTCACGGTAAATAGAGAAAAGGTTAAAGTTGTCAAGAATTTCATCTGCCTTAGCAGCCACAATCAATGCTCATAGAAGAAGCAATCAAGAAATTAAAAAAAAGCATTGTATTGGGTAAATCTGCAATAATCTGTAGAGTATTGAAAGCAACGATGTTTCCTTGAAGAATGAAATGCGCCTGATCCAAGCCATGATATTTTCAATTGCCTCATATGCCTATGAAATTTGGATATTGACTAAAGAAGGCATAAGAATAATTCATTCATTTGAATTGTGATGCTGGAGAAGAAAATTGTAAATACCAGGGACATCTAAAGGACAAGCATCCGTTGGGGAAGAAGTATGTCCACAGTGCTCCTTATAAGCAAGATGGGCAAGACTTTATCGTACACACTTTAGACATGCTGTCAGGGGAGACTAGTAAATTGAGAAGAATATTAGGCTGGGATAAACAGAGGGCCATTGAAAAAGAGGAAGTTCCTCAAAGAAATG
>NW_022111369.1:90249330-90250783 GCF_000313985.2 Echinops telfairi
TCTCAAGCAGGGGCATGTTGTATTAACTAATTATTATTATGTTGTAGCTAGGATTTATTGCAAGCCCAACACCCCTTCCTGAATCGATGCTGATTTTTTTTCTTTTAATTTGTTGTAACTTTGGAGTTAATGCCTATGTCATATCATTCCATAGTTCAATTACGTCAGACAGCATGGCGCAATTGCTTCCGTAACCAGTCTCCAAATATATGTTTCCTTTCTGGTCTCCTTGACATCATCTCCCTTTTATATCCCACACCCCTCTATGGCCCTGATCCCCCAGAAACGCTTGCCATATTTGCTTTCTCTAAAGGCTCAGCATCCCTGAGCCTCATTTACTGAAAAACAGAGAAACAATTAACACAACTTCAAGAGGGTGACCCCAATGGAGACACACCTCTGAGAAACACACTAATATAAACAAGTATAAGCAACAAATAATAGAATGAACTTAACAGATTGCCAGAATTATATGTATATTGATACAGCATATAGGGCATTGGTGTAGCAAGGCCTTGTTTGTGTGCCAACCAACAGTATACCAATCTTGGTACAGCTGTCTTCTGATTCCTCAGACACCATGTATTTTCCAATTTAAGTCCTCAGGTTACAAGTGTGTCTGAGGTAGAATCCAATTCACCCAGCGGAGTTTCTACATGGGTTCTCACCTACACTAACTTTGTGATGTTTTCCCTTGTTTTTTCTACTTAATAGTTTTCTCCCACATGGCCCTTTATAATCCAAAAGAACCAAATAATGCAATCTCAAATTGTTACAAAATATTAAATGATGTATGTGATAGGTAGGTGTAATGTGCCAACCTGGCCAATAGGAACATGTAGGATTAATCAGGTCACTGTTTCGTTGGAAGACAAAGAAGAAAATGGCTCTACAAGGCCAGCACCTCTCTCTCTTGCTCTCTAATGATCAGAGTAGGCTGGAGTGTGTTGCTAAAATAGCTAAAAGCTAGTTCTCTGCCTCAACCTGTGAGCTACACTACCTGTGGGTCAGGCCAACCCAGGGATCATGCCACAAGACCTTGGGGTTCCTTTAAAATCTGCTTTTCCACACTGCTGGTGCGTACACCGTTTGAAATCATCCTGTCACCTTGCCTTGCTTGTATACATTATCCCATCTGGGCCTACTTCACTAAGCTCCTGAGCTACTGACTATTGGTGATGCACCCTGCTGCTTCATGCCTGTGGGCAGACTCTGCTTGCCTTGTCCAACGAGGACTCTGCTGTCTGTTTCCTTGATCTTGACCACGTGGGTTGCAGGACTTTCAGGCTATTAACTATTCCACGGAAATGAGTTGAACTGAACCTCTCTGCTGCTATGTGGACTGTTATATTCCTTCTCACTCTATAAAAAGAAATATATTAAAATATATATATTTCATAATTACCCTGGTTTTGTTTCTCTAGAGAACCCTGCCTAACACAATATGTTTTCT
>NW_022111369.1:90252921-90253985 GCF_000313985.2 Echinops telfairi
CCTGATTGACGCATCCAAAGTTTGTGAGATGACGTCTTGCTATCCTCCCATTAAGGAGCCTTCCGGTTCTACTTTTCCCAACACTCTTTACTTCTGGAATCCCATGGTATATTCAATCTCCTTCAACAGCACCATATTTCAATGCATCAATTGTTTTTCTCTCTTCTTTGTTCATTATCCATTATTCACAGACCTACAGGATGCTCACCTACGTAACAATGGCTTAGAGTAAGAGCACCTTGGCCTTCTAACACTTTAAGAACTTCTTTTGAAGCAGATAAGTCTTTTTTATGTCTGATGCCACATTCTCCTTTATATAGTTCAGCTTCTCACTATATACTCCGTATGCCGAAGAATAAGTAGAGTAAAGAGACAATCATTGCATAAAGCTTTCCCAATTTTAAACTACACTGTATCCCCATTGTCACCTTGTTTATGTACCAGTTTCCACATGAGAACAATTATGTGATCTCAAATTTCAATCTTCACAATGTTATCCATAATTTGTCTTGTTCCACACAATCAAGGGTTTCTTCATAGTAAATAAAACACAAATAAACATCTTCCTCACCAGGCATCTGTCAGCTTGTTTTATTGTGACAAAATAATTGGAAGATATCTTTTTTGCAAATTTCAAGTAAATGTGACCCAACAGAATGCAAAAATTACTAAGTAATGTAATTAATTTCTGACCAAAGTAAAGTTTTTAATTTAAAATTTGATAATAATTTAAAAACAGCTGTTTAAATACATAAAGAATGGCCCCAAACTATGATGTATTTGCAAAAGAAACAGAGCTAGAGAGGGTGTGATGAGATTAGAATTCATATATACTTACCACCACTGTGGAAGGTGATACGTTGATGTGTTGGGGTCACCCTCTAGAAGTTGCGGTATATGATTTTCTGTTTTGTTTTGTTTTTTGGAGTATGAAAACCATGACCGATGATCCTATAGAGTCATCAAGTGGAATAAGGGTTTGGTGGGGAGGGGGACACAGATGGGTTGGGGGAGAAGGGGTGATGACATCAATGGCCACATATAGTGAAAGAATGGACCCCAAT
>NW_022111369.1:90254593-90255734 GCF_000313985.2 Echinops telfairi
TAGAAAATGGCTGAAAGAACAGACTGCCAGAGATAAGTTTACTTTGATTTTCTTCATATTAGAAGGCATTAGAATGTGAAGGTCACTACAAATTAAGAAGAACATTGTAGAGATTGGGAATTCCACACAGCTGACTGCCCACAAGGCACACCTGTGCATAGACCCCGGGCTGTCTAGCAGAAGACAAGATACTGCAAGAAAAGTGTGTTTCAGCCTTGTATCCTCTCGCGATTATTCAATACAATATGAGAGTACCTAACAACATAGAAAAAGATGAAAGATTATAGGAAATATGAATGATTGTTAATGTAATCATATTGTGGGGAGATTGAAAATTTTATAGAAAAGTAACTAATTTACCCAAATCGGTTTGTTTACCTATACCTTCTGTTTGCACATAAGGAATACAGATTTTGGTTCGTGAGCAACAGAAGGTTGTTTAGCAGATCTGCAGAAGAAGTTTTGGAATCAATGTGCCTTATGGTAAAATGATCCCTGCAATATTACACATAAGTTTGGGTAGACTCCCTTAACATGTATTCCAGTCTTACTGTGAATAAAGTAATCTAATGGGAGATAGAAACTAACTTTTGTTCCTCAGGGTACATGGAAGCTTATGGTGATATTTATACATTTTCATTATCTTAGAGTGGTATTTAGGGAGATACAAATTCTGTAATAATATAAATATTGAAAAGCACCCATATACGTAGCAATGTGTGTAAATTCATTAAAAGTAACAATTACATTTTAATTTGCTAATCTCAAGTTTAGGATTATTGTGTGTATACACATAAGCCCATTGCCCGGGAGTTAATTCCATCACACAGGAAAACTATGAGACAGTGTAGAACTGCCCAGAGGGTTTCTGAGGCTGCGACTTTTATGGGAGCAAGTTGTCCTATCTTTCTTCTATGGAGAGCTGGTGAATTCAACCCTCTGAACTTTCGGGAAGCAGATTAATCCTGAAGCTTTGCTACCCAAGTTCCTGTATGCCTGCACACATATGCATAAGTTTCTAGCTGAAATTATATCAGATTTATTTAACATACAATTCCATGTATATTATAAACAAAAAATACACATAATATATTCTAGTTCCATAAATATATAATCAATTATATTACTACTTTTGCAAATA
>NW_022111369.1:90256381-90279350 GCF_000313985.2 Echinops telfairi
GGTAGAGAAAGTGAGGAAGTTCCTAAAATCTTCATGAGAAGGTCATGCCCACTAGGAGGCACCATCAGACTGTGGTCTGATAGACAGGCTTGCTTCCACCCTTCCACTCATGATATCCTCAAGTTGACATGAGATTATGTAACTACCACCAGTACAATGTCTAAAACCTTCCGAACTCACTGTCGTTGAACCAATTTTGACTGTTAGCAAGCTTCTAGGACCGGATAGATTGCATCTGTGGGTTTGCAAGACTGTAATTATTCACATGATTAGAAAATCTCACCTTTTTCCTTGGTTGCACTGTTGAATAAGCATTGGATTCGAACTGAAAGGTTTGTGGTTCGAATCTAACTGTTGCAACTTTTGAGAAAGATGGGAATATCTTTACCCACCTTGGAAAAATTTTGAGTTGGTGTCAACTAGATGGCAGGTAGCAAGAGTACCCGCTGTTAGATTCATTAGAGTGGATTCCAACATATATCGACTATATGTACAACAGATGGTGGGAACAAAAAAAAAAATGGGAATACTGTATGGTTTACAACCAGGAAAGGTGTGCATTGGGCTTGTATCATATCACCCTACTTATTCAAATTGTATGCTGAGCAAATAATCAGAAAAACTGGATTACACAAAGAAGAATGCTGCATCTGGTTTGGAAGAAGGTTTTTAGCAACCAATATGCAGACAACACAACCTTGCTGAAAGTGAGGAGGACTTAAAGCATTTGCTGGTAAAGATTAAGGATTGCAGCATTCACTATGAATTTTAACTTAATGTAAAGAAGACCCAAATCCTCACACCTTGACCAATAAATAGGTAGCATCACCATAAATGGAGAAAGGAATGAAGCAGTCAAGAATTATGTCTTACTTGGATCCACAGCCCGTGCTCATGAAAGCAGCAAAAATCAAAAGACATGTTACATTAGGTAAAGCTGCTGCACTAGACCTCTCTAGAGTATCGAAAAACAAGGATGTTTACTTTGAGAACTAAGATTCACTTGACCCAAGCCATGATATTTTCCAGCTGCATTAAGATATATATCAAAAAAAAAAGATATGTATCATTCTGGCAGACATGTCTGACATCATTTTTGAATATTATTATAAGTTCTTTTTGTAAATACA
Source organism: Echinops telfairi (assembly GCF_000313985.2). Classification (NCBI taxonomy): domain Eukaryota; kingdom Metazoa; phylum Chordata; class Mammalia; order Afrosoricida; family Tenrecidae; genus Echinops; species Echinops telfairi. The sequence goes on from NW_022111369.1 coordinate 90,257,512, forward strand.
ATCCTATCACATGAGGATTTATTCACTGTAAATCAATAATTCAGATATTCTGTATTATAGTTATCCTACACTTGCTCTATCTATCTCAATAGTGTTTTAAAGTTATTATCATGGGGTAATTGATGGCATTTAAAACAGAAGACCCTTATGTTCCAGGGAAATGATTGATACAATTTTCTTCATAAAATAACAAGAATGTATTTAAGGCAAACCAGACGCAGACAAAAAACGTAGATTCAGTAATGGATTTGGGGCTCCCACTTAATCCGAGCTACAATATAAGAATAATTAGTTCTTACATCATGGCTCTACTTGATACTTGTCCTTGTATTGGAAACGCAGAAGATACAGGGACTATAGCTAAATGTGGTGAAGAAATTAGATGGTGCCCAGCTATCAGAAAGAATAGTGAGTGTCTGGGTTCTTAAAGACTTGTTGTCAAACACGCAGCCATCTAAGTGAAATGTCAACTAAGGCCACATGAAAGAACACCAATATCCATGATTCATGGATTGTAAGGGATGTCATCCAAATCCAAAGGAAGAATAGCATCATAGCAAAAATTGTGAAATTCTGATGTGCTATGGATCTCATTGGATGCCCAAAATACATCTGCAGGATCTATGCAGGGAATAAACTGCTGGTGATATCCTGCGAACCAGGATTGAGGGATGGTAATAACCTGGTTATCAGGCCGAGAGCATTTGAGAGAACATCCTCCTTTTTTTTGAACATTTGGGCTATACTTCTTCCAAGACTTTTTTTTCCCCCTTCTGGAAGTCCATGGTGCTGTCAATATTTTTGCCAACACAAAAACTCAGATACACCTATTTTTTCTCTGGCCTAAATTATTGACTGTCCGGATTTCATATGAAGCTAATGAAAATGCCATTGCTTGGGTCAGGCACAGCTTAATATTCAAAATGGTATCTTTTCCTTTAATACTTTAAATAGGTTTTGTGTAGTAGATTTGCAACTGCAATACATTCTTTGATTTATTGATTGGTGTTTTGTGAATATTGGTTGTGCTTACAAATAATTTCTAAACCTTTAAAATGATTTATCATGATGTTACATATTGGTTCATAAAATAATTTGGTTTTCTTTATGGAAAGGTATAATGTACAATGAAGGCTGTAGCTTTTGACCTTCACCAGTAAGTGTTTCAAGTCCTGCTGGTTTTCAGAAGTAGGGTTATATCATCTGCAATTTGCAGTTTGTTAATGAGCCTTTCTCCAATCATGATGCCATACTCTTCATCACACAGTCCAGAATTTCTGTTTGTTTGCTCAGTATGTAGAATAAATAAAGATGGTGAAAGAATACAATCTTGATGTACACTTTTCCTAACTTTAAGCCTTGCACCGTCCCCTTTTTCTTTTCCAAACACTGCTTCTTGTTTTGTATACAGGCTCCTTGTGAGCACAAGTTAAGTAGTCTAGAATGTTCATTTTTCACTGTTATTTGTAGTTCTATAGTCGGCTGTGATATGTACACACAATACTTTGCATTGTTAACAGACCACAAGTAAATATCTTTGGACAGTCTCTGCTTTCACACCAGATCCATCTGACATTAGCAATAATAGCCCTTGCTCAATATTCTCTCCTGAATCCAGTTTTAATTTGTGGTAGAGCTTTGTGAGTGCACTGCTATATTCATGCACATACGCATATACCTATAATAGGATATTCTCCTATTTTTCCCAGTCCCTTTGGACTACCTTACCTTCAGGGAAGGTCTATCCTTTTTATAACTCTTTGAGAATGGTTTTTGTCCTGCTCTTGTATTGGCCTTCCACTTCACCACTAGTTCCTGCTTCGTTTTCCTTTATCTTTCCTGGCTTCTGGACTACTACTTCCATTCAGACTGCTCCAGGATGTCTCCTTTCTTTGCTTTTTGTGCTCTTTCAAATAATGATTTATGTGAGATCAAACTGACTATGAAAACTTGTAAAGCTGATAGGAGGTTTAGGGCAGGGGGCTTAGGATAGTGATGGTGGAAAATGTGGAAAAGGATAAGGATGGTAGCACAATTTCAAGAATGTAACCACTAGTACTGAATTAACATGTAGCTACTATTGAAATGGTATATCTTTGGCTATTTATAGTATCACTCAAAAATATTTTTTAAATGTGGTAACTAGATGAAAATTCCTTTTAAATGCTACTTAATAGCATTTACTACCTTGGCAAATAAATGCACTATCTTAAGTAAGAGAATACACACAAAAATATAAATACATAGGTTTATCTCATTTACTCTCATCCATTGAGCTTATATCATGATGTGTTAGTTACTTAATTTGTTGTCAATTTGAGACTTAAGAGTGAAGGGGTGAAGTTTAGCCTGTTAATCATGTTAATCATATTGCAGCTTGATGACCCCTGCCAGCGCTGAGATGCTTCCACTACCACTGGGTCCCAAAGACTTTCCACCCACTGGCCTGTGATCTTCCTTAATTCAGCATTATTGCATGTGTTGTGTTTGCCTAAAGAGGACTTTATAGATTTGTATCAGAGAGTTTAAAGATTGGTATCAGACACATGGGCTAATATTGGACTTATGGACTTGTTCTGGACTAGGCTGTGATATTTTATCAATATTTAATTGCTCTTATATAGAAAGCTCTTTGTTATATACATATGAGTGTCTATGAATTTGTTTTTCTAGTTTAACAAGACTAACACACATGATGATCATGTTTTACAGAGCAAACCCTTGTCTGGTACTATACCATTTACATAATGATGGATGTGTTACATCCATTGTAATTGTCAATCCATCTCCTTAGGATTTTCCTGCCTTTGCACTGGCCCTTTAGTTTGCCAAGCATTCATATTTCTTGAATATGTGTCCAAATAAGTGAGTTTAATTCTCACCATTATCAATTCTTAGGTTGTGTTTCTTCTAGTACTTTTCTTTTTCATTGGGCAATCCACACCATACTCAATATTTTTGCCAAAACTTAAATTCAAATGTATCATTTATTTTGTCTTACCTTGTAATTGACCTGCATTTGCATGAATATCAAGTGATTTAAAGAGTGTGGCTTGTGTAAGATGTACCAAAGTCACCAAAGTGGCCTCTGCTTTGGAAAAGATTCAATAGGTCTTTTGTGACACACTTCCCCAATGCAATCCATCAGTTTAGCACTGTCTTTCTGCTTCAGTGGAAGTTGATTGTTGACCCAAGTGGAATGAAATGATGAACAACACCAAGACCTATACTCTCAATACCTTGAGCATTAGTTTTTTTGCCATCAAGATTATGGAGTTGGATAAGTGATGGTTGAGGATCAATGTATGGTAGTAAGCGTACAAGTCTGGTGCTCAAAACTGTCGGTTTTTAGGTGATGGGTCCTAAGTGAGATTTAGTATTCTCTGTACCCATTTTCTTATAGGTGCTTTGGTGGCATGGTGGCTTACATTTTGGGCTGCTAACTACAAAGTTAATAATTAAATAGTAATTAAAGACCAACAGCCATTCTTCGGAAGAAAGTTGAGATTTTCTACTCTTGTAAAGATTCACAGCTTTAAAAACCCACAGGGCCAATTCTACTTGTACTATAGGGTCACAACGAGTTGAAATGCATTCCATGGAGTTTTTTCATTTATTTGTTTTTGTTTTAAATGTTTTCTCATTTGTAAAATTCAAGTGAAAACCAATAACAATATAATAGAGCACGTTTTAGTATTACACAAGTTAATATCTGTAAAATTATTGGTCAACCATAGTAAGCACTACATATGTTTACTTGATTATTAAATGCAAGTATGCTATATAAAATGCAATTCATAAAATGAGTAAAAATTTATATTACAAAGGAAACAATTTAATATTAGGACAATATGAGAGATTAATGAGTAGTGAGAATTGGAGAGACATATGAGAACCCAGAGCAAATCTTGTGAAAGCAAAGTATGAAATACTGTTTATTGGAAACATACCATGTACTGGGTACTTTGTATGATGTCATCCCACAAGATTCTCTCAGTACAATAAAACCTAAAATTAAACCCACTGCTATCAAGTTGATTACAACTCATAGTGACCCTATAGGACAGAGTCGACCTGTTCTATGGAGTTGTTGAGGCTGTCTTCATGGGTACCTTCTTCATCCCATGGGCCGCTTCTTCATCCCACAGAGAGGCTGGTGAATTTGAATGGCAACCTTATGGTTAGCAGACCAATGCCTAAATCATTATACCACCAGGTATTCTTCAGGAAAAAAAACTGGGGTAAATACATTTTAAAAAGAACAATATTAAAGGAGTAGTAAATGAAATACCAGTGTGTCCACTTTTTATAGAGTGCATATAGGATCAATCTTGAGATCTATCTTGCCCAAAATTAGGAACACTATGATATTTAATTTTCACTTAGGTATATGATTGTCTTCTTCGAGGAAGCCATGTGTCACCTTATTCAAATTTCCATATTTTCAGGAGTTTAACATTCTTCAAAGACTATGCCTCCTAGATGGGAAAACACATGGTTTATCTTCAACCTAAAGCAACTGGTACTACTACGACTTACAGAGAAAATAAAAAACTGTGTCCATTAACATCAAGAAAATAAAATGGATGACTCCATGAAAAATAACTGTGTTTCCCAGTCAGCATGCACTCAAAACCCTATCCATTGACTTCCAGTCAACTCGTTCTTAAAGCAATCTTATAGGACAGTGCAGAACTGATCCAAAAAGGTTCTTAGACAGTTATCTTTTGTGAGATCAAACTGCTACATCTTTCTTCATGGAGCACCTGTTGAGTTTGAACCACTGACCACTTGGTTGACAGGGAAGCCATTAACCATGGCTCTACCAGGGATCCCTTCTTTCCCAAACCTACCTCCTATTTCAAGGCCAACTTCAACAGGTACCGAAAAATTGAGGGCCTCACATTGAGATAAGAATGCAATAGAGTAGGAAAAAATAAAAACAGCTTGATAATTATGAGGTGACAAGAGGACTTGAAACACAGAAGAAATATTTTTTTAAACAAATCACAAGATTGACACCTAAGCAAGATTCCCTCTTTTCCCTCAAGGAATCATGAATGAGTGGAGAAGATGATAGGATATTAAAAAATGAAGACATCTTTGAATGTAAAAATCTAAACATACGCTGAATATTTCTATAATGTTCTGCTAAGAATAACCCATGAATGTGTTTTCTTCCAAATAGTGTATTTTTATGAACAGATTAAATGAAGGCAATTCCCCTAATAAAATGTTAAAAAAAAAAGAAGAAGGCAATTGCTGTTGTTGGAAGCCCAGCAGTCAATAGATTTACAAAATGGTTGATGGTTTGTGCTAGACATATTTTGGGAAAAAAAAGCTGTGTGCATCTATTTCTTAATGATGTGTTCTATATTTTTAGTTTTCATAGATAGCCAAAGCCTCATCTTGCGCCCTATGATTAGGTCTGAGATCTTTAAACATGTTTTTTCTTATCTAAAGTATAGTCTGCATTACTATTTCCATTCGTATCCTAATCCACTAGAAACTAGTCTTCACCTTCTTGAAACTGGAAATGATCTGATAAATATCAATAATGCATATTTTTATTTCTTAATTGAGTAATGTATGATTTTCCAAATGTCCCTATATTTGATCAGAAGTACTAATTGGCCATACATTATTCCAACAAAAGGAAATATTTTATATTTGGTTCTTTTTTAGGTAGATAATTCATTTTTATGCAAGCCCAAGTCCAATCACCCCTGCTACCGCAACGCAGCCTGTTCTGTGTTATAGCATCTTGCTGAAAACTCTGTTATTTCATCACTAGAATGAACTAGAGTGTCTCATGTTAACCTCTTGCCTACTCCTATAATATCTAACATTTTAATGTAATGAGACTTACATGAAAAGATGAAATCTTTATTGTAGCATTTTCTGTAAAAAATGAAGTGGAAAAATGATATTGAAAGTTCATTTTAATATAAATATAACCATAGAGTCAAAAGTGCATTCAACTTGCTCTAATAAACAGATGTTGTCACATGAAACATGTAATTTAATAAAACTCTGATATGAAGGACCAACTGTCAAATTATTCTTAATGGGGAAAAGTTACTTGACATTTAAGAAAATATAACTTTTAGAAATTATTTGTCATGCAGTCATATATTTATTTTCAATGCAATCATTGGCAAATTACAGTGACCCCCACATCTCAGACACTGTATGCTATTTTCTATAATTTAACTCTGCTTCAGATGTGTGCTTATGGCCTTTATTTAAGTATGCAGTACATGACTGTACAATCCCAAAGGAAACAATCAGGGGATATAGGTGAGTTCTGAGAAGATCAATTTCCAAGATTAATATATTACAAATATGTCACCTATTTGTATAAGACATTATAGGAGTATTTTAGTATTCATAAGCAATATTTAATATTATTGCATGCTTGATTATTTGGCTATTAATAAAATAGATAAATCATATGGCATTTATTCTAAAGAACCTGAAATATGAAGATGATCTTTTAAACACATACTAATTACTCTTTTCCCATTTATTTCATATAAAATACAAAAGATGGGAAGAGAAAAATGACAAGAAAGGTACTTGTTAAAAACAAATTTAGTTGTCCTGGATAAATTGATAAAAATAGTTGTGTATATGAGGGGCTACCCTCCCTCCAAAAAACCCAGTATTTTTTTCAAAGCTATGTATTTGATTTTTTTTTAACAAAACAACCTTATCACCTTCACAGTACTCTCCATTACACTTAATAAATTTGTCAAAACTGTGATTCCACTCTTGAAAACATTTTTCAAACTCATCTGTTCGGATGGCTGACAACACCTCCTTTGGTTCTTCGTCATCAAATCCTGTCCTTTCATGTTCTTCTTCATTCAAGGAAACAAAAAGAAGTCACAAGGAGTGAGGTCAAGTGAGAAAGGTGTGTGGGGCAAGAGAGACATGCTGATTTTTGCCAAAACCTGAAGCACTGAGATGGCTGTATGAGCAGGTGTATCGTCATGGTGTCAAAACCTGTCCCCCATCTGCTACAAATCAGGCTTTTTTGTTGCACACTGTTATGCAATCTTTTCAGAACCTTTAAATAGAAAGCTTGATTAACAACTGACCTGGTGAAACAAACTCCAAATTCACTACAAGTCAACATTTTTGTCTGTTCAGGAAGTTGAAGCACGTCTAGAACGAGGTTTTTCATACCAACATTTCACCTCTTTTGAAACAAGAAAAACACTTGTACACTTGAGTTTTTCCCATAGTGCTGTCCTTGTAAGCTGTGCTTAACATCACAAAAGTTTCTACGGCATTTTTCCTGATCAGGAAACAAAGTTTTACAGCCACACGCTGTTCACTTAAATTGGCTATCACAAAAAATGAGGTTGGAATAAAACTGCTTTTTTGAAAAAAACAAACAAACAATTCACTCCCAGGCAATGATGCTGGGTGCACTAACTCAGGGTGTGTTGCCAGAAGCATACCTTGCGGGAAAAACACATACTATGAAAGATGCATCCAGTAGAGCACTTTTTCTGTTTGGGGGGGAGTGCCTCTTCCTAAGTATGAAAATGATTTATACAAAACGATACAAGCTCCTTTTAAAACTTAAAGTTTAGTGCAACCTCCAAAATAAATGTTTTTATTAAAATTTATTCTTGACTTTTTTTCTAATTTACGACAAAATATAAGGTTGTACTGAAAATAAAGGTAAAGTTTGTTGTTCAGAAATAGTCAGGTTGATATAAATTAGGACAAGATAAGTGATGGTGTGTTTTAGTGTTGAAAAACTCTCCATAGATTAGAGGACTATAGTCATCATTAGTTCATTTCACAATGGAGTTTTTATCTGTAGCAAGCTACTATAATGAGATCAACTCTGCCCTTTCTCTAAACTGCGATGTGAAATTCCAGTGGGTCACAGCAAGGCGTACCGGGGTCCTTCAGCTACCCTGCTCATCATTTTCTAGCAATTCTTGATTCTTGCAGAGATTTGCATCTCTTACAGTAACAGACAAAATGAACACGATAACTCAACTGAGGTTTAGTTCATTTTGAACATGGTGAAAAGGGTTTTTTTCTTTTTTCTTGGTGAAAAGGTTTTTAAGTTTGTGTTTGCAGAAGAAAAAGAGTTTGCATTTTATTTTTATTTTCCTTTTAAAATCATTTTATTGGTGGCTCATACAACTCTCATCACAATCCATACATACATCGTGTCAAGCACATTTGTACATTTGTTGCCATCATCATTTTCAAAATATTTGCTTTCTACTTGAGCCCTTGGTATCGGCTCCTCATTTTCCCCTCCCTCCCCAGCCCCCACCTTCATGAGCCCTTGATAATTTATAAATTATTGTTATTTTGTCAAATCTTACACTGTCCAATATCTCCCTTCACACACTTTCCTGTTGTCAGTCCCCCAGGGAGGAGGTATATCCTTCTGATCAGTTCCCCCTTTCTACCACACCTTCCCCTTACCTTCCTGGTATCACTACTCTCGTTATTAGTCCTGAGGGGTTTATCTGGATTCCCTGTGTTTCCAATTCTTATCTGTACCCGTGTGCATCCTTTTGTCTAACGGACTTGTAAGTTAGAATTGAGATCATGATAGTGTGTGGGAAGAAGCATTAAAGAACTAGAGGAGAGTTGTATGTTTCATCATTGGTATAATGTACCCTGACTGGTTCGTCTCCTCACCACCACCCTTCTGTAAGGGGATGTCCAGTTGCCTACAGATGGGCTTTGGGTCTCCACTCCATACTCTCCCTCATTCAAAATGATATGATTTTTGGTTCTTTGTCTTGAATATAAAAAAGTGGCCATCTAGCTGAGAAGCAACAAAGTTCACATGAAAGAAGCACACCAGCCTGTGTGATCTTGAGATGTCAATGGGAGTTTGCATTTTAATATTAACTAAATATACTTTAGAAATATTTGGTAAAACATATAATTATCCAATCTATTAAGTGAATCATGTTCTGACTCCCCATCTACTCACATCCTTGTTAGTCCTACAATTAGAATTCTGCTCCATGCTTTATGTTCTATGGTGGCACTTATTATGTTACTTAATAATTAGTAGTAACTGAAGAAAATTTGATGCATTTGAACCATGGTGTTGATGAAAAATATGGAAAGTACCATGAACCCCTAAAAGAACAAAGATGTCTGTCTTATAAGAAGTACAATCAGAATGTTCCTTAGAGGCAAGGGTGACAAGACTTTATCTCAAGTAATTTGGACATGTTGTCAGGAGAGGCCAATCCCTAGAGAAGGACTTACTGAGGGCATCATAAAAGAGGTAGGTTCTCAACAAGATGTATTGGCACAGTGGCTGCAACAATGGGCTCAAACCTCAGAACTATAGTGATAATGGGGAGGATTGGGCATTGGTTTAATTTCTTGTACATTGGGTCACTATCAGTTGGAATCTGCTTTAAGGTACCCAACCACAAAACTCCAATCGCATCTTCAAGTCTATATGGTGATTTATTGGAGCCCTGTGCTACAAAGAACTGCAGAACTAGAAAGAACGACAATTCACTCAACAACACCCTCCCATCAAGTAGATTCAGACCCAAAGCAACTCCATAGGTCTTCTTGTTTCTACCAAAGCTCTGTTAAGAAATGGTGGTAAGCCTTTCCAGGGAATGCATGGCAGAACTGTATAGCGATACCAGCATTTATATCCTGAACAAGGAAAACAAAATATTGTGTTTTAAGTCATACTCTCTAGTAAAATAGTCTTAAAAATGCCACCAAGGAAACAAAGGGTATACCTTTCTTGTCCATTAGGTGTACCTAATCCTGTCCATTAGAATAGTAGGGAACACCCTGTAAAATGGGACTGTAGCCAGAAGCATAGAATGTAGAATTAGAATACGTCACAAAAAAGTTTAAGGTTAGAATAGATTGCTTTGTCTTTTTAGCAGTCTTTGGGGAAGACACCATGTTTGTATATACAAAAATAAAACAAAATATCAAAACCAAACCCATTTCCACTGTGTTGATTTCAACTCCTAACAATATTATGGGACAGAGTAGACCTATGAGACCATCTGGTAGCCATTGGTGTGCCAACTGCTAGCTCAGCAGTTGGAACCCAAGCAGCATCTACTCAGGTGAAACATGGGGCTTTCTGCCTATGACAGATTTGTAGCCTCAGAAACCCACACAGGCCATCTCTCCTGCCCTACAGAGTTGCTACAGGGTTACTACACATGGGCACCTTAACTTGACAGCAGTGGGTTTTCAAAGAGTTTGAACTCTTTAGTTTTAGGCATATAATTCATACATCCTACAATTCATTAGTTCAATTACAATAAAAAGAGTTGTACAATCATCATCACAATCAATTTTAGAATATTTCCTTCTTTCTTTTACTCATTGTTATTACATCTCCATTTCCCCCTAAACTACCCTGCCATCATGTCTTCATGGCAGCTTGGAGTTCATCTATCAATACCATTGATTCTTAATTATAGGCTACCTCTTAAAATGTTAGAATGTTGACATCTTTTTTTGATCCAGTGGATCTTTGTATTACTTTCATATTTTTCAAGGTTTCCCCCATACTTCAATATTTCAACTAGAGGATTGAATTCTTTTTGTTATTTCAGCTTAAGAAATATTGAGCATATTCTTCCCTTTTGTTTCTTATAACTCTATTACTGTTCTTGTTAGGCAGCATTAAGCTAGTTCCAACCCAGCTTACTGCACAACAGAATGAATGCACCCCAATGCACAACAGAATGAAAAGCTGCAGGTCCTGCACCATCCTCACAAGTGTTCCTATGCTTGAGACCATCCGTGAAGTACCTGTGTCAATTCATCTCCTTATATGCTAGATTCTGTAATTCACTGCAACGTCAATGGAGGAAAAACTCACAAATTAGGGAAGTTAACAGGACACAAGATAGGATCAATTAACAATAAAGATTTAGTCATTTGTCCACAAAACACCTCTCCTCAACTAGAAGCAAATCAACTCTCTGCTCCCTACCCGAATGGTCTATTGAACTTTACCCCTGTGGCCCAGGAATCCCACCCATGCCTCGGCCTCACAGTTTCCGTTTCAGAGCTGCTCAGGTGTTCTACCTCATCATTTCCTGGCCGAACTTTGGTCCCAGCCTGTCTCCTTTGCTCTGTTTCTTGGTCTCTGGGCCATAGTCTCTGTGCATCTGGTTTTGGTCTCCAATATTTTAGACAGAGATCTCTAATGTGCTTTTCTTCTATTAGTACTGGGGTTCCTCTATGTGTCTGAGATGGCTCTTATAAATCGAAACATGACTTTGCAGTGGGATTGTTGTCAATCAGTAGATCATACCCTCCAGAAAGGATATTGTGTGAGTTCTTTCAGACCCCTCTACTGAGGTGAAAATTTAATCCCACTTTCATCCTACCCTTAGCATAGCAGCGGGATTTCTCCACAGTGAGATTATAGCTAAAGACACAGGGTACTTCACATTAAAAATTCTACATAATGAGTTATAGTCAATTAATATGGCCTTTCTAACCGTAAACTCATGTGGTATATAAGTCTAGACTATGCAACCGTGGCTCCAGTCCCATTTTGGAAGTCATTATCTACTAACAAACAAGAATAGCATGAGATTAAGCTCTGACCTTGTTGGTTTTGTTGTTAACATTATTGTTGTCATTAGGCTCCTTCCCGCCAGTTCTCACACATAGCTACCCTGTGTATAACAGAACTCAGTACCACCAGTTCTGCGCTGTGTTAGTCTGGGTGGACTAGAGAAGCAAATCCATAGAAACTCTTGAGTCTATGACAAAGAGGTTTATATACAAGAGCAGTTGAACATTGATAATACATCCCAGCCCAGTCCAGACCAAGCCCATAAGCCCAATAATAGCCCATATGTCCAATACCAATCTATAAATCTTCAGACTCACAAAACACATGCAATGTTGCTGAATGCAGGAAGACCACAGGCCAGTGGGTGGGAAGTCTTGTAGATCCATTGGCATTGTAAGCATCTCAGTGCTGGCAGGGGTCTCCCGGTGGCTTCCAGGTCCAGGGATCTGGCTGCATCAGGTCCATGTGGCTTCTCCAGCTCAGGGCACTTGTGTAGCTCCATGTGTCTTGTCAGCTGCAATGTCTCCCAGGGAGTGATTGAAGAAGAGACTGTCTCCAGTCTCTAAGTAGGTAATTCCAGAGTTTTCCCAGAACCCTCAGGGGAAGGACATGCCCACGGAGGCCTCATTGGCTGTGTTCTGATTGACAGGCTAGACTTCACCCCTACATTCTTAATCCAAAAATTTAAGAATGATTATATAACTACCACATGCACCATCCTCACAATTGTTCCTATCTCTGAGCCCATTGTTGCAGCCACTCCACAGTCATTCTCATCCAAGGCCTTCCTCACTCTCACTGCATCTCCGATTTACCAGGCATGTTGCATTTCTCCAGGTACTGGTCTCTCCTAACAACATATCCGAAGTTCTTGGGATGAAGTCTCAGCCTCCTAGCCTCTAAAGAACACTTGACAGTAGTCTTACTAGAGATTTGTTTATCCTTAAGCAGTACTTTCAGTATTCAATATTCTTCTGCAGCAGCACAATTTAAGTGCATCAATTATTCTTCAGTCTTTCTTATTCAAAGTCCAACTTTTGCATACAGATAAGGCAATTGAAAATATTATTTTACATTGTCTTCTTGAACTTACATTTGAAATCTGTTCTTTTACTCCATCATTTCTTCCATTTGCATTCGCGATTCTGCTCTTTAGAGCAAGTTTCAGAGTCTTTCCTGATAACCCCTTTGATCTATTCTTTCTCTGTTGTCTATTAAGCTTTTGTCTTTCTTTATTCATGATGTTTTTGATAGTTTCTCACAATTGATCAAGTCTCCTGTCAGTAGTGTTCAATATGTCAAATATTTTTGAAAATCTAGATGGGCCATACTCAAGTTTATATTTTGGCTCTTGTGGACTTATTTTAACATTTTTCAGCTTCAACTTGACCTTATAGAATAAATGTACCAATTTTTACAAGTATTAAGAAGAATTGTAGAACAGTTGAACTCATTTATTTTTATCATTTTCAAGACTAGTGTTATATTCTTTCAATTGTTTTTAAAAGAAACATAGTCCATGGTGCATTTTTGTTTTTCTGAACACATGAGCTACAGGAATACTTTCTAAAAGCAAATCAAATTATGTCATTACCTCATCTGTTCAAATTCTTTCCATAAGTTCGCAAACATTAACTAATACCTGAACTCCCACTCCTGCCAGAAATGTTCTACATGATCCTGCTCTCCTCTTCCTCTCTTCAATCATAGCACATTCTTGTGTCTTTCTTATCTTCACACATGTCTAATATTGCTATCATAGTGCCTCTTTAGTGGATACCACTTTCACTATTTTTAGGACTCTGCTAAAATATTATAATCTTTCTAAACTAAATAAAATAGTATCCTTTCCTCAAAATTCCACAACTGTTTTATTTACTTTATCAGCCAACTTTCTTTATCATTTCTGACTGCCCTTATTACTTTCTAATTTAAAATTGTGTATTTATTTGTCTACTCACTTTATTCTCCTTTTACATAAAACACTTTTGGTGATATTTGTGCATGTCTCTTTTACCATCAAACCTAAACACTTCATATACAAGTTATTCAATCCACAATTATGCATTTTTCTTCATGTCAGTTCCAAGTCATTGAACCAAACACTTCCTTTCCTATGTAAACCTTACAATGGTTGATATTGAATCTATTTTGCAACCATTAGGTCAATGCATCTCCTAGAGCAGCAGGTTCTCAACATGTGGATCGCGACCCCTTTGCGAGGGTCAAACGATCATTTCACAGGGGTCACCCGATTCATAATAGTAGCAAAATTACAGTTATGAAGGAGCAATGAAAATAATTTTATGGTTGGGGTCACCACAATACGAGGAACTGTATTAAAGGATCGTGGCATTAGGAAGGTTGAGAACCGCTGCCCTAGAGGGTCTTTCTGTTTTTCATTGAATTTCCACTTCACCAAACATCATGATCTTTTCCAGGGACCGTTCATGCACATCGAAATGCATGAAATGAAGTCTCACCATCCCTGATTAAAAACATCAGGCTCTACCTCTTCCAAAGCATTTTTTTTTCATTTTCCTGAAAGACAATGGCCTACTCATTATTGTTTGATAACATCACAGTTAAAATGCTTCAATTCTTCATTATTCTTTATCTGTTATCTATTCTTTGCATGCATACAAGGCAGTTAAAAACACCATGTCGTGATGGGACAGCCACAGTTGAAAGTGACTTTTTGTTTTATAAAGAAGTCATTAGCAGCTCTTTTTCTCAATATAGTAAGTAGATTTTTTTTTTTTACTTTGGCATTGATTGTCAAAATCTTTGGCAAGGTCAATGTTTTCTCCTTATTTATGATACTTCTTACATGCCCATTTGTTAGGATTTTTGATACCTGTTAAGGTGAAATCCGTATCATAGCTGTATAGACTTTGATAGTCATTAGTATGGAGTTTCAACCCTCTTCTCTTTCAGCAAACAAGCTTGTGCCATTTATATATCTTAAGTTCTTAGAGTCTTCTTCTAACCTTGATGCCGCATTGTCAAGTTCTCTCTCTCTCTCTCTCTCTCTCTCTTCCGTGTGTGGTGAATGAACGCAACACTGACATATATTTTTACTTATTTCAAACCACAGGGTTTTTCTTCATTCTGTTTGGACGACTGTCTCATGATGTATATACAATTTGTGAATGAGCACTCTTACCTAATCTAGAATTCATAATTTTGGCAATAGTATCTAAAATTAATGCTGGACACCTTTGAATAGTCAACAACAACCAGGTAAACAATTTGAGGTGTAATTCCTCGTTCCACATTTCATTGAGTTCTGGGTATGTCTCTAGTGTGTGCTGTTGTAACTGTTTTTGAATTATCTTTAATGAAATTTACTAACTTGTATTATTAAAAATGTATGCATACATTTGGATCATTTTTTCTCTGAACTGAGCATAATTTGGACCTTTTCCAGACAGTTTTCCAGATAATACTATTCCAAATTTCTTGGAATAGCTGAATAAGCACTTTCAGTCTTTGTTGAAAAGTTTCATTTAATACTTGGTAAATTTCTGAAATCTCGTTTTTCACTACAATCATCAGTTTATCTTTGACTTCTTTCTTTGGTTTCATTAGTTGTTGACCATGCTGTCTTATGAAATGTTTTAATGTTGACCAAACTAATTTTCTAGAGAGATTCTGTGTACTTTTATCTTTATTTTTTTTTCTTTTTTCTTTGCAAACAGAAACAAAGAAAAGAAACTCCCTGGAAGCAGTAGGTGGGAGCTCAAATGAGTTGCCCTTCTGTATTCTTTTGGTGGATTCTGTCTGGTTTAATGTTTTTGCCAATAGAATCCTTTAACATTACAACTCAGGCTTTTACTTGCTTTTTCTTCCGTTTTTTTTTTTCTTTCCATGCGAACAAAGGTTAAGGACACCCTTCTCTTTTGATTTGTTAATTCCAAGTCTTTATAAAATTCTTCGTTTTCATTTGCTTTGTTTAGCAACCCCTTGAAGACAAGGGCAGAAATCATTGACTTTATAAATATCATCCAGGGTCTAATAGCAAGTTTCAGAGTCTCTCACACTTCTGTTTTTCTATCTTTTAATGATATTTTGCTTTATTATCATATGATAGCCTCAATATAATCTCATAATTCCTTTGGTATTCTGTCATTAGTGTATTTAATAGATAATATTAAATAAATACTATTTTAATGAAAATATGCGTCTTATCAGTTTTAATAAACCATTATTATCTCAAACTATTTGTTATAAAACAACATTTTAAACTTCATAGTAGGTATTTTTACATTCCCAAAGATAGGGAAGACATTGATTTGGAAAATATTGATGGAAATTATGACACATTGAATTTTTTGAAATGTTAGTGTGACTTCTCTATTATACTAGAGATTGTTAATTAATCCATAAATATCAAAAAATATTTTCTTGTCTTTTTTTAAGCAATTGGCAGATGCAAATAAATCCCATTATTTTCCATTCCCTCTGGCAGAAAGTCTATTTAACAGGCTCTGGTCAAAGATATTGCAAATATTCACCACAAAAATAGTAGACTTTCCCATGCAGTGTTAAAACCATATTAAACACAGGTCTGTTTGATGGAGAGCATGTGCAAAAGAATAGACAATTATCCTAAATGGGGAGGCTAATTCCCAAACAAAAACAAAACCCAAAAAATTTCTTGAAAAGAAGTAACGGTCACTACTCTAAAAATGGATCTTCTGTGATAACAACTCTCTTTTCCGTGACGACAAGTGGATGAGGTGGAAACAGCGTAAGCAGATGGGAAAAGAGTTCACCTGTGTTGGGATACTTTCAACATGGAAACCTGAGACTTCAAAAGAAAAATTATTTCTCTGTGTTACACAGGATTGTTTCCTGAACAAATTTGACTCAGGTATCTGATTTTTGTTCAGAAAAATTTTTAGATTAAACAAAAATGTAACTGCTGCTATTCGAGAAGAAAGCATATCTTCTTGCAAAATAGTTCTTCCACTTTCAGGGGGCAGCGTACCATTTTGCCAACTGCTCCCTCAATCTCAAGTCTTCTTGGAAATGCTGTTGGAAAGCTGCCCTTTGTGCTTCACACGGATATCTACATTTTTGTTTCTTTATGCAATATTTTTATTTGTATTAGTCTCATAAATGTCTAGTCACATTATCCAATGCTTGTCCTGTATTTGATGACAGAGGAATTGTGTGGTCCTTGTTGTCAGGTGTCATTAAGTTGATGGTGACTCATAATGCACGCACGTATATGAAGTGGAAATGCTTCATAGATACGATCTTCAAGATTCTGACCTTTTAGATACTGAGTGCTAGCCCTATCCTTCAAGGCACCTTTGGGTGACATTAAGCCACTAACTATTCAGCTAGCAGTTGAGCACTTAACCAGTGTGCTACCCAAGGACACAGGAGTATAAATATACTCCAAAGATAATATAAAAACTAAAATTTTAATGTTAACATTCCAAAATATATTTCAAGGTAGAAATTGAAAATTGTTATTGAATTAACTACTAAGGAAGAAGTTCAACACTTTTTAGGATGCAAAACAAACATAAATAGTAAACAAAAACTTCTCACTTTAATAAGACATTGGAAGTTTCTGGATGAAGTGAAGCCTCCTTCACATATTGCCTCTTTAGCTGGACATTATGGAAGTTTGTCAAACTTCCGGAAATAGTGTTAGTTCAGCCCCAAGATTGGCCTGCTCTAATCATCTCCTCTGTACGTCTTGTCTTTCCTGTAATTTGGTCTACAAGCCTCATTAGGTCCAGGTAACACAGGTGTGGCTATGTACTGCATATTGCAACACACCAGGAGGGCCATGTCAGGTTGTTCCATCTTTAGTACTGCTAATCATATTCACTTTGTTAGGGTGATGATGCCTAATATCTGTCTATAAAAATAAAATTTCTCTTTGCAATTAGGAATCAAATGTTGGCACCACCAGTTTATCTTGTTCCTCAAGAAATTCTTACTAATTTGATTTTGTTACAGTCTCTCTCTCAATATTTCCAGACCCTCTGGCATATTTTATTTTATTTATTTAAAATAAAATCATTTATTTATTTATAATTTATAAAACCTTTCAAAACAGCGAATCACTGTCATTTCCTTTGCTCTTGGATATCTCATTCGGATGCAGTCAGGATGCTGATCCACGTTGTGCTTCCATCTAGTATCGTGAATGCTGAATGCTGTGTCTCCAATATTAATTAGAAGATTTGGTTCTTCACAGGCTATTAGCTAGAAGCTTTGCACAGTTATATTTTCATATAAACTACTCTGTAAGCGGTTTCACAAGATAGCAGGTGGTCCACTTAGGAGAAAGCAAGTCAGAGTGAGAGAGTCTAAAATTTAAATCATTGTACTGTTAAAATCTAAACTTCTTAGCAATGTCCCATCACCTCTATCATATTCTATTGAATGGAAGTGATCAACTCTACACCACCTTTCAAAGAATAAATAGGGATATCAGAACTAGGGACTAATTCCAAGTCAACCATAAGGGTCTAGTATTAAAATTGCCCTTAATATTTTTCTTACTAGCTAGAAGCTGTACCACCAATATTTTAACTAACAGCAGGCTCACTCACATGTACTGATTTCAGTAGAGCTTCCAGACTAACAACAGACTATGCAAAAGGAACAAGTTGTCAATTCTGAAGCATGGGCCATTAAAAGCCTTATGAATAGGAACATGCAACTTGTGAACTCTTTGGAAAAATTTGATACAGAAACCCTTTAAAAATACAGTTTTGAGCAACATCTGATATATCTTGTGATTATATTAACTGAAACTATTTTGACTCTGTCTTGATTAATTGTTCTTTGTCACTAATGAATTTTAATATCTCAGTATCAGAGGCTGATTAAAGTCACCAGCTGAGACTCAGCTGAGATACTGGGAGCTCTAGACTTGAGGAAAACTGATGAAGCCATTATCTTGTGTCCTTGACACGTTTTCTGAGATCTAGCTTCCTGTTGCATAAAAATACAATAATCTCATAAGGTTTCTCTGAGAGTTATGTGCCTGATAAATAATAAAGTACTAGTACGTTCTAGTTATTGTTAGTGTTAGGTTCTAATGTTCTTGATTTTAACCTTTTAAGGCAGCGGTTCTCAACCTGTGGGTCGCAACCCATTTGAGGGTCAAATGACCCTTTCACAGGGGTCGCCAGATTCATAACAACATTACAGTAATGAAGTAACAATGAAAATGATTTTATGGTTGGGGCGTCACCAGAACATGAGGAACTGTGTTAAATGGTGGTGGCATTAGGAAGGTTGGGAACCACTGTCTTAAGGGATTGATTCTAACTTTGGGATTTTGAAATTTGATAGAAAATAAGTCTAGAAGAAGTTTTTCTTCTGTGTCATCAAAAAATGGTTTTCTGAATTTTCTTTCATTTCATCACATACATCCTTAGTCATTTTCTGCTATTAATTGTTTCCTTGAGTACCATATATCAAGAAGGTAAGTAAGTTACAGTTGTGGAGTGCTTTCTGAAACACTATACCTTACCATTATTTTGTTTTGTTTTTTTAGGTGCCTTTCTTTCTTAATCATTTTATTGGGGGCTTTTACAACTCTTATCACAATTCATCCATCCATCCATTGTATGTCAAGCCCATTTGTACATTTGCTTTCTACTTGAGCCCTTGGTATCAGCTGCCTCATTTGTCTCCCTCTCTTCCCGCTCCCCCCTCCCTCATGAACCCTTGATAATTTATAAATTATTATTTTGTCAAATCTTACACTGTCCAATGTCTCTCTTCACCCACTCCATCCTCCAGGGAGGAGGTTATATGTAGATCCTCATAATCAGCTCCCCCTGTCTATCCCACCTTCCCTCCACGCTCCTGGTATCAGCAATCTCACCACTGGTCTTGAAGGGACCATCTGTCCTGGATTCCCTGTGTTTCCAGTTCCTATCTGTACCAGTGTATATCCTCTGCTCTAGCCAGATTTGGAAGGTAGAATTGGGATCATGATAGTAGGGGGAGGAAGCATTAAAGAACCGGAGGAAAGTTATATGTTTCGTCATTGCTACACTGCACCCTGACTGGCTTGCCTTTTCCCCCGCAACCTTTCTGTAAAATGATGTCCAGTTGCCTACCGATGGGCTTTGAATTCCCACTCCGCACTCCCCATCCTTCACAATGATAGGATTTTTTGTTCTTTGATGCCCTTTGGCACCTCGTGATCACACAGGCTGCTGTGCTTCTTCCATGTGGCCTTTGTTGTTTCTGAGCTAGATGATTGCTTGTTTACCTTCAAGCTTTTAAGACCCCATATGCTATATCTTTCGATAGCCGGGCACCATCAGCTTTCTTCACCACATTTGCTTATGCACACATTTGTCATAACCATATGTTTTTGCAACTAAACATAATTCTAAAGAGCAATCTTACTTCATATCTTAATAAAAGCTTATTGCAGTCAATCTGAAGTCCTCACTAGCAATTAATATGTACACTCTCTGTCCCCACATGCTACACGGCAAGGGTTATTCTCAAAATAAAATTCTACATGGAGAATTTCTAATTCTCTATCATATAATCTAAGTTTTCTAATATGAAAATGTAGAAACCAAAAGCTACAATTATTAAAGTAATTGCAACCAGAGCAACAGTTACGTTCTGCTTTTGGTTAATATCATTGAAGTGGAATTTGATCAATGAAATTACTGGTGAAATGTTAGAGAAGGAAATATAAATATCAAGTGCCTCTTTTTTCAGATTATATGAATAAAAATGTGACTTGGATTAAAACTAAAAAATGAAATAAAATTTAACTATTTAACCAAAAGTCATTCTAAATACAACACTGATATAGAAATAGTAAAAGGAGAAATAGAAAAGGCTGCCATGTGAATAATGTAAATGTTTATATGTTAAAGATCTTGAAAAAATAAATAATTGAAACAGATATGTAAGTTAAAACAATGTATTATTAATATAGCAAAGTAAAACATTTTAATATAAATAATAAGGGCCAATAGGGAGATCATTTGGGAATTTTTCTACTGAGATTTCACAGAGTCAATTGTGGGGTCCTAATTAATGTTCTCTACTTCTCCAGGTTCTCATAATCATTGTAATGGCTACAAAGAACCCACAGACAAAAAAATCACAATTAAAGAGTTTATTAAGGAAATTAATAGGCTGTAATGCCAGTGAAAAATACTCAGGCAGTTGTTCAGCAGGACATGTTTCAAAATTCTTTCAGGTCTGTTAATATATGCCAAACATGATCTATCACTCTGTAATCCTCATCTCTAAAACATTCAGCTCAGCTCCGTGGTTCTAAAAACCCAGCTCCCTGAATGAAGTGCCCAGAGTCCCCTCCCCGTTCTCCAGTAAGCCTCAGTTCAAAGGCACTCAACTCCACTTTGTGGGTCAGCTAGCCCAGCTTCTTGAATTAAGTGCCCAAAGAGAAGTTCACCAATCTGTTCCATGCTCTGAGTTCCTGGCTCCTGATTCCGCCCCCCTCCCTGCTACTTTAATGCTATATCTGTCTGCTGGATCCAGATATTCACTGACCAGGGATTTTGAGTTTATAGGATATGCTTCACTCCTGGATCTTGCTGGTAATGAGACACCTCCTCCTGGTTCTCAGAAGGATCATTTTACGCGCAGAAGGGTAACATTGCAGGGAATCCTTTTAACATGTGAACAGGATTCACTAACAGGTAAATTCTACCAGTATCTTTCCACACCTACTTATGAAACTCATGCAGGAGGTCGTCATTTGGTGTGAGTTATAGACGTTGGCTAGAATAGCTACATTAAAAATTTCACTGAATCTAAACCAAGAAGAAAGGAAGATACACAGTGCATTAAACAGCATATAAACATTTATGTCTTAATAATGTTGCTGCTAGGTGTCCATTGCTGTAACACCGTGTCAATTCGTTGCATGGAGGGTCTTTTTCTCTTTTGCTGCTATTTGACCTTACCAAGCATAATATCATTTTCCAGGGACTGGTCTCTCATGAAAACATGTACAAAATACTTCAGAAAAAGGTCTCATCATCTTTGCTTCTAAAGAACATAATGCGATGCGCCAGTCAAGGCACAGTGTAGCACCGATGAAACACAATTTCCTCTAGTTCTTTAATCTTCCCCACCCCTCACTATCATGACCCCAATTCCACCTCACCAATCTGGCTAGACCATTGCAAGTACACAGGTACAGATAAGAGCTGGAAGTACAGGGAATCCTGAGATAAAACCCTCAGGACCAAGATTGAGAGTAGACATACCAGGA
>NW_022111369.1:90299709-90304831 GCF_000313985.2 Echinops telfairi
TAGTTTTGGAACCTATCCTATGGTATCCTTTGAATAAATATTTCTCTACATTAACTTGGATGAGAATATATGAAGTAAGCTGAACCACACACTGGTTTCAAAGATATTTAGTTTTTCTGAATCACTTTCTACACTGGCGTGGGTCATCACCAGATGACACAGAGCCCATAACACAGCAGCATAATAATTAGTATATGGACAAAAATACAAATAATGTGTAAGAAGGAAAATACCTCCAACAACATTCAAAAAGGCAGGGAAGAATTTTCTGTCATGGAACCAATGAAATACTTGCATCCAGAAAAGATTCAGGTCATGTCTATAGGGTGGACAACTGGCCAAGTATCGAGTTTGATCGAGCTTAGTCCATATTACAATGGTTTTTGTCTGATAGTAAGGCTATTTGGGTCTCTGGCCTGTGGCTGGAGTGGGCCTGGCAGTGGCTCACTCTGACTAGACACTCTGCAGATGGATTTAGAGCTCTCACCACCCCCCACAGCCCTCCACACATTGGGTGTTCATCTTTGCTCTGATGCTTTTCTCCTCACCATATACAAATCTTGTACCTTGGATCACACAAGCTGGTGCGCTTCTTCTGTGTGGACTTAGTTGACTCCTTGCTTAGATGGCTGCTAGAATACAAGCCTTTAAGACCCCAGACACTATTCTGATTCATAGCTGGGCACCATCTGCTTTCTTCATCACATTTTGCCGTAGCACCTTTACCTTCAATGATCATTTGATGAAGGTGAGTATTGAGCAGGGCCATGATGTAAGAACTGATTGTTCCTAAATTGAGACTAGGATTTAGTTAGAGCTCAAAACCCATGCCTTTTTTAATTTGTTTGATTACTTAATTATGCTGTAATTTCAGAGCCAATACATATGTCATACCATTCCATAGGTCTATCATGTCAAACATAATTTTACAATCTCTTCCGTAATCATACATGTCATCCAAGCTACTTTTACTTCCTGGACTTCTTGATAACATCTCTCTCTTATCTCTCCCATCCTTTATATACTCCTTCCCACAAACCCTTGTTATATTTTCTTTCCCTGCAGGTGCAACATCCCTGGGTTTCATTTACTGCAAACTAAAGAAACAATAACACAGCTTCAAGAGCTCCATAGGTGACATGCCTCTGAGGTAGAGCCTTATAGAACAAGCATAGCGGAGTAGAACAGATGGCCTTCACCGGATTTCCGGGATGATACGTATCTTAATACAGCATACAAGGCATTGATGTACCAAAACCTTGTTTGTTCACCAACCAAAAGTACTCCACTCTTGGTACCACTGCCTTGACACTGTGTGTTTTCCGGCTTAAGTCCTCAGGTTACAAGAGTGTCTGGTGGAGGGTCTAGTTCACCCAGTGGGGTTCCCCTTTGAGGTCTCAGAGATGCAGCCTCTGGAGCATGAGGTGCTCCCTGAAGATATAGGATTCAGGGCCCTGATGGTCTGCAGCATCTGGCCTTTGTTCCCAGCGCATCCCCAGATGCCCTTGGTCAGTCCTGCTCTCCCGCCTTATGCCACTGAAGACCCTACCTACCTACCTAATGTTCCGAAGAGCATCCTCAATCCTCCTCCCCCACCTGGCGGTCAGCCCTCCTTCCTCTCACCCCAAGAGAAATGCACCTATGTTCACCCAAACGTGACCATCCTCCCCTCCTACGATGCTCCTCCCATCAGTAAGCCTCATCCCTCAGACAGGGCTGCCTCGCTCTCCAGGGGACCTCACCCCAGATCCACATGGCTACCACTCAGCAGACAGCTCCTGCCCCTCTCCCAGACCACTTGATCTCCACTGTGGTGAGGTGACCTCCAGCTAAGTGACCTACCCTATACTTTCCTGGAGCAGGTGAGGTGCAGTTCATTGGCACTGCTCTGGCTCTTTACCAGGCTGTCTGGTCTCCTGCCAGAAGACTGGATGTTCCTGACTTCTTGAGGCTGAGCTACTGCAGGGGACTCATGCAGCATATGTCCTTTTGTGCTTGACAACTTCACTCAGCACAATATCCTCCAGATCACTCTAGCAGTTGAGCTGTTTCGTGGTTTCATCGCTGTTCGTTAGAGATGAGTCATATTCCATTGTGCCTATGTACCAGATTTTTTTAATCTAATCATGGACTGATGGAAATTTAGGCTGTTTCTGGCTTATTGCTATTATGAACTGTGCTTTGATGAACACGAGGGAGCAAAGTCCATTCATGATGTTTCTTATTTTGGGGGGGTGTAAGCACAAGGATGCTACTGTTGGGTTATATGGTAATTCAGTTTCCATCCGTTTTAAGCATCACCATATGGCCTTCCATAGTGGCTGTATGTCATTACAAGAGTAGCAGCAGTGGATAAGACATCCTATCTCACCACACCTGCTCCAACATTTGTTGTTCTCAGTTTGTTTTACTTTTTTAATTGGACTACAGTGATGGATGTCAGGTGGTACCTATTGGTTGCTTTGAATTGCATTTTCCAAAGGCTAATGACCAGGAGCATATCCTCATATGTTTATTAGCCATTGAAGGGGCATCCTTTGTGAATCTTCTGTTCAGGTCTTTTACCCACTTTCTCAGAGGGCTATTAGTTTGTTGC
Organism: Echinops telfairi; assembly: GCF_000313985.2. NCBI lineage: Eukaryota > Metazoa > Chordata > Mammalia > Afrosoricida > Tenrecidae > Echinops > Echinops telfairi. The sequence continues at coordinate 90,302,306 of NW_022111369.1, forward strand.
TGTTGTTGTTGTTGTAAACTTGTAGAATTCCATAGATCTTAGTAATTAGTCCTTTGTCTATTACGTCATTACTAAATATCTTTTCCTAGTCTGTGGGTTCTCTTTTGAATCTTTCAATAAAGTCTTTCAAAGTACACAAGTGTCTTAATAGTCCCCATTTGTCTATTTTATCTTCCACAGCGTGAGTTTCCATTGTTAATTCTGATAACCCATATGTTCCCTGCACTGACAGCTTTGAGTTTAGTTCTTTGATCCACTTTGAGTTTGTTTCTGTGCGGAGTGAGAGGTGGTATTTGGATATCCTGGTTTTCCAATACCATTTATTGCAGAGTACAGCTGCTTCCCATTTAATGCTTTTGGGTCCTTTTTCAAAAATCAATTGTCTTAAAAAAATCAATTTTCTCTATGAAGCTCTTTTTCTTTCTGTTCTGATCCATTGGTCTGTGTATCTATTGTTATATCAGTAGCAGGGGGTTTTGAGAACTGTGGCTGTATAATAGGTTTTGAAGTCAGGTAGAGCAAGACCACCTACTTTATTCTTTTTGAGGAGTTCTTTGCCTATCCTGGGTTTCTTCTCTCTCCATATGATGTTGGTAATCATTTTCGGAATAAAGTTGTTAGCGATCAGAATAGACTTTCTCCAACAGATGGCAGGTTAATATGCCCCCACATGAATACTCTATACTGAAAGACTGCTTTGGAGAAGAAATAATCAGGAAAAGGAAAATGTGAATGATCTAAAATCATTAGCTAGAACTACTGACATTTACTTATGGTGACTCTTTATTATGTCATGCGAATGTTAATTGCCACCACCTGTCAGTTTGTTTTACTTTGACAACTTGTCTGTTGCTGTGATAGTAAAATCAATGGTCCTGATATATAAATGGCAGCAAACCCAAAGCCAAACTCACTTCCATAGAGTTGATGCTAACTCACAGAACAGGGTAGAATTATGTCCATGGTTTCCCTAGACTGTGACTCTTTATAAGAGTAGAAAGCCCTGCCACCAAGGTCACCCCAAATGAATAGGTTCCAGGGAAGTTTCCAGCCTAAGACCAGACTATGATGATGGAATCAGCTGTCCACTTGGGAGGAAGAATGCCCTGAAACCTTATGCATAATTTCAAAACATTGTCAGATACTGAAGACCTAACGAATGGAATTAGAACCTTGACAGTTGTGCCAGAGGATGGACCCCCAGGCCACAACACAGTTGAAATGTAACTGAGGAAGAGCTGCTTCTTCAAAATAAAGTAGACCATGGTGACATGAACAGAGTAGTCTCTGGGAGTAAAGGCTTCTAAAGCTTCATTTGCTGATGAGACACAACTCAAAATGAGAAGAAAGAGGTGCAAAAATCTACTAATAATCAGAACTTGGAATGTGCAAAATATGAGTCTAGGAAAATTTGAGGTTTTCAAAAATGATGGGGTCACAAATAGTTGGATATCCTAGCATTGATGAGCTGAATTGATTGGTATTGGCACTCTAAATCAGATGATCATAGGGTTTACTTTGCATTCAGTGTAAAAAAAGAACATTTCCAGGTGGATCTTGAAGTACAATGCTGTCTGTGATAAGATATCATCTATCCATCTGCCTTCAAGGAAATACAATCAATAGAGCTATTACTCAAATTTATGCACCAGCCATGATTTTCAGTCTGAAATGGAGTAAAGAAGCAATACAGATATAATTGGAAATCAAAAGTTGGAAACACAGAGAAAGAAACAGTAGTTGGAGACAATGGATTTGGTTATAGAAACTAAGTTGGAGATTCCATGATAGAATTTTGTAAGACCAATGAATTTCTCAGTGTGTACCCTTTTCAACAACATAAACTGCCACTTTGCACGTGGACTTTTCCAGACAGAATAGAAAACAATATAATTGACAATGTCTGTGGGAAGAGCTAATGGAGAAGCTCAATACCATCAGCTAAATCAAGCTAGCTGCTGAGTGTAGAACCAGCCATAAAATGTTCCTATGTTAAGTTCAGGTTGAAGCTAAAATAAACAAATCAGTAAAGTAAAACCTGGAGTCTATCTCAACTGAATTTTGAGAGCATCTCAGGAACAGATATGCTGCATTAAACACAAATGTCAGGAGACTTAATGAGCTGTGGGAGGACATCAAGAACATCATTCATGAGAAAGAAAAATGTCATTAAAAAGCAAGAAAACATCAAATGGAGGTCAGAAGAGACTCTGAAACTTGCTCTTTATCTTATACGTAGTTGTGGTTGTTAGATGCCATCTAGGCGGTTTCTACGCATAGTGACCTTATACAAAACACAAGGAAGCACGGCATGGTCCCGTGCCACCTTCACAATTGTTCCTATGCTTAATCCCATCGTTGCAGTCACAGTTGCAGTCCACCTTGATGAAGGCCTTCCTCTTTTTTGCTGCCCTTCTACTTCCCCAAAGGAGATACCCTTCTTCAGGGCTTGGTCTCTCCTGACAACATATCCAAAGGGAGTAAACTGAAGCGTTATGGCAGCACTTCTTCCAAGCAGATGGATTT
>NW_022111369.1:90306471-90327069 GCF_000313985.2 Echinops telfairi
GCCAACCCTCCTCCCTTCCCCTATCTCCCACACTCCCATGTCCCTCCAGGGCCATTAATCCTCAAAGTAAAATCCTTCCTTTTCAGCACTTGAAAGAGGTACTGAGCACCAAATTTGCCTATCGCAACATGTCTTTTGATCTCTTGACTGCTGCTTCCACGAGAATTGATTTTGTATTCAAGCAAGATAAAATCCTTGACATTTTCAACTTTTTCTCCATTTATCATGATGCTACATATTGGGCCAATTGTGAGGATTTGGATCTTCTTTACATTGTGTTGTAATCTACAATGAAGGCTGCAATCCTTGATCTTCATCAGCAAAGTCTTCAATTTCTCCTCACATTCAGCAAGCAAAGTCATACCACATTCATATTGCAGATTTTTAATAAGCCTTCCTCCGATCCTGATGTCACATTCTTATTTATATAAACCAAATTATTTGGTTACTTTCTCTGATTGAATAAGTATGGTAAGAGGATACAACCCTGCTACATGCATTTTAAACTATGCAGTATTTAAACCATGCAGTATTCCCTGACAGACAAACTGAAAGTCAGGACAATTAGTAGAGAAGTCATCAAGAAGATAGTGTAAAATATTATATTGAAATGTTCAAAGATTTAGAGTTAGAAAAAAAGAGGAAGATACAATCAGCTTATCTTAAACTGAAATACCCCAAGGCGGAAAAATATCAGGCTTCAAATTGTATTGCAGTATTGAAAGATTTTATGGGCAACTATTGATGCTGCAAGAAGCATCAAAAGAAGAAGGAAAAATACACAGAATCACTTCACCAAAGAGAACTAGTCAAGATGACACCATTTCAGTAGGTATTGTATGAGCAAGAAACAATGGTACTGAAGGAAGAAGTTCAAGCTGCACTGAAAACAGTAGCCAAAACAAAGGTTCCAGGAATTGAAATGTCGAAAAATTTCAAGAGGCTAATGAAGCAGTGGAAGCACTTCCTCTTCTATAATAGGAAATTTGAAAGGGAGCTACTTGGCCAACTAACTGGAATACATCCCCAACTTTACTCATTCCAAGGAAATTCTGTTGGTAGCCCAACAGAATGCTCAAAATATTGCATGCATGTAAATTTTTGGTGAAGACTATCAAAACTCTATTGCTGCAGTACATTGACAGGAGCTGCCAGAGGTGCAGGTAGGATTCAAAAGAAGGCACAAAACAAATATCTTTGCTGATGTCACATGGATCTTGGCTGAAAGCAGAGCATACTAGAAAGATATTTGCTTGTGTTACATTGACTATGCCATGACATTTGACTGTATGGATCATAACAACTGTGGATAACCCTGAGAAGAACGGGAATGGCAGAGCACTTCATTGTGCTCATTTGGAACTTATTCATGGATCAAGAGGCATTTGGTGAATATAATAAGAGAATACTGAATGGCCGAAAATTAGGGAAGGTCTGCATCAGGGTTGTATCACTCTATAAAGTGAAAAGTAATCAGAGAAGCTGGATTAAAAGAAGAATGTGGCAACAGGATTTGAAAAACACTTATCAACACCCTGCAATATGCAAAAATCACTAACTTGATAAAAATAACTCACTTGTTGAAAGTGAGAAGGCCTTGAGGCACCTACTGATGGAGATGAAGGATAACAGCCTTCAGTATGGATTACCACTCAATGTAAAGAAGATCTAAACCCTAACAACTAGACGAATAAGTAACAACATGATAAATGGAGAAAAGGTTGAAGCTGTCAATGGTTTTGTCTCGCTTTGACCCACCACAGTTAAAAGATCAAAAAGGACTTACATTAGGTATATCTGCTGCAGAAGACCTCTTTAGAGTGTTGGAAAGCCATGATATTTTCAATTGCCTCGTATGCATGTGAAATTTATATATTGAATAAGGAAGACCAAAGAAGAATGAATTCATTTGAATTGATACAGAAGAATATTGAAGTTATCATGGATTGCTAAAAGGACAAACTGATCTATCGTGGAAGAGGTCCACCCAGAGTTATTCTTAGAGGCAAAGATGATAAGACTTTGTTTTACTTACTTTGAACATATTTTCAGGACCTGTTCTTGGAGCAGAAGAACATTATGCTTGGTAAGGCAGAGGAGCATTGTAAAATAGGAAAGCCCTAATTGAGATGGATTGACATCTTGCAACAAATGGCTCCCGGGGAGGAACAATTGTAATGGTGATACAGGACTGGACAGTGTCTCGTTCTGTTGTGCATAGGGTCACTATGTGTCAGAACTTACTCAGTGGGCCCTAACAAGAACAACAAGCTTTCAACTGTGTGGATGATTAAAGACTATGGAGAGCCTTCAGAACTAGGCAAATTCCAGAGTACTTTATCATGCTCTTGCAGAACCTACACATGTATCAGGAGGGATCTGACAAAGTGAATAAGTGGGTAGTGAAAGCTTTAATGTGAGCAGGATTGTATTCTCTTATACTTATTAAATCTGTATGCTGAGAAAATCATCAGAGAAGCTAGCTTATATGAAGAAGAATGTGGCATCAGAATGGAAGAAGGCATATGAACAGCCTGTGCTCTGTGTGCAACATCACTTTGCGAGCTGAAAGTTAGAAGAACTTTAAGCACTTGCTGATAAAGACAAGGATTTCAGCGTTCTATATGTAATAGAACTCAATGTAAAGAGACCAAAATCCTCACAAATAGACCAATAGTTAACGACTTGGAACTTGACATGGATTTGATCTTGCTTGAACTCACCACCAATGTTTATAGAAACAGCAGTTAAGAGACCAAAGGATGTGTTGCATTGGGCAAATCTGTAGCAAAAGAAGTCTTTAGAGTGTTGAAAAGCAGCGACTTTGCATTGAGCACTAAGCTGCTCCTGAATCAAGCCATGCTATTTCCAACTTCCTCATAGGTCTGTGAGAGTAGACATGTGATAAGGAAGGCTGGAAACGAACCTTTGAATTGTGGAGCTGGCAAGGAATATCAAAGGAATCTTGGCCTCTGAAAAGGACAAATGGATCTATCTTGGAAGCAGTAAGGATCAGAAGACTTCCTCTTACATACCCTTGGACATGTCAGCAGTCACCAGGCCCTGGAGGAGGACACCAGGATTGGTAAATAGGAGGGAAGAGAAAAAGAGAAAACTCGACAAGATGGATTGACACAGTGGCTGTAAGAAGATCAAGGACAGGACCAATTTTGAGGATGGAGGGATCTGAGCAGTGTTTCTTTCTGTTGTGCATGGGTTGCTATGGATTGGAACCCACTGGATGGCCCCTAAGAACACTATTAATTGACTGTAATATGTTTCCTTTCTATTTTAAGTAGAATAAATAGCTTACAATCAAACTCAAAATTACTGCCATTAAGTAAATTCCAACTCATTGGGATCCTATAGGACATGTTAAGGAGAACTGCGCTTGTGGGTTTCCTAGTCTGTAAATATTTACAGGACAGAAAAGTCCATCTCTCTCCTGAGGCGCAGCTACTGAGTTTGAACTGCCCACCTTTCTGTTAGCATGTCAACACCTAACCCACTCCTTTACTAGTGCCCCTTATTATATACTGTAGTTACATATAAAATAAAGACACTGTGTTTTTGCTGCCTATATAAATCATAGCGGAATACATGTGCAATGTCAAGGTACACATACATGTATGCCTACCCAAGCACACCTATGACCTCAAAATGACCAATATTCTCTCTTTAAATTTCAAGTAACCTATATTTAATTTCTGTTTTCCTACAAAATAATCTAGAGAAAAAATGTATTTTTTAGTCCTGATAAGTTTTATATTTCATTTATTCTACTAATTTTTTGCAGTTAAATATATAAATAAAGTTTGAAAACCAAGCACTAAGCATGTACCTATCTCAAAATCATTATCAACTTACTTAATTATGAATAATTGGCAAAATTTTTCTTTTCTGGAGAAGTTTGCGCAGTCAAGCATATTTAGTTAAAGTCGGTATTCAGGGATTTTTCTCCCCCTTAAAAGAGGCAAGAGATATCAAGTTTCTAATTCAGGAAGCATCTGGAGTCAGCATGGAGTTGTGCAGCTCATTAGAGTGCTGTAGCTGTATGGGAGATTTTCTTCCTTGCTCCTTGATGCGAAGTTCAAGTGTTCATATTTCCTGCCTTGTCATTATAGGGTATAAAATGTGCTGCAGAATTTGGATTTTTGGAAAGCAACTGGCGTGACATTCGATCTCATTAGCAAAAGAACATTTCACAAATTATCACTGAATAAGATGCTATTCAATCTATCTTCTTAACCTGAAACAAAAACTCAGCATATTTCTTGTGTGAATATGTGTGTGCACACACATGTGACTATTAAGAAGGCCATGAAATGTTGGATGCAAAATATGATCTTTGTTCCCATACTTTATACTTTTTTTTATGAGAATCAATATTGAACAAGGAAAAAAAATCTAAAACATAAAATGTCTGAGTCGAATTGAAGTTGAAAATGAGCAAAGTTTGCAACAAAAAACAGGTACCAAATAAAGTGCTATTCACCATTGAATTTAAATCTTAGTCTAGTGTAGAATTTATTCCAATACCTGGAGGATATAATTTTCTAATGTGCTATTTTGATTATGTCCTAAGAATAATTAATTCAGTGTGTGAATTTGTAAGATCTTTCATGTTGGGTTACAAGTTTTACAGGACTGGTTATGAAATACTTTATATTTTCCATAATATCATTTATTTATTTAATATCATTTATTATTTATTTCATATCAATATTATTATTTATTTCAAATCAATATTATACTGTTCCAAATTCCAATTATCTATTTATTGTGAATTATGTGGAGAGAATTTTTGTTGCTTTTGAAAAATTATTTTATTGATTGAGATGAATATTTACAGGGAAAATCAGGAAGTTTACATTCAGCAATTCATGTGCATTTTGTTTCAACTCATACATTTCAATCTCTCAATGTGCTATAGCCAGTCCCACTTCATCTCAGTCAGTGTTTCCTGTTTCCTTACCTCCTCCTTTATTTGGGTCAGTACTGACATTTGGTCTTTAATGGTTGATTATTCTGAAGGGTAATGAAGGGCCATACTCTTAGGGATCTCAGCAGTCTCCCCAAAATATCATGGGTCGTTTTAATGACTTTTACCTTGGTTTCAGTTTCACCCCATGCTGGCCTAGACCTCTAATGAAGATATTTTTTTAATCAACACATATTTGAAGGAAAAGTTAAGTTTCTTCTTGTTTTAACATCAATTAGTTTGATCTTTTATTTTCAAATAACAGTTTTATGATAGAATTGAATTTTTTCAATTCAAAAAATTTTTTTCAATTCAAAAAAATTTTTTTACTTTTTAAATTTAGAATTCATCTCATTCCACTTCCAAAATATATATTTTATTTTAAATTATGGAAAATAAGGAGTTTTACTATTGCAGAAGTTTTCTGAGTCAATATAGGTGGTTAGTATAACATCTAATTTAATGTTTTTTTCCATATTATTATACACTGAAAATAGTAATGAGAATGCCATTGTTTATGCTGTCAAGTTAATTCTAGCTTCTATGCCCTTCATGGTATTAGAAAATTTCATTTAAGATCTAAAATTCGTGGTCACAGATTGTTCACACTATTATTTTTGTATATACAAGATTCATGGGATCAGTAGAGACCTTTATTTGTTTATTATGATATTTTGTTTATTTATATAATACATTTTCTGTCTTTCTCTTCTTTTTAAAATAGTCTTATTAGACTTTATCAGTTCCACCCATTTTTCCAAATAATAAGCTTTCCTCTTAGTTGATTTCTGTGTTGTATTTTTGTCTTCAAATTCATTCTTTGGAAGTTTATTTTACCACAAATAAACATTCATTTAGATGTTAATTTTTTCTCCTTTTTGATATAGGAGAATTACTTTTCTTTCTATATTTTTCAAAGATCAAAAACGTATGGTATTCCTTACAGCTTTCAATGTTCCTACCATGTATAGTCTGTGCTGTAAATACCTCTTTAAGCACTAGTTTCATTGAGTTTATCTTTGGAAAATTTATTTTCATCGTTTTAGTAATTAAAAATATTCCCTTCAGATTTCTTTCAGCAACCACATATTAAGACTAGCATGTAGTGAGTGGTTGCTAATACAGTTCATTCTAATTGCCATCCTGCTTTCTGAGCCATCCCACAATGCTCAGGCTGCCTCACACTCCCAGCAAGAGAGAGAAGCCAGAAGGGGAGCACATCCTATGAGCCAAGAGAGTCCTGTGTATTGAAGCTCCTTAAACCAGAAACGGCCGTGGCAGCAGAAGAACAGCAGCGTACAGAACAAGAGCAAGAGTAGGAGACAGCGGTATGGACTTTCCAACCCACAAAGCAAATAAAGCTGAGTGCTTTAGGCTAGTTGTGGACTGAGGTGCTTCTGGGTACTTAATTAAGAAAATGGGATTTGAAAACCACAGAGGCGTCTTAGGATTGAGACTAATAGTGGAGTGGCATACCTTTTGGGGCATTTATTGACGTTGCCTATACATTGCAGGGGCTAGACTAAGTAGCTGAGGTCCAGAGAGGGCTGCCATAGGCACAGTAGAGGAGACACTGTCCTGACTGAATAATTGTATCCTGGATGATTCTCCCCGCATTGTAACCTCTTTCCCTATTACATCTCATAATCCTGAGAACCAATCTCTAAGTTCTATGTGCCACTAAAATGAATTGTTTTAACCCGGCCACAGAAGAGGAGTGGGATGAGAGGGACTGTTCGCGTCTGACCTCAGCCTCATAGCAATCTGCCTGTGGCCATTAGCCTTCGGAACCAAAGGAGGTCATATGTGCCCCCATGACATTGTTTCCTCAGTAATTGACAAATTGTAGTGTGGATATAACCAAAGCAAAGACATTTGATGTACTCACTGATTAAGATCCAAGACTAAATCAGGATACATTAGAACTCAATAAGAATAATTAATAAATTCTTACAACTGACACAATAAGCGAGATCATAATATTGGTGCTTTTGTTAGATGTCATTGTGTCATGCCACATCTCCTCTGTCAGTTTGTCATGGTGGGGTGAATTATGTGTTTCTATGATGCTGGACAGTGAACAGGTTTCAGCAGAGCTTCCAGACGAAGAAGAGACTCTGGTGATGTAGTAATAAGCAGTCTACTTCTGAGTAATTAGCCACCGGAAACCTTATGAACAGAACAGGAACGTCAGATACTGAAAACCTACTGAAAATAAGCAGAATGATTTTCAGAGACGGTGCTAGAAGATAAGCCCCTCAGGTCAGAAGGAACTCAAACTATGACAGAGGTGGGGCTGCCTTCTCAGACTAGAGTCGACCACAGTCGTACAGAAGGAGTAAAACCTGTGGAGTAAAGCCTGCGGGACCTTCACTTGCTGCTGGCGCATGACCCAAAATGAGAAGAAACAACTGCAAACATTAGTGAATAATCAGAACGTGGGATGTACAAAGTCTGAATCTACAAATTTTGAAGTTGTGAAAAATTAAATAGGAGGCAGAAAAATTGACATTCTAGGCTTGATGTTTTTAGGTGCTGTTGTCTATTCCTACCCATGAGTACCCTATGCATAACCGAATGACACACTGCCCAGTCCTGAACCTTCCTCGCAATTGTTCCTATGCTTAGAGTGTTGCAGCTACTGTGACAATCAGCTCATTGACAGCCTTCCTCTTTTCACTGCTCCTATACTTTAACAAGCATGAAGCCCTTATGCGGGACTAGTCTCTATTAAAATAGACATGTACTTGCCATTTTGAATCAGAATAACATATGGTTTACTATGCTGTGAATGACACAATTAATAGGAATGGAGGCTCATTCATCATCAAAGAAAACATTTGAAAATCTAAATTGAAGCACCATGTTGTCTTAAAATGCTTATATCTATCTACATTCAAGGAAATCCAATGAATAAAAGTATTATTCAGATTTATGCACCAATCATAGTCAATAATGAAGAAATTGAATTCTACCATTGTCCTCAGTCTTAAATTGATTGAACATGTAAACAAGATGCATTGATAACCATTGGTGATCAAAATACAAAATTAAGAAACAAAAAGGATAGAACAATATTTGGAAAATATGGTCTGAGTGATAGAAATGAGGGCAGAGATCACATGGTAAAATTTTGCAAGGTCAAAGATTTCTATATTGGAGCACCTTTACAGCCCCCCCGCCCCCCAAGAGACAAAGGAGAAGCTCAATAATGGCATCAAAACTGAGGTCAAGGGAGGACTGCACAAGAGACTATCAACTGCTCACGTGTTAAATCAGGTTGAAGCCGAAGAAAACTAAAACATGCCCACATGAGCTTATATTCTTAATTCTATCCCACCTGAATTTTAAAAACATCTCAAGAACAGATTTCACAAGTTGAACACTAATGACAGAAGACTTGGAGAACTATGGGATGACATTGAGGTCACATGTCAAGAAAGTAAAAGGTCATTAAAAATAAAAGGAAACAGAAATCAAAGTGGATATCAGAAGCGACTCTAAAACTTGCTCTTTGTCACAGAGTAGCTAAGGCACTAACACAGCTGAAGCATTAAACACTAATGAACGAAGTCCCAGTAAGTTGTTGGAAGACATCAAGAAAATCATATGTGAAGAAATCAAAAGGTTATGGAAAAGAGAGGAAACTCTAAAGAGACCAAAATGGATTTCAGAGGACACACTGAAAATTTCTGTTAAATATAGAGTAGCTAAAGTGAATGGAAGAAATAAAAGACCAAACTCAATATAAGAAAAGAGTCTGAAACTTCTCTTTGCATGTAGAGTAGCTAAAGCAAATGGGAGAAATGATAAAATAAGAGATGAACAGAAAATTTCAGAGGGTAATTCAAAAAGTTATTACAATGAGATATGCAAACACCTGGAGTTCAATAGCCAAAAATGAAGAACAAAGTCAGCATATCTTAAGTTGAAAGAAATTAAGAAAAAAATGCCTTGAGTTACTATTTTGAATAATTCTATGAACAAAACTTTCAACAATTCAGGAAGCATCAAAGAAGATGGGAGGAATACCTAGAGTCACTATACCAAAAAGTATTAGTTGGCAGTTAAGCATTTCAAGAGGCAGCATAAGATCAATAGCCAGAGGTATTAAATGAAGAAATCAAAATTACGCTAAAGGGTTAGCAGAGAACAAAGCTCTTGGAATTGTTGAAATACCAACTGAAGTGTTTAAACAAGTGAATGAAGCGCTGGAACCACTCAATGGTCTATACCAAGGAATTTGGAAGAAGGCCATGTGACAAATGACGAGAAGAGACTCTTGTTGCACCCATTCCAAATACAGGTGACTCAACAGAATGTAGAAATAATCAAAAAAAGATCATTCATATCATATGCAAATAACATTTTGCTGAAAATCAACTATCAAAAAATACATGGGGCAGAATAAGGGAATACCACGTGGTTTAAAATCAGAAAAGATATTTCTCTGAGTTCTGTCATTTCTGTACTTATTCAATATGTATGCTGTAAAAATAATCTGAGAAACTACACTACAGGAAGAAGAACATGGCATTAAGATTGGAGAAATGATTATTAATAGCCTGGGATGTACAACTGACACAATGTTGAAAGTGGAAAGCAAGGAGGATTTGAAGCCTTCACAAATGAAAATCAGATACTGCAATCTTCAGTATGCATTTCTACTTAATGTAAAGAAAACTAAAATCTTCACAGCTGGACTAATTATAATAATCCAAGAAAATAATTGTCATGGTATCAATTACACTATTTTCTTTACATCCATAATGAGTCATCCTGAAAGCAGCCGACATGAACCCATATTGCACTGGGTAAATCTGCTGCACGTGACCACTGTAACGTAGTAAGAGACAAAATCGTCACTGTGAGGACCACTGAGTACCTGACACAAGCCATGGCATTTTCTGTGGTCTTATATGTATGTGAAAACTGCACAGTGAATGAGACCACAGAAGAATGGATGCAATTGAACCAGGATGTTGGCAGAGGCTATTGAAAGCGGCCTGGCCTGCCTGAAGGACAAACAAATCCGTATTTGAGGAAGAAAACTAGGAGCTCTCCTTGGAATGAAGGATGCTCAGCATTCCTCTTTCATTCTTTGGACACATTATCAGGAAAGATCAGTCCCTGAAAAATATCATTGTGCTTGGTAACATAGAAGGTCATCCAAAAAGGGGACCATCAACCAGATGAACTGATGGCCCTGCGGCTGCAGGACTGGCTCCAACATGTCAACAGTTGCGAGGATGGGCAGTGTTGTCTTCTGTTGCATAAGTGGTAGCCACGAGTCACAACAAAACAGGCAGCACCTGCGTCCCTATTATTCGTTTACCACTTGTGAACAAGACTACCTATAAGAATAGGTTCCAGGTTTAGACTATGGTATATTGATATATTATATTAAGTGGGAATTTATTCATTTACTATGTTTTAAAATGAAAGCTACAAAGGTATCTTGGAATCAGAAAGATATTTTTTCTCTGTGGAAAGATATAGCAGAAGTCTGCAGTTCAGCAGTTTTCCGGCCTCTGTACAATCTAGGACATGGTTCCTCTTCATTAGAATCCAATGTTTGCTATTTCCTCCCCAAATTGTTAAAGCATAACTTAATCTGGATAAGAATCTAAACACTCTTATGGGACTAACGTAAACAAATGAATCACTTATTGTAGTGGCACCACAATCACATTTTAATTTCTTTCAATTTTATATAAATGGTTTTCTTAAAGGTGCCTAAGATAAGGACATGGTAAATGAATGATATCCCACTTAGTAGTCAGAAGTAAAACATGGAACAATACCATGCCATTAATTTTCTTCTTTGTTGTCATCTGGCTCTACCATTTATCCTTGGCCATCTGTAGCTTAATTGGGCTGGTGCCATCTATGCATAAATGACCAAATGGAGTCATCCTCGCCATTGTATCCTGATTTGTGGTACAGCAAAGAAAAGGAATATATATCCAACATTCCTCGTACTCAGCTCATTGTCCACTTGTCAGAACAAATTGAGATTGTGTTCTCAGAGAGTGCCTCCACACCAGCTCACTCTCTTAGAAAATTTTTAGCTTGACAAATTTTTCTGTGCATTTCTGGTTAAAAATAATCATTGGACTTCTATTGTTCATCTAAAAAGAAAACAATTGTTTTTGTAAACCAAGTTCTGAAAAATTAAATACAATCTTAAATAGTTGGCACAATTTTACAATGCAGACATGAAAAATGTTTGATATTTTTTGGTCAGACACTTTAGGGTTTAAGATGATGCATTAAACAGTGTAGAAAACAAATACATAGGGTTCTAACCTATAATTAAAAAGCTCTCAACTTTTGATTTTGGGGAGGGGAAATCTAGAAGTGTTCAGTGTATGATTCATATGGGAAAACAACAGCAGACCTGAGTCACAGAGTGATCAATGCACAACACACATTTTAATGAAATGCACATATCAAGAATAGGTCAGGGGGCACCAATCTGAAGTACTTATTACCCAACAGATGCTTCCATTAATAAATGGTGCAACCTTGGACTAGTCAACTGATATAGTTCTCAGTCTTATGAATAAATTAGAGGATCTAAAATGAGATAATGACAAATGCTTTTTGGACATTATTCACAAAAATGACTTCATTATAGAGTACATCTTAGATGAATTAAAAAGCATAAATAAGATGTCTTCTTATAACTTGTGAGTACAGGAGTTTTGTATGTATAAAAGATTGCAAGGCACATTTCCTACATATCAGCTATCTAGGTAGTCTTTAAAAATAGCTTTCTCATACCTATGTAAATGAAAGTATATTGAGAAACTGACAGAATGATCCCTACTCCACTTAAAATAAGCCAATATAAAATAAAGCTTTTTTGTATAAGCAACCCATCTTCTATCAATATTCTCTTAAAAGAGAAGCTACAATGATAACAAATAAACTTATTTAGGAAAAGAAAAACAAAAGAACTCAGAGTTTCTTAAATGTTTTCTCATTTACAGTAAGTTCAATTTACACGTTGATAGAACCAGCAAATGGTAAACTACAAACAGCAAACACATTTGTTGTGAGCACCAGACTAAAAAGTCACCAGTTGGACCATTAACGTGTTTTCCGCCTTTCACATCTGTTTTCCTCCCTTCTTCCGGTTGCTCTTCATTCTCTTTAAATTCCTTTGCTACCTAAGGCCTACTGGTCCACACACCCTTGTCGCTTTCCTTTGACGTTATTCTGCAAAAAAATGAAGGAAATCACTCCTCAGAGTTTAATGCCAATTTAAAATTTCATCTTCAATTATTATTTTGCATAAGAACTTGTGAAGTAAACAGACTGGGTTTCTGAATTCAAGATGACATCTTAAAGAAGGGTTTTAGAAAGAATGCTGGGCACTGCATTTTTGAAAAGTGCTTCTTTTCAAAATTAGTGCTGCCTAGGACTATCCGATGGTCCTTGGACTTGCTTTGTCAGGATTTTAGCTGCTGCATCACTTAGCTCAGAGAAGAGTTGGAAGCAGGTCAACCTGTGACTTATGCCTTAATAAAACGTTCCTGTTATTAGCTTACCTTGGCCCCAGTGTGTTCATTGCTGACTCAATGGTGTTTCTAATTAGAGTTCTTAATTCTTGGCTATTGCATTACCTGAATATTGTATTGCAGGTGCTTTCAGAACTGGACCAATCAATAGTAAACAAATTATAGGGAACTAATTCCCTTATTTTCATGCTTATTTTCTGCAGGGTGTGAGATTTGTTGCACACACACACACACACACACACACACCATGCTTAATTGTATGGGCATCAAATTTTGTTAGGCTGTCATGTTCCCTAAGATAAAAAATCTTGAAAATCGCTCTTTAAGCATGCCTTTACATTTTTTCTAAGTGGGACATCTTCTCATGGTGTAATAGGCAATTCAGAATCCCTGGGCATTCTAAGTGAGATATAAAGCAGATTATCCCCTAAGTTTGAAGGGGATAGATGCGGTAAAGCTCTGTCTTGGAGATGCTTTAGTCCACTGACCTTGGTGTGGGAATGAAAAGTGATTTTAAATTCAAAGTAAAGTTAGTCAAGCTTCACAGCAACTTATTAGTCTGATAGCCTAGGCTTGCATTTCCCCCCACTTGCTGTGCCTGACCCCATCAGCCTGCTGAATTCATCACCACAAGTGAAATGCTCTCTTTCACTGCCAGAGCCTCAACCCTCCCTCCAATCCTTTGAAAGCTAACCACAGGTTCTGCAATAGCCTATGGGATTGCTCTACTTCATTTAGTCTACTTCATTTAGTAGATGACGTACATCATGATTGTTTCAAGTGTAGCATATGCCTCTTTGTCTAATAAGCATTTTCTGAAAGTTTTAGACATTCATCCTGCACTTCTGGAAGTGCCTCTAATGTCATTTTTTTAACAATTGTTGTTTTATTTGTTAACATGCTTACTTTTCTGTCAGATTGCAATATTAATGGAGGAAGACTGTATACTATTGAAATTTGTTTTTCCATACCTGGTATGACAACTCATATATAATAGTTCAGTAAATGTTTGGGAAATGAATGAATGAGTGACAGTCCATTAAACTTTCCAGTAGCATGATTCACTGTGCAGCAACTGGTATCTGATAAAAACTCAGTTTGTATCTTGGCTCTCTGACTGATTAGCTTTGTGACCTTATTCCTGTCACCTCTTTTCTTCTCAGTAGGTGTATCTGTAACATCAGATGATAGAAGACAGCCACATGAGTTTACAGTAAGGAGTGATTACAATATTTACCATATGAATATTTATATATGTGTGCATGTGTGTGCAATTTAATGAAACACATTTAAAATTAGTCAGAAATATTAAATGTGATATCAGACACACCACATTAGTTGATTCTCTATAAAGTATAACAAACAAGCATGAACACATAGTCAATGTCATTGATATTAGTGACCATGGCAGCTACTCCATTCATTCAAATGGAAGGATGTTTATTTTGTTTAGATTTTTTGTGAGGCAGAAAATCACAAGCAATTGATCTCCTCTGGTACCTTTGCTTTCTTTCTTTGAGAACAAAACAAAAAAAAAAAACCAAGGATTTCAATTTTCTATCGTAAGCAACACTATTTTTTAGATTATTGGGAAATAAGCATCACCCTCATTATCACTACTTTCTTTAGAAAAGGACTTCTGAGCCACATATCATTCTTGGATGTAAGATTTGTATGATACAAAGAAATACATTAACATTCATGTAAAATATCAGCCCTATGTGAATTTTGAGTGAACAAATTTATCCTTATTCAAGAAATTGAAAGAACTGAAGAAAAAAATCATGTCACAAGTTCCAATATTGACAAATTCTATGGACAGCATATTGAATGGTATAGGAAGCATCAAGAAATATGGAAATAATGATATACAGGGTCACTACAACAGAATTAGCTGACATTCAAATACTTCAACAGGTAGCATACGATCAAGAACTAATAGTACTGAAAGAGGAAGTCCATGCTGAACTGAAAGCATTACACAAAAACAAGGCTCCAGGAATTGATGGAATAACAATTAAAAATGTCTCAACAAGCTGAAGAAGTACTGTAAGTGCTCACTCAACTATGCCAGGAAATTTCAAAAAGAGCTACCTGGCAAACTGATAGGAATAGATCCATATTTGTACCCATTCAAAAGAAAAGTGACCCAACAGAATGTTCATATTTTACAAGATTATAACTCATATCACATGCAAGTAAAATTTTGCTGAAGATCATCCAACAATGGTTTGATCAGTACCTTGATAGGGAGCTTCAAGAAATACAGTCCAACTCAGAAGAGGACTAGGAATTAGGAATATCAATGTTGATGTCAGATGGATCTTGGCTGAAAACAAATAATACCAGAAATATGTACCCTCGTGTTTTAGTGATTATGCCAATTCATTCAACTATGTGGACCATAACAAAGTCTAGATAGGCCTGAGAAAAAAGGGCATCCCACAACACTTAAGTGTGCTCATAAGGAAGCTGTACATGAATCAAAAGACAGTTGTGCACAAAGAAAAGGAATACTGCATGATTTGAAATCAGTAAAGCTTTGATTCAGGATTGTATCCTCTCACAATAATCATTTCATATGAATGACAAACAAATCATCAGAGCAGCTGAATTATACTCCTATGAAGAAAAATGGCATCAGTCGTGGAGGAAGACTTATTAAAAATCTGTGATATAAAGACGACACACCCTTGCTTGTTGAAAGTGAGAACTTGAAGCCCTTGTTAAGAAAGATGAAGGATTTTAACTGGCAATATGGATTTCAGCTAATGTAAAGAAAGCAAAAATACAACTCGACCAGTAGGTAACAGAGAAAACAGAAATAAATAGAGAAAAGATTTCAGTGGTCCAGGATTTCATCTTGCTTGGATCCGCAATCAATGCTCATAGAAGAAGCAGTTAGGAAATCAAATTATTCATTGCCTTGGGTAAATCTGCTGCACAAGATTTCTTTAAAATGTTGAAGGAAAGGATGTTATTTTGTGAACAAAGATGTGGCTGAACCAAGACGTGGTATATTCAAATGAGTCATACATATGTGAAAGTTGAACATTTAATAAGAAAGACCAAAGAAGAATGTGTGCATATGAATGATGATATGGATGAGGGATATTGCAAGTGCCATGGACAGCCAAAAGAACCAACAAATCTATACTGAAACAAGCCCAGCCAGAACACTCCTGAAAACCACCATGGGAGTCAGGCCCTCATGTTCCTTCGCACATAACTGAGAAGCCTTTCCATGTACAGCCTGTGCAAATGTCGCAAAGCAAACAACGTACGACAGAAGAAGGTGAGCGCAGTTTGAACTTTTGATCACTCATAAAACTAGATTATATAGACTTCAAAGTGAACATATAACTACAATATTTGCTTCTATCTAAAAGAAATGTGCGCTAATACAACCTCCTTTCAAAATGAAGTGTTAATTTTCACTTCTTTCGTTAAGTCCAAAATCGGTCATCAAATATTCATGTTGAGAGGAACTTTCGTGGCCGGTGAAGGAAGAGTTAAAGTGTCCAGCTGTGAACCAACAAGGGCTGCCATTTTCAACCATCACCTACGCTGCCTGTTGGGAGCAAGATGCAGCCCTCTGCTTCCATAGATTGCCAGCCTTGGAAACCTGATGGGACAGTGCTAGTCTGTCCTATAGGATCGTGAGGAGTTGAAATCAATTCGACATTTGTGGGTGGTTGTTATATATGTTTAGAAAAGAAGTCAGTTTTTCAAACATTTTAATATATTCCTATCTTATTTTGTGAGAATTAAGCTTGGAAGAACGGAGCAGTGTAGCAAAATGATTAAAAATCAATGACTGCATACTCAGATTTCTATTCAGGCTCTACTACTTAATAGCTATCGGATTTAATGAAAATAGAGTTTCTGTACTGTTTCCTTAGCAGCAAAATTATTATTATAATACTGCTGTTACTAAGAGGGTCACTGTGATGAATAAATATGTTAAAAATCTGTAGAGCACTTAGAACAATGCCTAGAATACTCAGTAAGTCATATCTATTTAAACACCACATTTACTGTGATCATTTATGACCAATGCCTGTTAAAATATAATTCCCTGTATTTGTTATCAGTCTAAAACATAATTCATTTGAAACAAGTAATTGCTTATATGCTATCAGTCTCATAAAAATAGGAATTACTTTCATTCAGAAACTCAATATTTTATAAGTTATGTACTAGGACTATGGCAATGAACAAAATGGATATAAATATCCTCACTTCTGTGAAAATTACATCCTATTATGTTTCCATTTGGAATTTATGAACTGATTAGTAGAGAAGGCAAGTGCACAGCAAATTACGTCATACACACAAAGGTCATTAACTGCATAGCATCAAATTATTCTAGTAAAAATGATATTAAAAATCATTAATCTCAACTTAATATTGGGAACTGCTTTATTATGTCCTCAACCCCTGCTCCCCCAAAATTGTTCTTAAATATACGGAACAAAATAGAATCTGAGAAGGAAATTTTTAGTTGTATGCTTTAATTTGAAAATCACCAATATGGTAGAATCTGATGAGAAATGAGGTTGAAGTATTATGTTGGAACTATCACGGCACTTCAAAACATTTATGTAGAAAATTTTATAATCTCCCAGTCCCGTTTGTCCATAAACATTTGGACTGCCTTCGTGTATGCTGGAGTCTCTCTACTTGGGTAAGAAAACATTGAAACCTTTCATCTGGGAGTGTAAGTAATGTTGCATATAACTCCCTGCAAAGATGCTCTACCGTCCATTCCCCACATGCGGCCGAGAGTAGCAAAACAATTCAGCACATCAATGTGTAGATTCCGGAGAAATAATAATCTTCAAGTTCTGCTGCTCTTACTCCTCTTTCAGTTTGTCAGCAGGAGGTGTCTTTCATGTCAGCAACATATATAACATGCATATCAAATACCATAGGTTTCAACAGAGCTTCCTGACAGAGAATTAAAAAAAAAGATAAACAAATGTCTCCCATGGTAGAGACTGATTTGTAGTGACATTATAGGGCCAGGAGATCTTCCCCTCCCCCGTGTGTTTCCCAGCCTCATCTTTTTCCCACAGAGTGGCTGGTGATTTCTAACCACAAGGACAGCATAATCCACTATGCCAGCAGGGTTACTAGAGGCCAAGGATATATACAAGGGAAAGGTTTAGATTGCCCATTTATGAGTGAATAAGACTGAAAACCTTCTTGTTCAACAGCAAAACATTGTCAGTTAGAGTGCTGGGATGTGAGAGCCTAAGGTTGGAAGGCACTTAAACCATGACTGGGGACAAGTAGCCTCTTCAAAGCAAAGGTGGTTTTATTACCATGGATGGAGTAAAACTTTCATGACACTTCTTTACTGCTGAGACACAACATGAAATGAGAAAGAAGCCGCTGCAAAAATCTGGTGCAAATCAGACCAGAGACATACACGGAACACAGGAAGGTCACCAAGTTCAGCATAAGTGAGAGGAAATGGACTGGTTTGGACTTTTTTGAGTTGACCAATCACCCTTTAGTCTGCCACAAGTGATAAATCCAGGATGACTGGCATCACATATCCTGATGAAAGAGACTAGTTCTCTGTCATCTTGAGTGCCATGCTGTCTGTTCTAGGATAATGGCTGTGTGCCTCTAAAGAAGTCGGAGTGCATTGGAGAGATGAGCGTAGATGAACAAAGGCCAAAATCTGACTTGAACAGTTAAAACTTTCCCAGTTGATCCCCCTCTGATGCATGCTGGACCTCATCTGGTTTTCAAGTTTCTGTATTTGTGTTTGTTCATATTAGGGTGTATCTCAGAGGCATTATGTCATTGGAGGTCACCCTCATGAAGTTGCGTTATATGGTTTTGTGTTTCGGTGTATAAAACCCAGGATTTAGAACCTAAAGGGACAGCAAATAGAATAAGGCTTTGGGGGTGAGGGGGATGCAGTGGAGATGGGGCAAAGGGAAGGCGATGTCAAGGATTCCAGGAAGAAAAAGAATGTTTGGAAACTAATTGTGGTTGCAGTTGTACAATTCTGCTTGACATAATTGAACTATGGAATGATATAATATATTTATTAACTCCAAATCAATAATAAATAAAAAGTCCAGTTCACACAACTATTATTCAAATTTAAACACTAATCACTAGACCAGGAGTTCTCAACCTTGCCAAGGCTATGACCCTTTAATATAGTTCTTTATGTTGTGGTGACTCCCCAAACATAAAATTACTTTCGTTACTACTTCATAACTGTAATTTTGCTATTTTTATGAATCTGGAAACCCCTGTGAAAGGGTCATTAGACACCTGAAGGGGTCGTGATCCACAGGTTGATAATCACTGTACTAGAGCAAGTGATGAAAAATGTTGAAGAATTCTACCAACATTTTCACTTTAAAATTGAGCAAACATGAAATTAAGATTCCTTGATAATCATTAGCAATTTGTATGGGAACCAAGCTAGAAACAAAGAGGAAGGATCAGTATTTGAAAAATATGGCTCTTGCTAGTAGAAATTAAGCTGGGAATAGCATGTTAGAACTTTTTAAGGCTAATGACTTCTTAATTGCAAATATATCTGTCAACGACATAAACTGAAAATTTACGTATGGACACATGAACATCACCAGATGGAATACATAGGAATCATATTATTGTCCACATCAGTAGAACCAAAGCAAAGTCAAGGGCTGACTATTGAGGAGATCACAGATTGCTCATATGTAAGTTTAAGTTGAAGAACCAAACTATTACTTTATGGACAGTCCACTTGACTTTTTTATAAAAAATCACTAGAACCTATTTGAAGCATTAAACACTAATGAAAGAAGTCTTGACAAAGTGTGGGAAGACATCCAGAAAATCATACTAAGCAATCCAAAGACAAAAGGAGAAAAATATGTGAAGCTGATACCAAGGGTTCAAGCAGAAAGAAAATGTTTTGAAAATTATGATGAAAAAATGTACAAATGTGCTTGACACAATGGATGGATGGAATATGATAATAGATGTACAAGTCCCCAATAAAATGATTTTTTTAAGTGGATTTCAGAGGAAATTCTGAAACATACTCTTGAATATAGAGTAGCTCAAGCGATTGGAAGAAATTAAGGACATGAAAAAGGTGAACAGGAAATGATGACATAACAAATCTGAGCTGAAACTTACATAGGGGAGCTGGAGATGACAAAGTATTCTAACGAACAGTGCGCAAACCTCAAGTTAGAACTCCAAAAAGGAAGAAAATGCATATAGCTCCCACTGAAAGAACTGAAGATATATTCATCCCTCCCCTGGAAATATGCAGGAAGTAGCAAAATAAAATGGAAGAAATAGACAAGCTCACCGCATAAAATATAATTGGTCGACGTTCCACTCCTTCAGAAGGTAGAAGATGATCACGAGCAGATGGTCCTTAAGAGGAACCTCCAGCGGCTCTAAAGACGTTCGTGAGAAACAAACTCCAGGAATTGACCGGATACCCAATGAAAGGCTTGAACAGGTTGCCAAAGCACTGGAAACACTCACTTGTCTATGCCAGGAAATTTGGAAGATAATTGCCTGGCCAAAGATCTAAAAGAGATTTATATCTGTGCCCATTCCAATAGAAATTAGAAATTACTGAACACTATCATTAATATAAAGTTCAAACAAAACTTTCTGAATATAATTAAAGAGTTGAAGCCGTCTGTTGAAAGAGAGCTGCCATGAATTCAAGTCAAATTCAAAAGCGGGGAGAGCACGAAGGATTAATTGTCAACGTCAGAATTATCTTGGCTGAAGCATTGCAGACCAGAAAGATGTTTATAGTTGTATTGACTATGAAAATGCATTCAACTCTGTGGATCATGACAAGCTATAGATAATATTTTGAAGAATAGGAATTTTGTAACTCCTAATTGTGCTCATGATGAACCCATATATGGGTCAAGAGACAACCTTTCGAACATAGCAAAGGATGGTTTAAGAATTGCATGGCTTTACATCATGAAAGATTTGTATCTGGGTTGTATCCTCTCATTGTGCTTATTTAATCTGTGTGCTGAGTAAATAATCTGAGAAACTGTAGATTCCGGAGAAATAATAATCTTCAAGTTC
>NW_022111369.1:90327770-90335547 GCF_000313985.2 Echinops telfairi
AAAAAAACAATCTCATCAACTTCAAATTACTCTCCATTACACATAATACATGTGTCAAATCTGATTCCATTCTTGGAAACATTTTTGAAACTCATCTGTTTGGATGGCTGACAGCACCTCCCTCATTTTTTTCTTCATCTTTTCTACATTATCAAATCGCTGTCCTTTCATGTCCCTCTTTATTCATGGATACTAAAAGAAGTCACACGGAGCAGATCAGGTGAGTAAGGTGTATGGGCCAAGACAGGGCATGCTGTTTTTTGCCAAAAATTGGCACACTGAGATGGCTGCGTGAGCAGGTGCATTGTCGTGGTGGCAAAACCAGTCCCCTGTCTGCCACAAATCAGGCATTTTTTGTCAAACACTGTAATGCAATCTTTTCACAAGCTTGATTAACACTCTGACGTGGTGGAACAAACTCCATCTGCACTACAAGTCAGCATTTTCATTCATTCAGGTAGCTGAAGGATGTCCAGAACAAGATTTGTCATCAATCGACATTTCATCAGTTTGGAAAGGAGAAAACCACTGTACACTTGAGTGTTCCCCACAGCGCTGTCCTTGTAAGCTGTGTTCAGCATCACAACAGTTTCTGCGGCATTTTTCCCAAGCAGGAAATACAATGTCACAGCCAAAGAGTGTTCTCTTAAATTGGCCATCAAAATAAACAAGATTAAAGCAAAAATGCTTTTATGAAAAAATTCACTGGGACCAGAGAGAAACTTCCCAGGTGACACCACTGGGCGCACTCAGGGTGAATTGTTTCATGCTTACTTAGTGGGAAAAAAAGTGTACTATGAAAGCTCTACCAAACAGTGCCTTTTTCTGTGTTTTGGGGTGTTACCCCCTGATGTATACACACACACACACACACACACACATATACACAAACACATATATTTACATATACATGTACATATATGTTCCCCCTCCTGCCCCACTGTTATGTTGTTCATTCACCGTTGAAAAAGTTATTCTAGTTATTTATAAATATTTATTCCTGAATATACATATATTCCTGCATCCACACATTCCTGTGTATATACACACATATACATATATTTACTTACATGTTTAATATATAATTTAATCTGCTAACATTTGTTGAGCTGCTGGGTGCTATCAAGTCAGTTCAGACTTATAGCTACCCTCTACTCAACACAGTGAAATACTGCCCACTTCAGCACCATCTTCATAAAGTCAAATTGGAGAGCCCATTGTTGCAGCTACTATGTCAGCTCAAATCTTTGAGAGTCCCCCTCTTTTTCATTACCTTTCTACTTTACCAATGTAATATGCCCTTTGGTATATTTTTTGCTCATGTGGTTTTGAAACGTTTTTGCTTTATGTGAATACTCTGGGGGTTGGGGATTTCGAAATGATACAAGGAAAGAGATGTGTACTTTTGTCAGACCCTTGATATTTGTACTTGTATGTCTCACTAATTTATATATTGATTTTTGTTGTGTTTAAAAATACAGTACTGTGTTTTCAGTAGTGCTATCTAATTTTGTCTCATTTTCAGCACCAGTTGAAAAGTTCTTTTTCAGCCCTCCTACTAGCCACCTAAAGGAGATAAAACGCACTGGCTGGTCACAGGTCTTACTCAGTATAGGGGACAGTGAAGAGTGACAAGGTGGCAGCAGTGCTAGAATAGCTGGTGTGCACATGCTGCCCTTTGGCTGCTGGCTGTTAGCCAGGGTCTTCTTCATAAAGGGCTCCTGTGTTGCCTTCTTGCTGGCAACCTTGCTATTCCAAGCAGCAGGTGACTGGTAGATTTTTTTGCAGCTGTTTCTTCTTGCCTTGAGTTGTGTACCATCAGCAAGAACCCAAGGGCTCCACTCCCATTTGGGTTTACTCCACTTAAATCCTCCTGGTCAACTCCACTCCAAGAACGAAGCTCTTCTTCAGTCATATTTCTAATGTCCTTGTATTTGAGGGGCCCATCCTCTGGCACTATCTCTGACAAAATGTGTCTTCCATTAGTAGGCCTTCAGTAGCTCACAGTGCTTTGAAGTTGTACATAAAGTATCCCCCACATACTTCCTCCGAGGTGGGTGGTCAGATTCAATTGTTGTCATCTGTTCTTAGTCTGGAAACTCTGCTGAATCTGGTGCCCTTTGGATGACCTTGTTGGCATTTGAAATACCATTGACATAGCATCCAGCATCACAGCAACTTGCTTGGGACCACAGTATGACAAACTGACTAACATACAGTGGTGGACAATAGGGGTAGTGGGCCTATTTTTATGCCTAGGTCCATTAGCATATCTATAACATCTCTTACTGCCCAAACTAGGCAAGTATTTAACCGACTCAAGCTATAACTGCTTCTCTTGGGTCAGGCTTGTGGTGTGAGCTGGCATTGCTTGTTTTACAGGCCTTATATGGCCCATGGTTCAGATGTTCCTCACCCCTACATTAAAACAAAGATTCCCCAAAAAGTGGGCACAAGAGTATTTGAAAGTTTAATGGGGTGGGCCAAACACACTGTGTTAGTCTGGGTCAACCAGAGAAACAATTTCAGTGACACTAATAAATGTGTAATAAAAAAACTTTATATCAAAAAGAAATTATGCATCAATAAAACATCCCTGCCCTGTCCAATTCAAGTCTATAAATCCAATACTACTCCATAAGTCCCTCTTCTGACTCATGCAGCCACCTAAAATGATGCAGACGGCAGGAAGAGCCCAGGCCAATCAGTGTTAAGTCTTGTGGATCCAATGACAGTGCTAGACTCGCCACAGGGCTCAGGCCCCAATCAGGGTCAGCCAGAAGGAAGATAAAGGCAGAGAAAGAGGAGGGCCAGCCTTCAGAGAGCCATTTATCTTGGTTGTGCCTCCAATGGAGGTCATCAAACTGCGAACTGCTGGACTGGCTAAATCCCCTCTAGATCTTCTTACAGTGCCCTATTGACACAAAAACCCTATCTCACACACACACACACACACACACACACACACACACACACGTGGAGACATCACAAAACAGAATCCATAGTTTTCATCAGTGAATTATCAACTGGCTGGAAATGAATAGCTCCATTGTTAGTGCTGAAAGTACAACTGAGAGTTTCCTCCTGGGCCACTTACCAAAGGAATCCTCCTCCCACTGCAACACACTCATACACACACAGCCAACGAGAGAGAGAAATCCTGTGGGATTTCCACACTCCACAGGTAAATCAGGCAGTGACAACCACACTCAGTGTACCCAGCAGTTGGTTACAGTCTTCCCTTCATCAACACAAGGCAGCAAGAGAAACCTGACAAGAGTTCTGCCAGGGAGATGCCCCACACAGCATGGGAGACATTGGGGAATTAGCATAAGTTTGTTTCTTCATGCATGCCCACCCAATGTCCATACTCCAAAATGAAGAAGCTGGGTGACTGCACTGGGTTGTTTTACACACACACACACACACACACACACACACACACACACACACACAGAGTTTTCTTCCTCTTTCCTGGTTTGATAAACTGTCAACCACAGATGAGGAAAAACCACCTCTAGCAGCAACATTCCCTTCTGTCTATAGAAGCCAACCAGGGTGTAGGGATCTAGAGAATAAGTAGCCGCCAGTTTGCTTTTATTTATTTATTTCTTGGGGTGTGGGGCAGGATTCTCTTCTAGGGATATCATTGCTGATGCAGATGGATCTTGGTTGAAAGCAGAGAATTCCAGAAACATATTGAGCTAGTTTTCTTTCAGAAATGCTTGGACTATTTTCTCTGTGGCTTTTCTTTTGTTTCTTTCTATTCTGGAATGTCAATGAGGTATAAGATATTTCTCTTACTTGTGTCTCTCATAGTTCTTAGACCCCCCTTTAGATTTTTTTCCCTTGTCCCACCTCCTTATCTGAATCTAGCTAGACCTCTGGTCGCTGCTTGTCGATGTAGTGATGTAACTGTTGTTGGATGCTCTTGAGCAAAACTTTAATTGAATATGATAAGAATAATATAATGTGAGCGTGCTTTTTCATAACTTTTCATAGGAATGGGTATAAATACGGATCTCTTCCAACCAGTTGACCAAGTTGCTGTCTTCCTAATTTCCTGGCATAGAAGAGTTAGTGCCCCAGTGCATCATCAGCTTCTTAAATATTTCAGTTAGTATTCCGTCAGTTCCTGGAGTTCTGATGGCTAATAACATCAGTGCAACTCAGATTTCTCCATTTGGTACAACTTTTCTAGTTCATAATGCTAATTCTTGTAATGATTGGATATTGACTAGTTCTTTATGGTACAGTGACTATATATTCTTTTCATTTCTTTTTGTGCTTCTTCTATCATTTAATATTTTGCCCATAGAATCTTTCAGTATTGCAACTCAAGGCTTCATTTTTTATTCAGTTCTTTCAGTTTCACGTATGCTGAGTATGTTCTTTGTTGGTTTTCTGACTGTAAGTTTTTGCACATTTCATTGTAATATTTGATGTTGTCTTCTGAAGCTGCCCACTGAAACTTTCTATTCAGCTCTTTGACTTCATGATTTCTTCCATTTGCCTTACCTACTCTATGATGAAGAGCAAGTTTCAGAGTCTTTTCTGACATTCATTTTGATCTTTTCATTGTTTCCTGTCTATTTAATAACCTTTGCTTTCTTGAGGAATGATGGATCTTGTCCTCTCATAGCTCATCAGGTCTATTGACATTAGTTTTCAATGTATCAAATCTGTTCTTGGGATGTTCTTGAAATTCAGATAAGATATACTTACAGTCCTGTTTCGGCTCTCATGTACTTCTTTTAATTTTCTTCATCTTTAACCTCAACTTACATATGAAAAAGTGATGGGTTATTCTAAAGTCAGCCTCTGGCCTGATTTTAGCTGCTGATATTGAGCTTCCCCATTAACTCTTCCCACACATGTAGTTATTTGATTTCTGTGTATTATGTTTGGAGAATTCCATGTGTATATTCACTGCTTATGTTGGTTTAAAAAAGATATTTGCTATGAACAAGTCATTGGCTGTGTAAAATTCTATCTTGTGACACCTAACTTCTTTTTTATCAGCAAGACCATGCTCTCTACTGTTCCTTCCTCTTTGTTTCTCACTTTTCTATTTTAATCACCAATACTTACCAATACACTTGATTTCATGTTTGATCAATATCTTACTGATATAATTCTTTAAATTATCATCAGCACTGTTTTGACTGAAAAATCTCTTTATACTAACAAGAAATTTAAGATAATCCACATCCTAACCATCTGCTTAATAAATGACAATAGTTATTTTGGAATCTATAAATGTGTAATATTTGTAGAAATATAAGTATGGTTTTAAATATTCCTCCTAAATTAACAGCCAACAAATATAAACAAGTAAGGAAAAGAAAACCTGTCACAGAAAAGTAAAGTTTATTTTTCCAGTAGCTGTTATGATTAAATACTTTTTAGGTGTAAGTCATGATATTTTGCATATTTTAGGGACAAAAATAAAGAATTTTTAAAATGTAACCTGGAAAACAGGAAAGCCATCTTATTTATATTCATGCTTTATCACAAATTTCTCATATTTTATGGCATGTGACAAAAATAATAGCAAAAATAAAGGTAATTTGTCTAGAAATGTCATGAGAAGAAAACTTGCCAAAACTGAAATGATTTTCTTAATGAAAAAGTAATAATGTATCATAAAATTCAGAACAGACCTTCAAAGCATTGATCCAATTACCAGAAATAACATGAAAATTTTAACCAAAAGTCAGATTACAAATTCTTCAGATTATAAGTAAAAAGAGATTTTAATCTATTTTTAACAATTTTAGTAACAGTTTTTACATCAATATTTTACCCAAATGTTTGTGTGAGTCTTGTAGTCCTGGCCTCAAATTTACTGCATGTTCTGTATAATATTGAAGAAAAGCTTGAATTTCCAGCAAGAAGGTTGACTATGTAGACAGTCTGCAAAATCCTTCAGAACAATGACACAACAGCCCAAATGAAGCAGATAGGAAATTTCAGAGGCAAAGATAGTGTCTTAGTCTGCGAACTTTAGAGAAACAAATGCATAAGAGAGTTTTGTATAAAGGGTAAGTGCATATCAAGAAAAAAACTCAACCCAGTGCTGCCCAAGCCCACAAGTCCAACATTAACCCATTAACCCATATGTCCAACACCAATTCACTGAATCCTCCTCCATCTCACAAAACACACGCAGTGATGCCAACTGCAGGAGGAAAGCTGAGTCAGTGAATGTGTAAGCATCTCAGCGCTGGCAGGGGTCTCCACACAGCTGCTCCAGCACCCAGGGCTGCATCAGGGTAGGTCCATGTGGCTTCTCCTTGGGGATGTCTTGAAGGAAGTCAGCCTTGCAAACTGAAGCAGTGAACTGCTAAGGCAACTGTACCGTGGTCCGGCCATCAGAAAGCAAGAGACCCGAGAACTAGAAAGGCGAAGTTTACAGAGCCATTTATCCCTCTGCCTTTCAATTAACCCCACATGTGTTTATTGGCCAGGTTGGCACAATAAACTAAGTACCTCAATTCACTCCTTGCCAACTTGGCATGTGTACATAATTCTTTAACCTCACATTTGCAATTAAGTAACATCTACACTTTAATCCTATAATCCTGTGAATATGTTCCCACACCTATGAAAGTTTGTAAGCCAACCACTTCATGCCTTTATCTCCCCAA
Source organism: Echinops telfairi (assembly GCF_000313985.2). Lineage (NCBI taxonomy): Eukaryota > Metazoa > Chordata > Mammalia > Afrosoricida > Tenrecidae > Echinops > Echinops telfairi. The sequence continues at coordinate 90,334,421 of NW_022111369.1, forward strand.
TTTTGGGTATCCAATTTACATACTGCCTACTTACCTCAACCCAGTTCTCTGAAAAGACAATCATATTTTTCGATATGAAAAGTCTTCATTCCAGTTGGAACCTTGTGAAATCTGCATCCATAAGCAAAATCAAATCCGGACAGGCCAGGCATAAAGTCAGCAACAATACGCACCAGTTCAGAGGCTCAAAAATCTCCATCTGGATCCGTTATGATCAAGTCAATGTGGGATGCCTCACTCAGCCTCCACAGGGTGCCTATTGATCGCCTTGCCTTTAGACTATGGGCTCTCACTCAAAAAGCTTAGCCCCCTTGTGCTAGGTCATGCACTTTAGACCAGTCAATCCACTCTCATCTTCTCTTTTTCCTGCAAACCAAGTCCACAGGTGGCACTGGCCAAACTCAACCCATCTCTTTATTGCTGCATTTCTCCCACTTCCACTCAACAGTAGATCCAACAAGCATTTCAGCCTGCTCACAGGCTCCCTTTAACATTTAGTCCCAGAGAGGTGTTTTCTTCATGTCTCCAGATTTTTTCCAGTTTCTGACAAAGGCTACTGATTCCTGAGTACTCCAAAGCACTGGGTGGGGCATATATTGTCAAAGCTTTCTTTGCAGGCATGGCCTAAACCCATCTAAAGATCAAATTTTAATGGCTGAAAGCAAGTGAGCTTACAAACTTTCTATTTTCTTACTTCCCATATTTTCCCCAGAAAACTGTGGCTTTATCTCACCTCTGGGTAGACAAAGAAAAACTACCATGAGGAAGAGGTCAAACAAACATCTGCTCTCCGTCTTATGATTTGTTTCTCCAGTACCCCACTCCCAAGGTACCATAATGTATTAGTCTGTGTACTTTAGAGAAACAAAACCACAAAAACTCATGTTTAAGAGAGAGTTTTATATAAAGGTTAAGTGTGCATCAAGAAAACATCCTAACCCAGTGCTGTCTAAGCCCACACACAATGAGCCCAACCCATCTTCAACTTCTCTTTCCAAAGGATTCGCCAAGAAGTGTGTACATGTTCCCAGCCTCTAACATACCCACTAAAAGACAGATGGTGGATACTTCAGTCTTGCCATGTTAGTGAACAGAGTAGCATATATATATCATACTTTTTAAAAAAA
>NW_022111369.1:90335711-90337519 GCF_000313985.2 Echinops telfairi
CATGAGCCCTTGATAGTTTATAAATTGGTATTTTGTCATATCTTGCTCTGTCCAACGTCTCCCTTCACCCACTTTTCGGTTGTCTGTCCCCGAGGGAGGAGGTCACATATAGTTCCTTGTACTCAGTTCCCTCTTTCCTACCCGCTCTCCCTTTACCCTCCCTGTTTCGCCACTCACACCACTGGTCCTGTAGGGATCATCCGCCCTAGTTACATAAAATAAAGAGAACACAGACAAACCAATGTGCAAATAACAAATGCTAATTTAAGAGCACTACAGAGACTACAACATTTCAGAGTCAATAGTAGATAACCTTAGTTCAAATGAAGAAGCAAAACAATACTACTTTAAAAAGTAACCAAAATATGAGGAGATTTCAGAAAACTTGTGGAAATTTTCATCTGTTAATTCCATTTAATTTTCAAAGCAACCAGGCAACCACATACACCTGAAACAAAGTTAAAATGGTTCACAAAGGATAACAAAGGATAAGGTATTACATTTAAACTGTGATTGTAGACTTTACAGTGCTTTGTCTGATAACAAGGATATTCACATCCCTGGAGTATTTTCAGAGGGAATCCACTGCAGTCTGATATCATCTGAGGCCATACAAATGGATTTGGGGCTTTTACTGGCATCTAGCCTTCTGCAAACTGGGTGATCAGAATTTAACTCTGATATCATTTCCTCCTTCTTATTTTATTGTTTACAACCCTTGCATTACACAGGTTGGTGTGCTTCGTCCATGTGAATTTAGCTATCTGACTTAGATAGATGCTTCTTTTAAGAGAGGCCTTTAAGACGCCAGATGTTACTATTTCTGATAACAGGGCACCATCTGGTAGCTTATTCTCACTTTGATATACCACACACGTCTTCAGTGATCTCTCGATGAGGGTGAGTATCAGTAGAGCCATGTCATAACTCATTGTTCTTAGATTAGGGTTGATTTCAGTTGGATGCATGTGTGTGTATGTGTATAGTTTTGATTGGGGAGCCCTGGTTGCTTGGTGGTTACAAGTTGAGCTGTGATGTGAGAAGTCACCAGTTTGAAAGCCCTAGCTGGTCCCCAGGAGACTGATGGGGCTTTCTCCGCCCATAGAGAGTTGCAGTGTGGGTTCCAGGCACCAAGCAGCCTCTGCTGAGTACTCAGCAGCTCTCCCTCAAGCCCCATCAGTTCCCTATGATTTGTCCTTTCTGACGTCCTTCTCCTGAGGAAAAGGTCCCTTGGTGTCTCCCAACCTGACAAGGGGCCAGATCTTAGGAAATGATGAGGTAGGTGGTAGGATATCTGGAATTGCCACCAGTCTTTGTTCTTTTTCACCAGAGATACCCTAAGTAAATGATCCAAAGATCAGCAGAATGTAAGCCCAATCTTCTATCAGAGTTAAATTTTTGACAGGGGGACAAATATCAAACTGATTTAGCTAGCTATAGCGCTGGCAACTGAGTGCCACTGTGCTCAATGCCACATGAAGCCACAACTGCCCCCTCTTCTGTTTTATTGTTATGTAATGTACTTAACCACTTAGGTAAACAAAATTTCTTTGCAGAAACAAACAGACAAAAAAGTTAGTCTCTGAAACTGACTGGGCAGTTCTGCCACATCCTGTAAGGGTCACTATGAGTCAACATTGACTCAAAAGCAGTGAGTTTGGTTTGGGTTTGGTTTTGGTTGAAATTTGGTTGGGTCATTGTATTAGTCTGGGTACTTTAGAGAAACAAATCCACAGAAACTCATGTAAAAGAGAGTTTTATATAATGGTTAACTGTGCATCAAGAAAACATCCCAACCCAGTGCTGCC
>NW_022111369.1:90340872-90342488 GCF_000313985.2 Echinops telfairi
TGACATTTATGACATAAATACAAAAATTATTAAAACACTCAAACAGCATATCACAAAATATATGGCTATTGTTGCTGTTAAACATCATAGTTTTGGTTCCCACTCATAGGCACCTTACGGACAAAAGAGAAACACGGGCATTTGAGGACACCCTCATGTCTCCTCAATGTGAGCCCCGGTTGTAGCTACTGTGTCAATCCATCTCATGGAAGGGCTGCCTCTTTTGCATTTACTCTCTATCAAGCACGATATTTTTCTTCAGGGATTAGACCAGCTGATATCATACCTAGGACAGATCTCTCTCATTGACCTACTCCTATTTCTCTAGCTCTACCTGAAACTGTGATGCATTGATCTGTCACTAATAATGTTTTTGTGACAATTTCCTCTGCCTTCCCTTTTTAAGTCTCCAAATTTCTGCAAGATTTTGGATGGCATTACAACTTTCTCTAAAGGTCTCCTTCATCCAAATGATGGCTTTTTGTCTTGTCTTGTCCTGTTTGAGACTTAATTATGTTCAACTTTAGTTATATTTGAGATTTGGTTTACCTTTAGTATCTTCAAAGAGGGTCAGGTCCACAATAGCCCTCAAAATAACATGTTTCACTTTAACAATTGAAACAAGCTTTTTGCAATTATCCCAAACTATGTTTCTTCTGATTTCTTGATTCAGTTACTATAGTCATTATTTGTGTGTATATGTGGAATAAAACACTTGACACTACAATACTTACTTCATTTATCATGCTGTCTGTTGGTTCCAGTTGGGATCCTTTATATTTTAGTTACATTGAGTGTAATCCATACTGAACACATTTTGTCTCTATCAGCCAGTGAGTCCAGGCTTCTTCATTTTCAACAAACACATTGTGGCATGTGCATGGTGCCTCAGCTTGTGTGGCGGCCTGTGAGACGCGTGGTCGGCAGTTAGAAACCTCCAGGAGAAAGACTGGGCTTTCTACTCCCATAAAATGCAACAATCTCTGAAACCCACAGTGAGACCATCCTGATTATTCATTATATAGCTTCTCAGATAATTTACTCAACCTGTACAGTGAATAAATATGGAGAGCGCTATGCTGACACCTATCTGTCCTAATTTTAAATGAATGAGTGTCCGTTATCCTTTGGAATGATGGCTCAGAGTCTATGTAAAAGTTCTCCATTAGCACAATTAGGTTTTCTGAATTCCTCTATGCAATCTTGTCCAAAATTTATTGTGATTTACACAGTATAATACCTTTACATAATCAATAAAACACAAGTAAATGTTTCTGATAGTCTCTGCTTTCAGATAAGATCCATCTGAACCAAGCAATGATATTCATTGTTCCACATCCTTTTCTCAATCTGGCTTGAATTTCTGACTCTTTCCCTTGTATGTATTACTAAGAAAGTTTAAAAATTTTATTTTAAGCATAAAATGGTGTTTGTGTAAGACATTACTGATATTGTTTGATAATTAAACATTCTTTTGAGTCACTCTTTTGTGGAAGGGGAACAAATAACAGTCTCTTACAATAGATTAACCAGGTGTGCCAAAGTTTCTTGGCATAGACCAGGGAGTTTCTTGAGGGTTGCTTTGGCTTATTAAAGCATTTCAATTGGTTATACAA
>NW_022111369.1:90344202-90345624 GCF_000313985.2 Echinops telfairi
TTTTGAGAATGATGAGGGCAATGAATGTCTAAATGTGCTTTAAAACAATTGATGTATGGATGGATTGTGATAAGAGTTTTATGAGCCCCTAATAAAACGATTAAAAAATAAACAAAATTTCATGCTTACATTATTTTTTATGAAGAGGCATACTCATGAATGTTTACATTTATCTTCTTGTCATAAACAAATGATGAGGCAAGATAAAGTATTCTTAAGCTATCTCAAAATGAGCTACGCAAGGCTTTAAATATTACTACTCTTCAATGTAGTCTCCATTTTTACACAGTCCCGTTCTATTAACACAGACAAATCAAATAAAAAGATTGCTGGGTACACAGCAGGCGATTACTATATAAACATTAAATTGAATTTAGATTTCTTTATTCCAAAAATCCTTGGCTAGAGATACAGCTCTACGTCACAATGGATTAAATACCTTAACAACTACCAAAATAAAGGAGAGTATACATATGTTGACAGCTTAGCAAAGATTGTTATAAACGCATAGATCCCTCAACCACATTCACACAGATGTAGAAAGTGCTGAAGTAGCATGTTATTAAAAGAAAACATCGTACTCTCTATTTTTGCTGGTGTGTAGTCTGTTAGTATAGAGAATGTAACCTGCAGGGCCTTGCATATAAATACAAAAATGTTTTCAGGCCAGGCTTAAGGAGTAAATATTTTGTGCACTTGTTAAATGGCTCTTCTGAAAAAAACAAACAAACATAAATAGCCCTTAGACATAACAGCAATTCCTTTGGAAAGATGACATGTTTAGTGCTCCAAACTATTTCTACCTATTTTGGAAACATCTCTCTTTCTCTCTCTCCTTCCTTCCATTGATCCCTCTCTCTTGCAAACAACACCATCACCACCAGTGTTATAATGTAGATATTAATTTGATTTTGCCAGATTTTGTTATTCTGCCCTAATTTTCACATTTTTCACCCTGCTGGGAGATGTTAGCCTAATTTGACTAGCTTTAGAGCATGTGATGGGCCTTCACTCCCAAATTTGGCCACATCATAACATCTGATAATATACAAGTATTGTTACATTTGGTAAAGGGGTACTCATATTTATGATTAATTTAAGCATTTTAAATGGGATATTTTTCAAAAGTATCTAGGTAATCCACTTATACCAAAGAGAAAAACAAGAGGGACAGACAGGAGAAAGTTATGTAATAATAGAAGCAAACTTTGAGTGATATGGTCATACAGAAACCAAGGAATGGCAACAACCCTACAAGGCCGGAAGAGACAGTACATGGAATCTGCGAGCAGAATCTGCCCTGAAAACCCACTGGTTTTAGAGGGTAAAATTGTTTATTATAATATAACTGTAAGAGAATAAATGTGTTTTTTTTAGACCAGGAGATAGTATCTCACATACTTTGGACTTGGTACCATGAGA
>NW_022111369.1:90346203-90348451 GCF_000313985.2 Echinops telfairi
GGTTGCTTTAGGTTTTATGTGCATATGCTATTATTTTTAATAATGTTAAGTTCAATAGACAAATGATTGTTTTTCCACCTTTGCAGTTTTAATATATAGCACAGTTTCTCCATAAACAAATAATGTTAACTATCTATTATATACTTACAATGTACCAAACTCAATAGTAAGAACTTCACATACATTTCTCCCTTGATTATATTCTCATGCTAATGATTATGAAAATGATAGCGAGAACCAGTTGTTTGTCCTATATTTAATAGCTAAGACATGGCAGTACTATGCTTCAGAAACATCTATTCCTGACTGTACAGCAAAGCTTAAAAAATAAAGTGTAGAAATCAACTTGTGCATTGATATAAACAGGAATTTCAGAAGACTTGGTTGTGTTCATGTGCAACTTGTACATAGATTGGGAGGCAGTTGCGCAAACAGAACACAGAATACTGCATGGTTTAAAACGAGGAATGGTGTGAATCATGGTTATATCCACCTCACCATACTTATTCTATCTCCATACTAAGCAAAATCATCAAAGAAGCTGGATTATATAAAGAAGTGGCATCAGAATTGGAGGAAGACTTATGAACAACTCTGGTATGCAAATGACACAACCTTGCTTGCTGAGAGCAAGGCGGACTTAAAGCACTTGCTGATAAATATCAAGATTGCATCTTTCTGTGTGGATTACAATTCAATATAAAGAAAACCAAAATTCTCACAACTAGACTAACAGATACCATAGTGATAAATACAGAAAAATTTGACATGGTCAAAGATTTTGTCTTGCTTGCATCCACAATCACTGCTCTGAGAAGCAGCAGTCAAGAGATCAAACGGTGGGTTGCATTAGATAAATCTATTGCACAAAACCTCTTTAGAGTATTAAAAAGCAAGGATGTTAATTTCAGGATTAAGGTGAGCCTGACCCAAGTCATGATATTTTCAGTCATCTCATCTGGATGTTAAAATTGGACATGGAATATGGAAGATTGAAGAATTGATGCACTTGCATTGTTGTGCTGGAGAAGAATATTCAAAGTACCATGTGTTGCCAAAAGAACAAACAAATCTATCTCAGAAGTAGTGCAGCCAGAATACTCCTTAGAGGAAGTCCCTCAAACCTATAGATTGACATAGTGGTTTAAATGATGAGAATGTTTCCTTCTGTCGTGCTTAAACTTTTGTTATTGGTGGGATTATTTTGTTGACTCTGTTCTAATTGCTGGAAGTTTTGTGACAGTGTATCAATTAGAAGTCTCCCTTTTTAATGAACACATTTATCTCTATCAAACTTCCTCTGAAAACTGCTTTTGCTGTGTCCCAAAGATTTTGGCACATTGAGTTCTCATTATCATTGGTTTCTAAGAACATTCTAATTTTGTCTCTAATCTGGGACAGTATCCACTCATTTTGCAGAAGGGAATTATTCACCCTCCAATTGTCTGCTCTTGTTTTGTTGGTCACCCTTTTGTTAATATCCAGTTTTATCGCATATTGGTCTAAGAGGGAAGTCTGAATGACCTCTACGTGTTTGAATTTACTCAGGCTCTACTTCTGTCTTTGCATATGGTATATTCTTGAATATCTACCATATGCACTTGAAAAGAATGTGAACTATTTGCATTTTGGTTGAGAGCTCTTATCATGACTATCAGGTCAAGTCACCTAATTGTAGAGCATAGCTCTGTTGCCTCTTCAGTGTATTTTCCCGTCATCTATCTTTCCTGAAGAGCAGTGCATTAAAGTCACAGCAGTTTCGGTGGCATGTTTTGTTGAGAAAGAAACAAAATTAAACAGCTACATGCTTTTCTCTTAAATTTGTCATCACACAAAATGAGGGTGAGTGAAACTACTTTCAGGGGGGGAAAAAAAATCACTGTGACCAAAGAGAATTTTCCCATGTGATGGCACTGGGTACACTAACCCAAAGCAAGTTGCTTGTTGCTCACATAGTGGGAAAAGGTGCGTACTATGAAAGCTCTGCTCCACCCAGTACATTTCCAGTTTTTATTTGGGTACCTCTAGTAGACCTCTCCTTTGAAGCTTTATAGTATGAGAACTTCAAAACAGAACCAGATTTTGATTTCAAAATAAGAATTTGTTATTTTATTTTAATTTTTTATTACTTCTCTGAGCTTTGATTTACTTTTTTCTCTTTCATTTCTATTCCAGTCATTCTGTGGTGGTCCATTTTCTAGTAGATTAGAATGATAGTTTGGTACCATCTAGCTCTTCTGGTCTCAGG
>NW_022111369.1:90349040-90361494 GCF_000313985.2 Echinops telfairi
TTTCTTCTTCTTCTGGGTTTCCCAGCAGTTAAGCACAGGAGGAGTGAAAGAATAATAAGAATAAGAGAAACAAGGGGTTGTACAGAATTCAGGGGTAAGGGGTGGACAATAGAGAAGGAAAGAGGATTTTAGGAGTAAATAATGAAAGTGGAATGAAGTATGAAGCGCTAAAACTGATTGTGAGTATACAACTCATTGTAAAGGTGGTTAAACCATGGTGTTGGGGGTGGTTAAGATTGATGTGGTGATGACTCTACAATGCGCCTTGATATGATTGAATGATAGAACTATTGAATTGTATGATGTGTATATTATGTGCCAAAAAAACTGTGCAAAAATATATATATACATAGAGAGAGAGGAATTTAAAAAACTCACAGAGTCACCGTCTCCCAAAGAAGTGATCAACATTTCACAATATTTTGAAGTAGTATATGATCAAGGTAGCATTTGAGGTAGGAAGTGGCATATGAACAAGAAATTATGGAGATGAAGGAAGAAGTTCAAACTGCACTGAAAGCTTTAGCAAGAGACTAGTTTCCAAGAATTGATGGAATATAATACAATTCATTAGTTCAAACATATTATGAGTTATACAATCATCACTACAATCAAATTTAGAACATTTCTTTGTTGCACTCATTGTTATTAGTTCCTCATTTCCCAACCTTCTCCGTCAAATCCCCCAGAAACCATTAAACCAATTACTGTTTCTATAAATTAATGAATTCGGATTTCATATACAGAAAAATATACCAAATAAAGAAAAAAGTTAACAATAATAACAGAGTTCAACAGAGAAAATGCCAATTAAAAAATAAATAGATTAATACCCATAACAAATTAAAAATTGGTCAAGAGCAAGATCAAATAATAGTATATATGAATCTTAAACTACCTGTATCTGGAATAATCTTTCCAAAGCACTCAGCATGATTGAAAAGAATCATCTGACCCTTGTCTGTGCTCAAAAGAATTCACTGGATGCTTAATCCCCACATATTCTCCCTTGGATTTTGAGCTTCCACCATCACCCATAGTCGTTCGTGTTGCTCACAATTTAAGCTTCAATATCATTCCCTCCTTCAGATTTAGATGTTATTTTATTTCCAATCCTTAGTCACCCAGACTGATGTGCTTCTTCCCTGTGGATTTAGTTGATTCTTCACTTCGATGGCTACTTATTTGAAGGCAGGTCTTTAAAACCGCAGATGCTATTCTTCCTGATTGTCAAGAACCATCAGGTTTCTTCACCATGCTTTGCTTTGACACTACATCTTCAGTTCTCTCTTCTTGAGGGTGAATATCAAGCAGGGTCATGTCAAAAGAACAGATCTTCTTAGATTTGGAAATAAAACTAAGGGCAAACCCAAAATCAATTCATATAACTATGGTTTTTATATGTATCTGGTCCACTTTGGAGACATTATAATTTTATATTAGGAAATATTATCAAGCATGAGGAATTATATTGATAGTGTTATTAATTTAGCCAATGATGTAGAAATCAAAATATGTCTGGGAGAGCCCCTAACAAATCATCACAGGTCTGGTAGGTGCAATTAAACAGCGATAATAAGTAAAGATCATAGTAAAGTCATGGAGAACATGAGAGATATAAGAGAGATTGAAATAATGGAGTTAGACACATTTCATGGTAGCATGTTCATCTCAGTCCCGCTTGGTAGTCCACGTGGAGATGGGAAATAGGTGGGCAGGAGAGAGCACAGGTGAGTGAGAGACATTTATTGCTAGCCAAGGCTTATAACTCTTTAGGGGGTGTGATTACAGGTAACCACACACATCACAGGAAGGGACTGTACAATAGGCAGTACAAGCAGTAGGAGGGGGATATACTATGGGCATAAGTGTAATAGGAAGGGGATGAGCTAGGGGTGTAGACATGATAGGAAGAGGTGGAACTAGAGGTACAAATGTGACAAGAAGGGTGGACCCTAGATTCATGATGGTGGCCTTGGTCACCCTTGAGTGGGCTTGACCTCCCTGGGCTCTCCAGGGAAAGAATCTACTACTATCTTTATCAGAAGGTAGTGGACCCTGCTTATTGTGGGAATAACAATGGTGTCTGCTTGCTCTGGATTACTGATAACCATCAGGGAGAATAACCCCTGACCTACTTCTGTCGACCTCCAAGTGTATGGTCATTTGCCGTGTGTAGCAAGCAGCTAGGCTTGGGGTATATGTGGGGGAGACAACTTTGGAAAAATCTTTCTGTTTCCCACAAAAATACTGTTGAAAAAGGAAATTACACAAGTGTAGGCTGGCTGCAAACTACAACACATGAATATTTGGCTTGTACTGATTAAACTCTTAAGGACAGGACACTATTTATACAAGTTGTGGGGGTTGGTGATAGGGCACGACTTCCAATAACATTTGTGTTAGTCCAGGTTGACTAGAGAAACAATTTTTTTAGACACTTATATGTTTTTAAGGAAGAGCTTTTATATAAGAGCAATTGTATATTGAAAAAACATCCCACCCCAATCCAGATCAAGTCCATAAGTTCGATATTAGTCCATATGTCTGATACCAGTCTGTAAATTCCTCTTCAGACTCACACAACATATGAAATGACCCTGAGTGCAGGAAGATTGCAGGCCAGGAGATCTTGTGGATCCAGTCTTGTGGATCCAGTGACAGTGGAAACACCTCAGTGCTGGTGTGGGTCTCCATGTGGCTTCTCCACCTCCAAGGCTCTTGCTGCCATTAGCATAGCTCCGTGTGGCTTGTCAACAAGAATGTCTCATAGCAGTAGAACATGTACCTGGCCTCCAGTGAGCTATTTATCTCTTGTTTTCTCCCCACAAATAAGGTATTCAAGCTGTGACCTGATTGACAATTTAGACTCACCCCTTTGCAGTTGACAGGAGATTATTAACTGCCACAATATTCATTCACATAGACATAATTATGCCCACCAGATTAATACATGTCAAAATAAATCAAGGAGATTTGATTACTATTTGATACTTACATTAACATAGTAAGTATGTGGCATTCCTTGGCCACCGTTCATAGGCACCCTCAAGGTGAAGTACACAACATCTTTCATAGGCCATGCCAGAAGGATGTGATGTGGAAACCTCACTAAGTGAACAAGGATTTACTTAAAATTCACCTGTAGCCCAGAAACCTAACTGTAACTTCCAAATGTGAGAAGAAGCAGATGACTCTTATCCTAGAGGTATAAAAGCGGTGGTTATTGAACTTTGGCTCAAATTTCTTGATACACTTTTTTGTCATGCTTTCAGATCTAGAATTTGCAAATGCAGTTAGTATAATAGATGCTGTTCAAAGTATGCTTACTTAAAAAATAAAGTATATTTTTCTAAGGCTAAATTCGGCGTTATATTCAGTAAAGGAATGCCAGAAAATGATCTACTAGTGTTATTGAGAGGGAAAAAAACATCTGTGCTCACTATGATTTATATTATTTAAATTTAATTGGACATGCTAATCAAAACAATTATATTGCAGAAATCAATTAGGAATAAAAAACTTGGAAATAATGCTGTACATTTATTTATACTTTCAGCTAATATAGTTTTATGTTAGGGTGAATTATTCACCCTAATTTCATATTAGACTGATATTTACTGTAAATGACAGATTGTAGCTATATAGCAGAATATAAAATGAATTTACAAAAATTCCATTTATTTGTATGTCAAGACAAATTGCCTGAGCAAAAGGTATGGAGGATCATATCTCACCTCTTCTGGCTTCTCCTTTGTAAGGATTAGACATGATTCCACCTTCCATCTTTCTTTACTTCTGATACAAATTGTTCCTTCTGTGGCACTTTACTTCTCTGCTGGGTCAATAATTTATTGCAATGGCCACACAGAACGCACAGATAATACTCATGAATAAGGGAGTTTATTAGGGAAATTAAGTTACCACAAGTCAGGATCAATAAATAATAAGGATATAGTTATTGGTCCACAGCAGCACTTCTTTCCAGCAAGGCAACATAGTCTTTCTCTATGTCCCTCAGTCTCTAAGCCACATAGTTCCTTGACTTACGCATCTGCAAGAAGCCTGCCTGCCACTCTACTTCATTATCTCACTTTTTCAGGTCTCAGTGCACATCCTCTTTGCTCTAGCCCTTGGCCTCTGCTTCTGTGGGTCAAGAAACCAACCGACTACTCTGCCTCACAGTCTCATAGGCTCTGCATGGCTCCTTTGTTCTGGATCAGGGTTGCCTTACCTTGGCTTCCTCTGCTCCCTTACATGGTCTGCATGATGCCGTATATAATGCCTCTAGTCTTCGTCTCCACCATTTCAGACAGAGAATTCAAATATACTACCTGTAGTTTCTCTTTCTTTACAGTCCTAGGAGAGCTTTTTGTAGAACTGCTACTGAGATGCTTCATTCATAGATGTAGATGTGGTTTTGTCTTTCAGTAGATCATACCCACAAGGAAACAGAAGGCAATCACTTGATTTACACTTCTAATAAGGATATCCAGAATACATCTCATATTAATCTTATATAGAGAACTCCCTTAAAAATGAGATTATAACAACAGGCATAAAAGCTATAATCTACTATACATAACCAGGAAGAAAAAATAAAAGATTATGGCTGGAAGACTCATATTAAATGATTACATCTCACTACATTTTGCAGTCAAATAAGAGATATAAAAGGGGGTAGTAATCTTACATATAGTGATAATCAAATTTATTAACTACTTCACATTAAACTCAATCTGAAACATGTTAGACCCATTATGTAGAGGAATATAATATATTCTGGAAGAACTAAGATGATATCTAAATAAATTGAATGGAGTATCATCCTATGCAACATGAAACTTTCCTTTCCATTATATTTATATGTTTGTCTATCATTAGATCAATTTATTGTCGAGCTCATCAATGTACTACTTTTGAAACATTAGAAATTTGGCTGGAAAATTAATGGCATCTTCCCTGTGGGAAAACTATTAATGAAAAAAACAATCACGTACTGTGTCCTATTTGCCAGATACTAAAACGTCCTTAAAAAATACATTTAGGTATTATTGTCTTCCTGATTTTCTCAAGAAAGGAAATCAATCATTTAACCTTTCTAAGTTCTTATAGTTATAAAAGCAATACTTTTAATTATTTCAAACAGTGTGGATACAGAATTTAGCATCTTTAAAATATGCACTACAAAATAAACAGCAAATTCTGAAACATAAGAGAAATAGAGCATTGTTTCATCATTTTTAAAGTGTCAATAGTTAAAATAATATTGTTATATACCAAAAAAAAGAATATAAGTTAGCGATACAAACACAAGGAATTCAGTATCTTTGAGTAACAGTTCAATTGAATCAGAAAAAGATGAACTTTAAATATTTGAATTTTTTAAAACAGTTTGGTTAAATACTGGAAATGAAAAAGTAATTAAATTTACATCCCAAATATTTCATTAACAAAGAATGAGTAGAACACAGATTATACTCTAAAGAAAGAAACTAACAAAAATAATATATCAATAAAAATATACTAAGAAAACTGAAACTTTTAGTTCATTCCAAAATTCAAAGACATTTTTATTCCAAATTCATGTCACAATATTTAAATAAAATAAAACTAATAAATTATCAAAAATATAAAGATAATAACCATAGCATAAAACTCAATGAGCATCATTCAAAATCAAAATTATAAATTGGAAAACATTTCATATCTCATTTGTTTTTAAAATTGTAACAGTGAAAAGTGGTCAAAGTATATGAAAGGAGAGTTCATAAAAAGTCTTAAAAGATGCAAATGATCTTAGCATGTGTTAGTCTGGGTAAAGATGGGTTGATGTGTTAATCTGGGTAGACTAGAGAAACAAATCCATGGACACACATATGTGTATAATAAAGAGACTTATATACAAGAGCTATTGAATATTGAGAAAACATCCCAGTCCAGATCAAGTCCATAAGTCTGATATTAGCCCATATGTCTGATACCAATCTATAAAGTCCTTTTCAGACTCATGAAACCCATGCAATGATGCTGAGTATAGAAGATCACAGGCCAGTGGGTAGAAAGTCCTTGGATCCAGGCATTGGAAACATCTTAGCGCCGGCCAGCAGGGGTCTCTGCATCAGGGTGGGTCCATGTGTCTTGTCAGCTGCTAGGACTCCCAGGGTGTGAGCAGGGAGAGAGAAGTGTTTCCTGCCTCCAAGGAGGAAGTACCGGATTTCCCAGAATTCTCAGGAGAAGGCCATGCCCACACAGAGGTCTCATTGGCTATATGATCTGATTGACACCCCTATGCTCTTAATTCTCAAATTGACAAACGATTATATATCTACCACATAGCATCACTCACAAAATTTTTGAAATATTATATTTAACCCAGTTGATTAGAAAACACCTATGTGTATTATTAAGCTCTGTCTTGACAGATCTACTCATTCATTATGGATGAAGTTTGGAATGGTTTAAACTTATAAAGAGATAAATTTGACTATATTCATTATGTTGTTATTGCTGTTAGATGCCTCTGAGTCTTTTCAAATTCCTAGACATCCTATGTACCACAAGGGGACACCATCCAGTTCTGTGCCATCTCTTAATTGTTCTTATGTTCCAGCCCATTGTTAGCAGCCACTGTGTCAATCCATTTTGTCCAGGGCTTTCCTCTTTTTAGCTGCCTGTCAACTTGACCAAGCATGATGTCTTTTTCTAGGGACTCCAGATAACATGTCCAAAATATATGAGACAAAGTATAGCCATCCTTGCCTCTAAGGAGTATTCTGACTTTACTTCTTCAAATAAAGATCTGTTTGTTCTTTTAGCAGGCCATGGCATTTTCAATATTATTCTCTAACTTTATAGCTCAAATGCATCATGTCATTTGTTACCCATCCTACATATCTAGTAAAAATGGTTTTTTTTTTTGCATTTAATTATTCAAATTTTTTTTCATAAATCATATAACTTTTTTGATATGTAGTTACTTAAAATGGCCCTTCTAGCCATTGTTTTCCTTCTTGTAAATGCTGACCTTTTTATCTGTGTTTGTAATCCAATTTTGGAGCAAGAACAAAGGTGGGACAAATTTGAATTCTCTATTATCTAGAGAGGCAAAAATTGCAACTACTTCAGAACAATTCTTTTTTAAAAATTTAGTATTGCTTGGAAGTTAATATATATCATTTCATAGTTCAATCACGTCAAGTAGAATTTCACAATTGCTACCACAATGAATTTCCAAGCATTCCTTTTCTTCCTGGACCCCTTGACATCTTCTCCCTTTTACCCAAACCCACCACCACTGTAATCCCCAGACTCCAACACCCTTATTCTACTTGCTGTCAAATAAGTTCACTAATCCTGGGTTTCATATACCTAAAAACAGAAAAACACAACTTCAAGAGGGTGACCTCTAATGACATAATGCTTCTGATATCCACTCTACTATGAGGGAATACAAACCAAAATAAAATACAGAAAATATTGAAAACCAGATGAGATCTTGCATACGTTACAGGGGGAATCAGCTGACAAAATTTGAACTACTCAAGTCCTCTCATTCTTGACTGAATAGTTATAGAATCAAGGATACTTATTTTGACTTTGGAATAATTTGTTTCTGGTTTGGGGTCCTGCATCTGGCATTCCTTTGCTTACCACTTGAGCTGACTTTGTCAAATTCCACAGCATGGTAGATGTGGAGGGTTCTTCAGCACCACTGGTTCTTGCTCATAAGCTATCCCCTGAAAGGTGGAATGTTCACTAGATCTATTTGATTCCGTGATTCTGTATATTCTTTCCATCTTCTCTTGATGCTTTCTGTCTGTATCATTCAATGTTTTCCCTATAGAATTTTTCAAACTTGCAATTCCAGGCTTAATTTTTTTCTTGAATTCTTTAACTTTTAGATATGCTGAGCATGTTCTTCCCTTTTAGTTTTCTAATTCTCAGTCCATGCGCATTTTGTTATAATATTTGGCTTTGTTTTCTTAAGCTGCCCTTTGACATTTTCTATTCAGCTCCTTGAATTCATCTTTCATTACCATTAGCTTTAGCTACTCTACAATTAAGATCAAGTTTCCAAGACTCTTATGACATCCAATTCTATCTATTCCTTCTTTCCTGTCTTTTTAATAACCATTTGCTTTCTCCATGCATGATGGTCTCGATGTCGTTGCACAATTCATCAGGCCTTCTGTTATTAGTATTCAATCAATGCATTAAATCTGTTCTTGAGATGTTCTGGAAATTCATGTGGGGTAGACTCAAGTTGTATTTTCTTCAGCTTTGTCCTGAACTTCTTGTTTTCAAGTGCTATCAAGTGGGCTCCGACCCCTATTGATCCTATGCGCAATGGAATGAAACAGTGTAAGCCATAGAATGCCTTAAATCTTCCCGAACTTAAATATGAGCAATTGATGCTGTGTTCCTTAGTACCTTGTTTTACCTGCTGATATTGAGCTTCTCCATTATGTCTACCTACAGATGCAGTAAATTTGATTTCTTTATATTTCATCTGGGAATAAAGGAATAAGGCTGAAAAAAGGGTCTCTTCTATAAACAAATCCTTTGTTTTGCATAATTCTATCATGTGATCTCCAGCTTCATTTCTATTATCAGCTCTATTTTTTCAAGTACTCTTCCTTCCACTTTGTTTCCAACTTTTGCATTCCAGTCACTGATAGCTATCATGCATCTTTATTGCATGTTTGATCCATTTCTGTCTGAAATATTGGTAGAATTCTTCAATTTCTTCATAACTAGATTTGTGGTTAGTCATAAATTTGAGTAACAATTGTATTGACAAAATTTTCTCAAAGGGGAAAGATAAAACCTGATCGCAGCATTGCACTTCATAATGGATTTAGCAAGATCCTTTCTGACAATGAATGCCACACCATTCATCTTTATTGTGTTATTTCCAGCATACTAAGTCATATGATTTTCTGATTTAATATGTTCAATATCAGTTCATTTGAACTCCCTGATTCCTAGGATATCGATCTCCATACTATCCATTTTATTTTTGACCACTTACAATATTTCTAAATTAATAGTTTGCACATCCCAACTTCCAATCATTAGAATATTTCTGCAGCTGTTTCTGTAAACATTGAGTCTTGCCTCATTAGTGAAGGAGGATCCCAAAGACTCCACTGTCACAGACGTTAACAGACTTATGTCACCATGGTTGACTCCCATCCAGCAAATCATCTCCTATTCCAGTGGTTCTCAACCTGAGGGGCGTGGCCCCTTTGGGGATCAAATGACCCTTTCACAGGGGTCTCCTGAGATGAAGGGAAAATACATATTTCCGATGGTCTTGGGAACTGAGACACTGCTCCTCTATCCGTCTCCAGGCAGGCCCATCCACATGAAGATATGCCTACATTTGAGTACTCAGTGTGAAGACTGTTACCCATGCTACACCATGCTTCATGACAAAATTTCATGTATTTGTAATTAGAAATAAATATTTCACAATATATAAATACATGTTGTTTTTGTGATTAATCACTATGCTTTAATTATGTTCAATTTTTAACAATGAAAATGCATCCTGCAGATCAGATATTTACATAAAAATTCATAAAAGTAGCAAAATTATAGTTATAAAGCAGCAATGAAAATAATTTTATAGTTGGGGGTCACCACAACACGAAGAACTATATTAAAGGGTCGTGGCATTAAGAAGGTTGAGAACCACTGTCCTATTCAGTCACATTTCAAGTGCCCTTTGACATGAGGTGCACTTCTGTCAGCAGTAATGAGATAGTTAAGGTTTATTGTACCAATAAATACATGATAGATTAATTGAAGGATGAAGAGATAAATGGCTCGGTGAGCCTCGCCTTTCTAGTTATTGGGTCTCTTGCCCTCTGATGGGTGGACCAGGGTGTAGCTGCCTTAGCTGGTTCCCTGCTTCAGCTGGCAAGGTTCACTTCCTGCAAGACACCCCTGAGGAGAAGCCACATGGTCCTACCCCAATGCAGTCCTGGGTGCTGGAGCAGCCATGTGGAGACCCCTGCCAGTTATGAGATGCTTCCATGCGCAATGATTCAGCTTTCCTCTTGCAGTCGGTGTCATTATGTGTGTTTCATGAGATTGAGGAGGACTTCGTAGATTGGTGTTGGATATATGAGCTAATGTTGGACTTATGGGTTAGGATGTTTTCTTAATGTACACTTACCCTTTATATAAAACTCTGCCTCATACATATATGAGTTTCTGTGATTTTGTTTCTCTAGTTTACCTAGACTAACACAAGTAAACTCAGACAATGTTCTGCTTTCTTTGTTTAGGATTTCAGTATTTGAAAATGCCTTAAGCTATGCTTAAATGTTGCAGGTTTCTTCCTCCCAAATGGGGACCTGAGCCATTCTTTGTTGTCTATTCTTAGTCCGGAAGTTCCACTGAAACCTTTTCAGTTTGGGTGACCTTGCTGGCATTTGAGATACCAGTGACATAGCTTCCACATAACAGAAACAATCCAGCCATCACAGTATAACAAACTGACAGACAAGTGGTGGAAAGAGAAGTATATAAATAGTTTAACACAATGTTAATGTGCTCTGTTAGTTTTCAGTCATATCACATAATATATATGAATATATGAACATATATATATATATTCTTGCTTCTAGAAACATTTCTATGCTTACTTCTAAATCTCACATATCCCATAATTTTCAACTAATTTCTATTATACGACAGATAAATTCACAATTTAGAATGTCTTAAGTTGCACATGCAAACACACATAGAATTTTACCATTACTTAAATTACTCCAATAATTTATTATTACTGATGGCTATTGTTGAGGTGCCATCACATTGATTCTGTTTATATCCACCATATATACAACAGAACAAAACACTGACTTGTATAATGTAAATTGCAAAAGACTACTACAGAAAACCAAGAAGAATACATAATGGAGGATTATACCATGCTCATGGATAGAAAAACTTATCATTGTGAAAATGTTGATATTACCTATGATGGTTATATATGATGTTAACTAGACATACCTGAAAGAAGCCTTGATTATATATTGTTTACTTATAGGGCTGCTAAATGTAACATCAGCAATTGGAAGCTACAAGCAACTTTTCCAGGAATGACAAGGCTTTCTACTCCTCTAAAGAAGTAAAGTCTCTGTAACCTACATGAGCAGTTCTACGCAGCCTTTTAAAGTGGTTATGAGTGAAAATTAGCTTGATGGCAGTGAAAACAACACCTGGGTGAGTTTAGGGGTGGAGGCCAAGCTATCAAGCATGTCACACCCTGAGGACACTTTCTTTGGTCTGTAGCTTTCTGTATAACAGAGACCCTGAGCAGAAACAAACTCTCTCCTACGCCTGCATATTCTTCTGGATCTGGATCCTAAATTGGGTTTGTGGAATTTCTGTTGTGTCCCCTGATTTCCCCCTGCTGAAGCCAATACCCATTAATGGACTGCTGACCTTGTTTTCATTTGACCAACCTCATATACATCCAGATCTGTCTGTATCCATCCTCCGGTGGCGCTCCTGCTTCACATTCCTATTTCCTGTTACTAACTCCTGCAGCTACAACAGTAAGGAGAAGTCTCCTCTTTCTAGACTTGTGGGTTTGAATCAGACTGGAATTACTTATTTCTACAATGGTGAAAGCCATTTCATGAAATAAATCTCTTTGTTTACATCCATATACAATTGTCACTGACTTTTCTTCCCTGAAAGAATAACCAGCACAGTTCCCCAGGTTATCTACATCTTTAATACAATTTTGAGCCTGATCATTCTCTAACGAGGTCGATAAACTATTTACCAACTCTATATGGAATGGAAAGAGGTCCAGGTTAAGCAAAACACTCTTGAAGAAGAACAAAATAAGGGGCCTTTCACTT
Organism: Echinops telfairi; assembly: GCF_000313985.2. Classification (NCBI taxonomy): domain Eukaryota; kingdom Metazoa; phylum Chordata; class Mammalia; order Afrosoricida; family Tenrecidae; genus Echinops; species Echinops telfairi. Next base: position 90,360,929 of record NW_022111369.1, read on the forward strand.
CTTGATACAAAAGCCTATGATACACCCAGGATATTTAAATATCAGTGTATAAGTCAGTGAGAGATATATAAACCAGTGTAAAATATAGAACACATAAATAAATACACCCACCTACAGAAAACTAATTTGTGTCAAAGGGTCAAAACTCATTAAATGGGGAAGATATAGTCCCTTCAATAAATGTTGCTGGAAAAATTGGATTTCTACTTCCAGAAGAATGAAACAGGTCCCATGCATCAATCCATTTACAAAAATGAATTAATGAAAAATTAAAGACAAAAGCATGAAGATCACCATTTAAAAATAGGCATACATTTAGAGGTCTTAATACATGACAAAAAGACTAAAAATAAAAAGGAAAACATGCACAGAAGACAAAGCAGATGTACTAGACCAGGTTGGTTAGAAAAACAAACCCAGAGATGCTCATCTGTATGTAAGAGAGAGATTTATATCAAAGAGCAATTGTACATTGCAAAACACCCCAACTGATTCCAAATCAAGTCCATAAGTATGATATTAGCCCATATGTCTGATACTAGTCTGTAAATTCTTCTTCAGACTCA
>NW_022111369.1:90362316-90366362 GCF_000313985.2 Echinops telfairi
TACTGGAAACAATCTAATCTATGTTCATAGCACAAACACAATGAAATACTATGCAAAAATAAAGAATAATAAGGAATTGGTAAGACACGACTTGACAGGATATATACACACAATGAAACACTATGTAACATAATGACAGGGATGTAATTGAAGACAAATACACTGAGTTAAATTAGTATATAACAAAAGGAGAATTATTTTACGATATAACTTTTATTTAAAAATCAGTCAAGAGCTTGCATCCCCAAAGAAACAGACTTTGATGCTTATAAAGGGTGTGGGTATGGGGAAGCATTATGCTAAAGGGTAGACAGATGTTAACCTTGATGAAAGGAAAGGTAATATCCACAGAGAAGGAGATGGTAAATAAATAAATAAAAATTATAGAAACAGGGCAAGCCTTTGTAAGATTTGGTAAATTTTCAAATAGAAAATCATGATCTAATCTGTAAACCCTCACCAGATTCACAGTAAAAAAATTTTTTAATATTGTATTTGATGCAATGAACAACAATTATTGTCAGTACTGGCTAAATATTTCATAACAATTATATAATTTGTGAACATCAAATAAGGTGTGCTGAGCATATATTTGGAAGAAGATATTGCCCTTGAGGTAATCTATGGATTGAACACACAACTTCTCAGATCCTGAGCCAATTATCTGTCTTCAATACTAGATTGTAACAGCATAGGTTGTTATTGTTAGGCACCTTCTAGTAAATTCCAACTCATAGTGACCCTACACATAACAGAATGACAAAACACTCCCGGACCATGCACAATTCTCACAATAAGTTTTTTGTCATGTTCCAGCCTATTATTCTAACTATTGTGTCAACCCATATCCTTCAGCAACATTCTCTTTTTCACTGATGGCCATCGTTAGGTTTTGTACAATTTTAGCACCTATAATAAGACATGGATGAAGTCCAACCTATGAAACAATTTACAGCTTAATTGTGTCTCCTCGGCGGTGTGATCTATCTATAAGAAATGCTGTGGAAGATTCGATTATCTCTCTTGCACCTCTTTTCCTTCTTGCTTGTTTGGATCCTGTTTCTGACTGCTTGTGTCAGTGGCCCAAGTGACCTTCTGAACTCCATAGCTCAGTGGCATGTCATGTTCCTTCTGACCTTGGATCCACAGGACTCTGCTACCACAGCCAGTGATCTCCCAGCTTCCTACCTTACCTTACTGTTTAATTGACTGACAGCTCTAGGAATATGGAAAGGCCTCCAGTTATTATGAGGATTTTAGTTTTCTTTACATTGAATTGTAAATGATGTTAAAGTTTGCAAACCTTGATCTTCCTCTACAAGTCCTCCTATTTCAGTAAAAAATATTGTTTCCTCTGTATATCACAGCACGCAGATTGACAAACCAGTGTAACTTTGCTCTGTTCCAAACTGACTCTCATAACATGTGTAGGTTCTGCATAAGCACAGTTTGTTTGCTTTTTAGTTAACATGTAAGCTTAGATAAAGTCAGATTAAATTGGAATAATAATTTAGTGAAACAAATATCTAGTACTATTTACCCTGAAAAACAAGTCATGCAGTATACATTCTCAAAAGTTCATCTATATTTTAAATAAGGGACTTTTTTTTAGTTATAACTTAAAATAAAGAATATTTTCATAAGCACAGTGATATGTTCAATAATTCTCATTCTTCTGAATGTTACCCATAGTTTGTTATTATTTGATGGCTGAATGACTTTGCATATCAATATAATACACATAAACCTCATTCTGTTTTTCTCTTTGATCCAAGAGACATCTAACAACATCAAAGCCTTTGTTACCATTCCTCTTCTGAATCCAGCTTGAATTTGAAGCCACTCCCTTTGAATATACTGCTTCAATCATTGTTAAGTAATCTTCAGCAAAATTGTACTTGTGTGTGATACTGTGGTAGTTACATGATTTCATGTCAACTTGATGATATGAAAGTGTAAGAGTGGAATTTTGCCTGTCAATCAGGTCACAGCCTGATTGTGTCTCCTTGTGAGATGACCTTCTCATAAGGAGGGTGCTGGGAACCTCCCTCTCTCTCTGGCTTCACCTTCCTGCTGGTTGACCTTGATGACAGCAACAGCCCTGCATATGTGTCCACCACCATTGGATCCACGAAATTTTGCACCCACTGGGCTATGATTTTCTTGCATTCTGCATCATTGCTTGTGAATGTGTGTGTTGGAAGAGGGCCTTAGGAACTAGTACCGCACATTTTAATTTGAATTGGACTGGGCTAGGATGTTTTCCTGATATATAAAGCTTCTTGATATATAGCTCTTTCTTAAACATATACGAGCATCACAGAATTTATTTCTCTAGTCAACCCAGTCTAACACAGATATTGATGATAATATTTCATAATTTGCACATTCTATTGGATCACCCTCCTTTTTTTAAATGGGCAAAAAATATGAATCCCTTTCAGTTAGTTGGCCAGGTCTTCCAAATCTTTTGGCTCAAACTACTGTTTCTAGTGCTTCATCAACTTGTTGAATCACTTAAATTGGTACTTGATCAATTCCTGGAGCCCTAGTTTTTGCTCATGCCTTCAGTCCCTTATTTAACATATAGATGAACCTTCAAGAATGTGTACTGTATGACTTGCTTTTCAAGGTAAGTAGCACTAGATATTTGTTTCACTAAATTTTTATTATAATTCAAATTTAATTTTGCTTTATCTAAGCTCATGTGTTAATTAAATAGGAAATCTCGGTTCACATGCAATATAATTTTACAGAATTTCAAGATGTTGATCATTGCCTAAAGTAAAAGAAAGACATTTAAAAAACTTGTTCCTATTATCTGAGGACAGTTTAAAGGTCTTTTAGAAAATTGAATAGAGTGTTCTGAATATAAATTTAGATTAAACTCTCTTTGTAAATTTCTTATTTAAAAAATGACTCTAAGCTATGATTTCCTGGCAGGAAAAACTGTTATCCCTTCACAGTCATTTAATTTAAAAAGTGTCACAAGTATCAAAATGAACTATTAAAAATTGGTATTTGCAGTAACTTTAATATCTACCATGGGAAAATCTTAGAACAATTAATTCTGTAGTACATAGATAAATACTAAATGAAAATATGAATAATACACATTACCAAAATATATTTGCTCAAGTAAGCTTGTATTTTTTTATGAATAATGTAACTTAACATGTAGCCCTGGTGCTGTAGTGGTTATGTGTTGGGCTGGTAACAGGAAGGTCCACAGTTTGAATCCAACAGCTACTCTGCAGGAGACTGATGCAGCTTTCAGCAGTTTAGTCAAAGACCTACAGAGGAATGTCTACTTTGTCCTATAGAATCGCTGTAACTCAAATTTGACTTGATGGCAATGAGTTTTTTGAGTTATAACTTAAAATAGAGAATATTATAATAAAATGAAAATAGTAATGACTATAAATATACACAAAGATAATATGATACTGTTAAAATTAAAAATAAATATTGACTAAATTAGTTGTTTTGTTTACAAATAAAGAAATATACAAACCACTGCAAATTAATTAAAGATCATTATAAATTAAAAACCTAAGTCTGTATATTGGAGTCCAATTTAACTTGTACTAACCAGTATGATAGACATTAACTGTAGGTAGATATTCATCATTCTGAATGTGGTGAATTTGAATTGATGTGAGTTTCATGTATGAATTTACTATTTTATACAGTAAATCACAAAGTTTGCATATATTATTTACAATGTTTTATTATTCACTTACTAATGCATTAGGAACCCTGGTAACATGGTTATGGATTAGGCTGCAATTAGCATAGTCAAACATTTCGATACCACTGGCCACTTTGAGGGAGAAACAGGACAGCTTCACTTCTGTAGAGAGACACAGTCTCAGAAACCCACAGGAGCAGTTGTACACTGTCCCGTAGGAGCATTAGGGTTCATCATGGAACAGTAGCTGAACAATATGGCCTTCGTAATATAATGAAATTAGATCTCTCATGACAGAATTTTGCAAGAACAATAACTTTTTTTTCTTTTTTCTTTTTTTTTTTTTTAGCCTTGT
>NW_022111369.1:90369289-90371116 GCF_000313985.2 Echinops telfairi
ACTGGACTGGGACACCTTCTTGAAATCAGAGTACTTCTTCATGTAATGTTCTTTCATATGTATATGGAGATGAATGACACTGGTTTGTTTTTCTTGACAACCCCCTAGTCTATCTAAATAGATAGTATTATTGAAATAATATAGATATCTGTAGAGAAGCAATGCAATATTTCTTACTGTCTTAAGTCAGATGCTTACAAATATCTACCACATTTAATAAAACAATTTCCAAGGATACACACTAACCCTTTTATTAGTAATTATGCAGTAGTATTTTATTATCCAAAATTATTTATTTGAAAAATCTATTTCACCTCCGGCATAGTTCTTAAATAATCAGTATGACAATGATAAAACAGTGTTAAAGTAAGCGACAAATAGTTTGATGAATGAATTATCACCATGAGCATATGTCTTATGAGACTGAACAATAGATTTTCAAATACTCAAATGTATAAAATATGTAATTGTTTTGCCTACATCAATGTGCTTATATGTTGATGCGATCATTGATTTGTGACTAACCCCCTAATGGAAAGACAAGTTTCAATAATATCTTTAACAATCCATCCTAAGAAGAGATAAACTTTCTTTATGGGAATCTAATAATATGTGAGAGTTGAGAAGTATTATTTTAAAACAAGTGAGTGTGAATTATTACAGAACATTGGCAGTTAAATGCAGAAGTAGTAGAGAAACCTCAAGCATTGGGCAAGAATAGCTTTTCATTTATATCAGTAGTTTTTGTCACTCTGAAGTTTAAAGACAAAATTTACTTCTTGAATTCTCAATTCTTAACCAGTAAATACAGTATGGTGCATTTTTAAATAGATCTGGTCATTCATTAATATTTCTTAACATTTGATGGCTATGCTAATTTAAGATATTTTAGTAAATATAAAATTATATTTAAAGTAATTTATTTTTTTTTACAAATTCAACTAAAAGTGGCAGAAATCTTGCCAGTTATCTACTTAAAATTGTTCATTAAAAATTCTAAAACTATCAATGCATCCATATTCATCTTTATTTACAAGAATTTATGTTACTGTTCACTCAATTTGTTCAAATTCCTAATAATAAAGGTTTGGCATTTATAAATAGTCAACACAACTTCGTGCTGTTGTTGAAAAAACAAACAAATGCACAGTCACGGAGTTGATTGTGACTCATCGGTGAGACTGGTCCTATAGTTCAGAGTAGAATTGCCCCCATGGGTGTCTGAGATCGTCACTCTTTACGGCAGTAGAAAGCCCGTCATACAATCATCTTCACTTCATTTTTTGACATCTTCAAATTTTCCTAGATTTATACTTCATACATTTGAATTTTCTATTATGAATTGAGGTTTACAGTTATTTCTTCTCATTTTGATGTGTGCCCCGTCAGCCAATGAAGGTCCTGAAGTCTGTACTCCCTTAGGATTTTCTGCACCCGTGCCATTCCGGTTGACTCTCCTTGGAGACAGCAGTTCTTCCTCTGTCTTATTCTGAGTACCTTCTGATCTGGGAGCTCATCTTCTGGCCCCCTCTCCGGCAATATGCTACTGCTGTTCATAAAGTTTTCGGTATCTGCCAATGTATTATGGTTACGGAAATCTTCTTTGTTAATTATATGCCCTATAAGGTCACTATGAGTTGGAATTGATTTGATAGTAGTGGGTAAATTGATCAAAATTGGATATGTTTAGATGCTATGATTGAGAAACTATTTTTCTGTGTGTATATATATGCAAAAATTAATAATCAAGGAATATAGAATATCAGTTTCAAATCCGATGTAAGGCATTTGATTCCAAAGGTGACAACATTACACTGTTATAAAATC
>NW_022111369.1:90372112-90376681 GCF_000313985.2 Echinops telfairi
GTCTTTGTCTTCCAATAAATGCAATATTCTATGTTATCAGGGCTTTTTTCATTTTCACATTTGCATAAGCAAGTGGTTTATTGAATCTGAGCCAAATACAATCTCTTTGCTACAGAGAAAGAAGATGCTGGCTGCATTAAAATAGCAATGTCACTAGTGAATTGACAATATCACTTATGTAATAGCTTTAAGTCCCTTAAGAACTTAATATGCAATTAAATATTCCATTCATTTATTTAACACATATTTGCTATTTACTATTTGCATTTTGATAATTTTGTTAATAAAACTTTCTATATGTGGTAACTGAAAATAATATCCCTAAGAACCATTCATGTTATTTATAATGAATTTCAATATTGTAGGGTTTCATATCTATAAAAAACACATATATAATATGAAAGTGGTTATTTAAATAATTTATGAATCATGTCCTGTAAAAAATTGTAAAAGAGAGGGGTATTTGCTTGTTGTTTTATTTGCTCTCCTGATTGAAATGTGTATGTACTGGGTTAGGCCTTTGCACAAAGGTTAATTTGAGATCATTGTTTATGTTTGGTGCAATCAAGCCAGTTCTCACTGAGTGACCAACAATAATAAAATATGCCCTGTTCCATGCCATTCTTACTGTTGGTTCAATGTTTTGAGCCTTTATTTCACTACTTGGCTAATACATCTTTTTTGCTGACTCCCTACTCTACTAAACATGAAGAATTTGGGGGGAGTTGGTCCCCCTTGATTATATACCAAACAGATGTGAGATTAAATCTTTCTTTCTTGCACTTAATTAGCACCCTAAGTGCACTTTTTTCTCAAAACATGTGTTCATTCCACTGGCAGTCCATGATTCTCATCAACACTATGAATCAAAGACACATGAACTGCTGAAAAAAAACAAATATGTTTTGGAAGTATATTCAGAATGCTCATTACAAGAAAGGATGGTGAGACTTGGTCTTGCTTACTTTGAACATGTTGTCAGAAGAGACCGATCCTTGGAGAAAGGCCATCGTGTTTGGTGAGATAGAAAGGCTATGAACAGAGGAAGACCCATGCCAAGATGGATTGACATGATAGCCGAGTAAGGCACACGATCAGGCACTGTTTCCTTCCTTTGGAATAGAGGGTTGCTATGAGTTGGAACTGACTCAACGACACTTAACAACAAAGATAACATGTTTCAAATATATCTATTCTTCAATTTCATTATTCATTGTTTTTCTGAATAAATATGAAATAATTGGAAATACCATTGCTTGGGTTAGGTGAACAGTCTTCAATGTAACATCTAGTAGTATAACTGAATGGTGTCTTGAAACCAGAAATATCCTGATGATTAGCCAAGCACTTTAGCTATTATACTACCAGGTTTCCTTGCCCCTGAATCTCTATCCTCCATTTATAGCAGTAGATTCTTGCCATCCTTCCTTCCCATTAAAATCTTTCACCCTCTCCTATACAAAGAAATCCAATTATCTGTAGTTCTCTGCTATAAACTAGAAGACAACATTCCAAATCTAAACTATATTGATTCTCACATTCTCTTGCATTTAACAAAATCAAACCATTCATATTTACTTTATTACTGTGTATCATTTATCATTTTTGTCCATATTTATCATGGTGCATATCAAATTTTGAGACTGAGTTACTGCATCCTAGTAACTGATCTTTGTTTCATGTTGCTGATGTCTATCAGAATGTCAGAATTAATGTAAATTCTGCATATATGCTTATTAATAAAAACGTGAATAAGAGAGTCCACTCATTCAAAACTATGGCGATTGTTTCTTTCCTCCAATGTTGACTGATAATGGGTATATAGTTGATGAATATTCTAAAACTGCTTCCTAAATTTTCAAGTCTCTCATATTCTGCTGTGAGAAATAAATAGTTCAGTGATTATCTTTTAAATTTGATGAATGTTAGTAAAAATCTTGATTATCCAAGGCAAAAAAATATAAATGTATGCCAGATTTTTTCCTGTATTATTATATCAATTCTTGATTAACTTTGTAAATATTCATTAACTTAGGAAAAAATACAAAAATTTGATATGTCAGTTCTGTTAGATTTTGAATAATAACTGTACATTATAAATATCTTCCTGGAGATAACTTTTACTGGAGCTAAATACAACTGTGAGTGAAAAATAGAAAATAGGTGCACATTTTCAAGTTTGAGTTACTTGGCAACTTATACCAAAGCTTAATTTAAAATTCCATCAAATGTCCATCTATAGGAAAAGCTGTGTCACAAACTACAAAACATATTGGGCTAATTGTTTAAATTAATGATATACCTCAGTACATAATGATTACAGGGTAAAATTAATAGAATTCATCAGGGAAAAATATGGCCTCAATGGGGTCAAACAATCATTGAACATCTTCCCTTCTTTCTTTCATAATGCAGTCCGAAACCAGTTAGCAGTGAAACTTGAGGGTGGGTGGGGAGGAGGATGAAAACAAATAAAACTTTGAATGCATTAGGCACGATGAAAGAAAATTACTTTGAATTGATTACCAGTCCAAAAATAGTAATTGCATAGTTTGCTTTATTGATAATGTGCTTATCATACCATTTTCATAAAAGTTTGATAGCATTTTATTTTAAATCCTCTGTCATCCTATGCATCTCTATTGAAAACAATAAAAGCAATGCATAACTCACCTTATATTTATATAAATGTTTATATAAATGTTATGTATGTTTGTAAGTGTTATTTGTCACGGTATAAAGGAGCTGTGGTTGGACTGTGAGGTAAGCTTATCACTTTGAGACTCAAGGCCAGAGGTTCAAACCCAACAGTCACCCTGCAGGAGAAGCAGGAAGTTTTCTGCGCCCATAAAGACTTACAGCCTCGGACATCTATGTAGGGGCACTGTGAGTTGGACATGACTTAAGGACAGTGGTTTGGGGCATAGTATATAATCACACTAATCATAAAATGACATTTATAAATATGTTATGTTGATATTTTAAATATGGAATAGAGCACTCAAAGAATTATTTTTGTAATATCACTAAAAGTGGCCCTTAGTATGATATTTCTTGTCACAGCTATGATTATCCTAATTTTTCAAAAGAGAAAGACAAAATGAAGAGATTCAGACCAAATTTTAGTGCAGTGAAAAGACAATCAAACCACACTACTTGTATGTGAACACCAGACCTTTTATCATTAGTTATGTAGTGTTGAACAATTTAATATTTATACCCATTTCCTTCGGATGCAAGGTTGAACTAATATAAATAATTTTATCTTGGAAGATTCTTTTACCTGAAAGAACGAACTCAAGATATATAAAGATATTGTTACCACTTAGCACAATAGTTTTATTGACCCTTTACATGGGCCTATATAATTTCAACCAGAGTTCAGTAAATATTTTCTATTTTTAGCCTCTACAAAATAAAGCAGAACCCTTCAGTGCACAGTCAATTGGGCTGGAAGAGATTCTCTATAGATTCACTTTCATTCTTTTAATAAATGTATCTAAAGAAATTTAAATTCAGTTTGAATTGATTTTAAGAGAGAGAAATAAATATAAAAGTGTAGACTTGTTCTTCAGGGATTAAGAAAATGCTATTCTTCTTTCAGAAAACCAAAGCTATTATTACTTCCAGAATTATCATTTCCAGGTTTATATCATATTTTCCCTTAAGACTTGTTAAGTTGACAACCTATTTTTGCCTGTGTTTTCTTTTAAATTGCCTCAAGCATCCTAAGAGATTTTTCTAATACCTTTCAATGTACTTAAAATGCTTTACTCATGCATAGCTTGTGAGGGGCATATAACCTCTTGTTTAAAAGGGGAAATTCTGCACTCTGTGGGATAATCACTAATTAGGGATGTGGTTTAAATCCTGTGGTATGGTATTTGATGATCACATGGGCAGTGTCATTGTCATCCCATAAATTGTTTTACATTTTTATTAGGCTGAGAACTATGAGAGTCCTTAAAAATACTAGGTGAACACTATTTATATGTGTTCTATGTGAACACTATTTATAAAATTTTAATATCTGGTGCAGGATGCTAAATGACAGAATATTCAAGCTAATGTCAATTGTTTGAAAATTCCACATAAGAACTTGAATCATACTTAGCTCATTGTACTGAGCTGCATTTTTAGCACAAATGGTTTATTTGTTAGTTTCCTACTGCATCACCCAGAGAAAAGTACTGATAACTACTAGAACTCTGGACTGTGCTATTTTTACATTCCCATTGCAGAATAATTATGACCACTTTTCTTCCTTCACTTTTCAAATAAAAAGAAGACCTACTTTAAAATAATTACCTACAATTTTGACTTGACAAAAATGTCAAAGCTTATTTTCTTCCTTAGAGATCTTCTTATGGTGTTCTGGATTAAGAGTAAAATGTTTTGATGTGACATCAGCTGTCATTGCATTTCATGTCTAGGATGATACAATTATGAAAAATAAAGCTTAACTTAGAGAAGAAAAAAAATTTAAACTATTTTCTTAAGATCTATTTTTAGGAGAAAATAGGAAAATATATAACCCTGTCTTCTTTGCATCATTAAAAAACATATTAT
>NW_022111369.1:90377974-90382456 GCF_000313985.2 Echinops telfairi
ATAAGCTTACTGAGGGATTTCAATTGATATTCTATCACTTCTTGGAGATTTATTTTTTATTAATGTGTTCAGTGCAGCTTGAATTGTTTCCTTCCTTCAGCTCTTGATCTGATGCTAAGTCATGAACTCTTTGAATGTTGACCAGTTACTTTTGTGCCCCAAACTCATCCTCCCTGCCATCAAGTTGATCCTGACTCAGAGACCTGGAACTGTCACTTTCTTAGACTGTAACTCATTATGGGAGTAGAAAGCCTGTCGCCCACAGACTTGCTGGTAGTTTCCAAATTCTGACCTTGGTATTAGCAGGCCAACCAGTGATTACTAGACTAGTGACTATAGATTGCTTTCATGGTCTTGTTATATGCTAGATGTATTAATCCTTTTTTTGGCTCATTGTACAATTCATTAGATTTACTTTTATAGCACCTTTTGATATTTTCTGTTCAGCTCTTTTACTCAGTCATTTCACTCATTTGCTTTGGCAACTATGCCATCAAGGGCAACTTACATGGCCTCAATGTTATGGATGTCAAAGCACATTAATATCTGTGATATTAAGTCATGCATGGGCAGGGTAGAGAACATGCATTAAGTATTTTGTCATAGAATGGTAAGTGCATGCAGTGCGTTCTTAGATTGTTAAAATATTTCAATTAGTATTTGTCAATTCATGGAGCCTTATATGTTATTATTGATTTCTGTGTGGTTTTTGCTTTTTCCTTCAATATCATCAATTCTAGATCACATGCTGCCTCTTGAAAGAACTGAATGCTAAAAAGTTATTTTTGTACAGAACAATATGATTGTACCAAAAAGAACTAGTTGACATTCAAATATTTCAAGAAGCAGCATATTTGCAAGAACCAATAGTGCTGGAGGAAGAAGTTCCAACTACATTGACTGCATTAGCCAACACAAGGCTCTAGAGATTGATGGAACACCCACCGAAATGTCTCTGAAAGATGGAGGAGTCCTGGAAGCACAACATCCCCTAGGCTAGAAAATTTAGAAGATAGCTTCTTGATCAACTGACTGAAAGAGATCCATATTTGCACCCATTCCATGAAAAGGTGACTCAATAAAATGTTCAACCTATATAATCTTATCATTGATATTGCACACAAGTAAATTTTTTTCCTAAATCTTCAAACCAAGCTTGCAGCAGTACATTTACAAGGAACTATCAGAGGTTCTGGCTAGACACAGAAGAAGATGTAGAACGAGGGATATAATTGCTTATGTCACATAGATCTTGGCTGAGAGCAGAGAATACAGAAGGATGTTTCCTCGTGCTTTATTAATTGCCCCAAGGCATACAAATGTGTGGATCATGACAAACTATCAAAAACCTTGAAAACAATGGCAATTCTAGAACACTTCATTGTGCTACTGCAGAAATTGTACATGGAACAAAAGGCAGTTGTGCAAACAGAACAAGGGAACACTGCATGGCTTAAAAGGAAGAAGGGTGTGTGTCAAGGTCGTATCTTCTCACCATACTTGATCAATCTGTTTGCTGAGCAAATCACCAAAGAAAATGCATTATATGAAAAATAATTTGTCATCAGGATTAATGGAAGTCTTATTTTACAACTGAGGTATGCAGAAGACACAACATTGCTTACTGAAAGTGAGGAGGAATTGAAGCACTTGCTGTGGCAGTTACAAAATCTGTCAACTTGTAAAGGGGTGGAATCTAGCCTGTCAGTCAGGTCACAACCTAAAGGCCTCTGGGTGAGCATGGCCTTCTCCTGGGGAGTCCCATCTTCTTCCCTAGAGGCCAGATACACTCTCACTCTCTGCTTGGTATTCCTGATGACAAGACACATGTGGGGGGGAAGCCAGACCCCCACAATTAATCCCGGGTTCAGTAGGCACAATTGTACAGTTAAGATACATAAAGATTATAGTAAAGTCATAAAGAAAGAGGAGAGATGGGAGAGAGAGAATAACATAAAGAAGTCAGACACATTTCATGGTAGCATGCTCACCTCAGCTCCTCTTGGGGGTACACATGGAGGTGGGAGATGAGAGGACAGGAGAGAGCTTATATATCTTTGGGGGCATGCAAGCTCCCTGATTACAGATAATGACCTACATCATAGGAAGGGGTTGTAACATAGGCAATAGGAGGGGGATTATCTAGGGGAGTACACGTAATAGTACAGGGAGGGAATAGGGGTACATATGCGGCAAGATGGGTGGACCCTAAACTCAATATAGTAGCCTAACTTTAGTCATCCTTGAGTGGTCCCAGACTTGCCTTCAGGCACTCCTTCCAGAGAACAATATCAGAAGGGAGTGGGCCCTATTTAGGGTGAGTCAGGCTGTACAGTTTGGCTGCTGTTGATACCCTTTAGGAGAATAAACTCTTACCCACTTTCGTTGACATCCTAGTGTACAGTATTTTACCATGTATAGCCAGCAGCATCTTGGGTTTGGCATATATTTAGGGGAGACAACTTGGGAGAAATCTTTCTGTATCCCACACACATGGAGGTACACTGGAGCCCTGGAACTGGACAAGCCAAGTGGAGACCCATGCCAGTGCTGAGATGCTTACACCGCCACTGGATCCACAAGGCTTTCCACCAACTGAACTGTGATCTTCCTGTATTTGGTATTATTGCATGTGTTTCATGAGTCTGAAGAGGAATTTATAGATTGGCATCGGACATATTGGACATATGGACTTAATCTGGACTGGGCTGGGATGTTTTCTCAATATTCAATTGCTCTTGTATATAAAGCTTGTGTTTATAAACATATGAGTGCCCATGAGTTTGTTTCTCTAGTCAACCCAGACTAACACACTTGCTGATGAAGATCATGAATTGTAGCCTTCAGTATGGATTGCATTTCAGTGTAAGGACAACTAAAATCCTCACAACTAGACCAATCAGTAACATCATGATAAATGGAGAAAAGGGAGAACTTGTCAGATATTTTGTCTTGTTTGGATCCACAGGAAGTTCTCTTGCTTGGAAGCACAATCAATGCTAATGGACACAGCAGTCAAGAGATCAAAAGACATATAACATTAGATAAAGAAGCTGCACCAAACCATTTTAGGGTACTGAAGAGCAAGGATGACTAACGTGGCCCTGTCCTAAGCAGTGGTGTTCTCCATTGCCACATATGCATGTGAAAGGTGAACATTGAATAAGGAAAACCTTAGACAAATAGATGTGTTTGAATCGTGGTTTTGGAGAAGAATGTGGCAAGTTCCATGCACTTCTTAAAGGATAAAACAATCTGAGTTGGAAGAAGCAAGTCCACAGTGCTTCTTAGAGGTAAGGATGACAAGACTGTCTTACACTCTTTGCACATACTGTCAGGAGTGACCCTAAAAGAGATGGATTGATACTATGGCTGCATCATGGGCTCAGACATAACAAAAACTGTGAAACTAGCACAGGGCCAGATAGTATTTTATTCTGTTGTAAATAAGGTTTCTACAACTTGGAATTGACTTGAAAGCACCTATCAATAATAATAACAACAACTCTGTGGATTACATCCATCTTCTGATTGTTTCTTCAGTGTTCGATATTCTGCCCGTAGAATCCTTCATTCTTATGACATGGCTTGAATGTTTCCTTGCTTTTGTTGTTTGGCAATATCTAATTTTTTCTGCTATCTTGCGTTTCTAATTTGAGGTTTTTTTCCAATTTTCTTATTCTGCAGTGTTTATTAAGCACACTGTCATAGTTAGATTTTCTGTCAACTTAACTGGCCCAAGATTCTAAATGGTTCGGTAGTTAGGCCTAGTGATCTTCCATGATGTGATCTGAGGCCATGTAATTAACTCCATAGTAAGACCCATCCACATACAAAGATACCCAGTAAATACAATTATTATTCAAATCCATATACCCAAAACTGAAGCTAATGATGAAGAAATTGAAGAATTTCATTAATATCCTCAGTCTGAAATTGATCAAAGATGCAATCGAGATGCATTAAAACCTATTGGTGTTTGGGTATCAAAAGTTGGAAGCAAAAAGGAAAGAATACAGGTTAGAATACATAGCTGGCTGATACAAATAACGTTGGGAGGTTGCATGATAGAATTTTGCAAGACCAAAGAAAGACTTCTTCATAGCCAAAGTTTTGAAGAAGACAGATGGAAATGATAAACACGGACTTCTCCAGATAGAATTCACAGAAATAAAATGAACTACATGGATGGGAGAGATAATAAAGAAGCTCGGTATCAGCAGCTGAAACGGGCTGGCTGTGGAAGAGACGATCAATTGCCCATATGTATGAGGGATATCTCCCCCAAACCAGGATTTTATTACCAAAGTTATTTCTTTAAATTCCTTTACAAAACAACCTTCAAAGTACTTTCCATTACACTTAATACATTTGTCAAATCTGCGATTCTATTCTTAGAAACATTTTTTCCTTTTCTTTTATTGGGGGCTCTTGCAGCTCTTATCACAATCCATACATATATCCATTATGTCAAACAAATTT
>NW_022111369.1:90382868-90394982 GCF_000313985.2 Echinops telfairi
GGTAGTAGGGAAATGGGGGAGGAAGCATTCAAGAACTAGAGGAAGGTTGTGTGTTTCATCGATGCTATACTGCACCCTGATTGACTCTTCTCTTCCCTGTGGCCCTTTTGATAGGGGGTGTCCAGTTAACTACTGATGGGCTTTGGGTCTCCACTCTGCCCTTTCCCTCACTCTTGTGATACATTTTTGTTTGTTTGTTTTGTTTTGTGTCTTTGATGCCTGATACCTGATCCCATTGACACCTCACGATCACATGGGCTGGTGTGCTTCTTCCATGTGGACTTTGTTGCTTCTCAGCTATATGGCCGCTTGTTTATCTTCAAGTCTTTAAGACCACAGATGCTATATCAACTTTTTTCACCTTTGCCTATGCACCCATTTTGTCTGCAGCAATCCTGTTGGGAAGTTGAGCATCACAAATACCAGGTCATTAGAGCAAAGTGTTCTTATGGACTCTTGTGTTAAGAGAGTACTTGAGTAGAGACCCAATGTCCATCTGCTACATTAATACTTAATTTAATATTTTAAAAAATATATGTACATAGACCTATATCCCTATCATTACATATTAATATATTTACATATGTACATGGCTGTGTTTATAGCTCTATAATTGTCTCTTGTCTTTTAGTTCTTTTCTCTATTTCCTTTTACTTTCCTCCTCTCCCACCTTCATTCAGTTCTCAGTAATTCCCTTTGGCTGCATTCTGTGCCCTCCTTGCCATCGATTTTAGATTTCTTGTTGTTTCCTTGTCCCTAGGTTTGTTGGCTCCCCACTTCCCTTCCCCTGCCTCCTCTTCTCCCATGTCCCCAGGGAGGCCTTGGCGGCATTGCTTTCTCCTCTGGATTGTTAATCCTGCCTATCTTAAATGGAAAGACATGAGAGAAAAAGAAAAAAGCTTATACTTACTTCCAGGTCTGTTTGCTGACTCTTAGAAATGTTTTCCAATCACGTCTGGTGAGGTGCCAGACCTTGCTCACCAATTCAAAAGTCTATTTTTGAGATTCCTCAGGGACTCTGTTGTTTCCTTCCTCTTGCTGCTCTGTTTTGCTCCCTTTGTGTTTCGCCCCAGTGTGGGGGGATCAGACAATACACAATTCCCACACTGTGTCTGTCTTCAGTGCTGTCTGGTGTAGCACTGTGCGTCAGTAAGGGTGAGGGGCATTGTGTCTTGTTGTGGGGCTGGCCCTGTGGTCCTCTCTGTGCATTGACTGCTCTGAGCAGGAATGTTGTCCTTGGTGGGCCAAGCTGGGGTTCTCTCTGTCTCTCTCAATCTCTGTCTCTGTCTCTCTTTCTTAATTTGCTCCCTTGTGGTCCCAGCAGACCCACCAATCTCTCTGAGCTCTATCTTCAGTATTGTCCTCTGCAGTGCATTCTTCTGGGGAAGGGGTCAATGAAGCTGGGACTGGGGCCAACCCCACATATCTTTCTGTTACTTCACTGCTTCATGCAGGTCATGTTGCCCTCAAAGATTGGCACACCAGGATGAGGTCTGGTCCCCCTCTCCCATTCCTTTGTAGACATAAACAATACCCTCCCTGTGTGGGGGCTAGTACTCTGTTTTTGGTTTTTTTCCTTGTCCCCTCCTTTTTTGTTGCCTGCCATGTGCACCCCTGGGTTGGGTCTGACCACTGCCAGAGTACATGGAACTTGCCCCAGGAATTTATGCATTTAGTGGCTTTACCCCCATTCCCCTTACGCTTTTTAAATTTATCTCAGTGGACTCATGTACTTGCCTTTTTGTGCTTGACTTACTGTACTCAGCATAAAACTCAACTCTTCCCATGAGACAATGTGCTTTATGTATTTATCACTGCTTTTTCCAGATGCATGATACTCCATTTTATGTTTATACCAGAGTTTTTTAATGCATCCATTGGTGGATGAAACTAAGTTCTTTCTATTCTTTGTGATTGTAAACTGCACCACAATGAACAGTGGAGCACAGATGTCTCCAAACATCTGAGGGCTGTTTGTGGTCGGTTTAAAACTTCTGTGTATAGACCCAGTAGAGGGATTTCTGGGTCAGATGGTAGCTACATTTCCATTTCTTTTATGTATGACCAAATATATTTCCATAATGGCTACACATACCTTCGAGACCACCAACAGTGGATGAGAGTTCCTATCTCACCACATCCCCTCCAACACTTGTTGCGCTCTGATTTTTTTAATTGAGCTATCTTTGAGGGTGTGTTAATTTGCATGTCTCACAGTTGTGTTAATTTGCATTTCCCTTATGGCTAATGATCAGGAACATTTTCTCATATGTTTATTGGCGATTTGGATTTCTGCCCTTGTGAAAATTCTGTTCGGGTCTTTTGCCCACCTCCTGAATAGGCTATTTGTTTTTTTTTTCCTTATTATAGGTTAGCAGATTATTGTAGAGTTTAGATTTCAGAAAGGCCTTTGTCTGATGTGTCACTGCTAAAAGTATTTTCCCAGTCTGTGGGCTTTCTCATTACTCTTTTGGCAAAGTCTTTTGATGTACACAGATATATTATCTCCAGTGCATCCCACGTGCCAATTTGTGCTTCTTCTGTGTTTGTGTGCTTCTCTATTTCTGATAGCCAACATATTTCCTGCACCAAATTTCTCAAGTTTGTCCCAATTCCCTTATAAATGGCACTAATCGCTTGGGGTTTTTTCTCAAAGTCTGTGATACACCTTGAGTCACTTCTCATGTATGGAGTGAGGAAATGGTTTTGCTTCATTTTTCTGTAAGTAGATATCCACTTTTTTCCAGCACCACTTGTTGAAGAGAGCATCTTCTTCCCACTTAATACTTTTGGGACCCTTTATCAAAGATCAGTTGTCTATATGTTGATGATTTCGTTTCTGGGTTTTCAGTTCTTTTCCATTGTTCTGAATACTGTGACTGCAGAGTAGGTGCTAAAGCCAGGTAAAGCAACTCCCTCCAACTTTGTCCTTATTTTTGTGGAGTTCTTGGCTAATACTGGGCTTCTTCTCTCTCCATATGAACTTGGTAGTCAGTTTTCCAATTCATTGAAGAAAGATGTTGGTATTTGTATCAGGATAACATTAAACTTGTATAGTGCCTTGGGGAGGACACACATCTTTACTATATTAAATCTCCAGATCCATGAGCATGAATATTCTTCCATTTGTGGAGGTTACTCTTATTTCTTGTAATAGTTTTCTGTAGTTTTCCTTTTACAAATCTTTTGTTTTTTTGATTAGGTATGTCCCTAGATATTTCAAGTTGTACATGGCTATTGTGACAGGTACGACCTTTTTGATATCCTCTTCCATGGTCTGATCCAATGTACATAGCCGTCCAATAGGGGGTTCGCTTTTCATATATAGCTTGTATTACATTGAGGGATTTTCCTTCCATTCCTGACTTCTTGAGTATCTTAAATGGCAAGGGGTGTTGGATGATGTCAAATGCTTTTCTGCATCCATCAACGTTGTCACGTGGTTTTTATCCCTTTTTTTCTTGTCCATGTGATGAATAAGGTTCGTGGACTTTCAGATGTTGAACCATCCCTAAAACCCTGGAATAAATCTCACTTGATCTTGGTGAATTTTTCATTTTATGAACTTTTGTATTCCATTGGCCTGTATTTTGTAAAGGATTTTTGCATCGATATTCCTGAGAGCTATCGTTCTCTACTTCTCAATTCATGTGGGATCTTTGCCCACTTTAGGTATCAGTTTCATGCTAGCGTCATAGAAAGAGCTTGGGAGTTAGCTGTCCTTTTCTATGCTCTGGAAGAGTTTTTGTAGGATCGGTGTCAGCTCTTCTCTGAATGCTTGGTAGAATTCTCCAAGTGAATGCTGTATGGCCTAGGGGATTTTTTAGTTGGTATTCCTTGGTAACATTATCTGTTTCCTCTATTGCCTGGGTCTATTGTGCTGCTTGACGTCCATGTAGGAAAGTCTAGGGAGGGACTGTTTTCCAAAGTGTTTGCCATGTCCCCCAAGTTGTTGAATTCACTAGAGTACAGGCCTCATGGTATTGTTTAATTAGCCTTATAATTTCATTAGGATCCATTGTAATTTCCTGTTTCATCCCTCATTCTGACTATTAATATTTGTTCCTTTATTTCTTTGATTAGGTTTACCAACAACTAGCTTTTTGCCACATGGCTTTTTGTTAAATTCCCAGTTGTTTATTTCGGCCCTGACTTTTATTATTTATTTTCTTTTGTTATAAGTAGAACTGTCCTGTTGACTCCACTCTAATTGCTGGAAGTTTTGTGCCAGTGTTATGAATCATAAGTTTCTCTTCCTTTTTCATGTTGTGCATGTATTGCTATCAAACTTCCTATGAACACTGCTTTTGCTGTGTCCCAAATGTTTTGGTACATCATATTCTCCTCATTGGTTCCTCAAAAACTTCCTGATTTCATCTGATCTGGGCCAGTACCCAAGCAGTAGAGTGTTATTCAACCTCCAACTGTTTGCTTTTGTTTTCCTAATCATCTTTTTGTTGATTTCCATCCTTATTATGTAGTGGTCTGAGAGGGAAGTCTGAGTAACCTCTATGTGCTTGAATTTACACAGGCTCAACTTGTATCCCATCATGTGGTTTATCTTCAAGTATGTGCTATGTGGGCTTGAAAAGAATTCAAATTGTTTTTTGAATTTGCGTGGAGAGCTCTGAAAATGCCTATCAGGTCAAGTCACCCAATTATAGAGTTTAGTTGTGTTGCTTCCTTGTTAAGCTTTCTCAGAGAGTGGTGTATTAAAGTCACCGGCTATGACTGCAGATCGTGTGATTTCTTTTTTCATCTTTTGGAGCATTTGATGAATTTCATGGGGCTTTTTATGGGTGTGTAAATGTTTACTATGCTCACTGGTTCTTGATCTACTAATCTCTTGAGCATTATATAGTGGTCCTCCTTATCTTTTATTATGGTTTGCACCTTGAGATCAATTTTGTCAGAGATTAAAATTGCAAACCCTGCTTTTTTTGAATTGCCGTTTGCTTGGTGTATTTCTCTCTGGCTTTTGATTTTCAGCTTATTTTTGTTTGCAAGCTTGAGATGTGTCTTCTAGGCAGCAGATGAATAGGTTATGTTTTCTAAGCCAGTCCACTGTTCTATGCCTTTTATTGGACAAGTTCAGTCCATTGATATTCAGAGTTATAACATTCATCTGTGGATTCTGATGTCATCTCATACTTTGTGTTGACTGTTTTACTACCTTCCTTCTTATTGGCTCTTCTAGCGTGTTTGTTGTGTGTGTGTGTGTGTGTGTTTGGGGTGTGTGTGTGTGTGTTCATTCTTGCTTCTATTCACCATTGAACCTATATTATCTTAGGGCCTGCTTTTGATGTGTTGACCTCTGGGTATAGTTTCTTTATGTGGTGGTCGCCTATTTGTGCTTGATGAGTGTTGTTCTTCTGAAAACATTAGGTCAACAAGATATTTTTAGAACTGGTTTTCTTTTAATGTGTTTTTGAGTGTTTCCTTTGCTGAGAAGACTCTTACTTCTTCACCTATCTTGATAAATTTGACTGGATAGAGGATTCTTAGGTTTAAATTGTTTTCTTTCAAATTTGGAAGGTGTTAGTCCACTCTCCTCTTCTTCATTGTGTCTCCTGATAAGTCTGTGCATATTCTTATTTGGGTTCTATTAGGTCTTTCAGAGACAAAACACAGAGTGAGACCTTTAATTAATAGATTTATTGATGGAGGTGCAGTTTGTAAGGAACAGGAAATCAAAGGAAACAAAGTGAAAGGAGTTTAGAATAGCCAGATAAAGAAAGGTTAGAGCTGGCCCTTTGGCCAGAGAATTAGCTAACTTAAAAGTTACAAAATCCACTAGAGCTGTACTTACATAAAGGAAGTGAAAATTAGGTTTAATGTAGGCCCATTAGCAAGCTGATGAAGAAGTTAATGGGGTCTTGCGTGGCTAGAGGCCCTGCCTGCCATTTTATTTCAGAGAGCAACTTTACGGCTGAGAACCAGTGGGTGAAGAAAGAAAGAGCTGGAAGATAGAAGTGGAGTAAGGAATTTAGAAAGAAAGAGCAAAGGAGAGAGAGAGGTATTTCACAGGGCCCGCAGTGCAAGAGCAAAGAACAGAAAGAGAACAAAGTAAAAGTAGAAGAAAAGGAAGAGCAGCAAGAGTCGTAAGAGAGAGAACAAAGGATCAATTCAGGTATTTTAAGTCTTTTAAACAGGACAGTTCCCGCAAATCGTTCTGGTTAGTGTGATAACTCCAATAGGCTGGGTGCCAGCTTCGGTGAGGTGATGTCACCTGGTAAGGCAGGAAGATGTGCAGAGTAAGCTTGTTAACTAAAGAAATATCTGCTGATGTCCTTAGAAATGCTTCCATGAGACCCTAGAGGTATCTTGATAGGTGACTGCCTTTTTACCTAGCTGGTCCCATGATTTTCTTCTTTTCTTCAAAATTGGAGAGTTTAACTATTTTATGCCTTGTCAAATTCTTCCTGGGATTCAGTCTCGTGCCCTCTTTGCTTCCTTGATGGTTGCCTTATTCTCATTCGTTACTCTGGAGAAATTATCCACTAGGAATTCCCTCACTATTTTGCCATTGGATTCTTTGTTGAGTCTTGTTCTGGTTATCCAATTATTCGATTGTTGTTTCTTTTCATAGCATCTGACACTGTTCTCAGGTTTTCTTCAGTTTCTTTGATTATCTTGTTTGACTGTCTTTCCTGTTTGTTGACATCTGCCACTGTAGCTGTGGTGGGTTTAGGGGGTACCTG
This sequence comes from Echinops telfairi, assembly GCF_000313985.2. Classification (NCBI taxonomy): domain Eukaryota; kingdom Metazoa; phylum Chordata; class Mammalia; order Afrosoricida; family Tenrecidae; genus Echinops; species Echinops telfairi. The sequence continues at coordinate 90,389,570 of NW_022111369.1, forward strand.
GAAACTGGGGTGAGCCACTGAAGGCTCAGGTGAAAAGACTTACTGAGGGCAGACTGTGGATGAGGTCTACCTGTGGCTGCTGGGCTGTGGTTTGGCAGCCGGAGTGACCTGGGCTCATCAGAGGGAACCACTATCTTGTGGGAAGAAGGAAGCTGCTCATGGCAGAGAGTGCAGCAGACAGATAGCCATGGTGTGGGGGTTCAGTTGTGGTTGTTGGGGCTCAATAGGGCAGCTGGCTGGCTCCAGGTGTGGCAATCAGACTGCTAGGGGTTGATCGGTGAGTGGTGGCCATGGCGTGCTCCCCAGTAGGGCACCTAGCATAGGACACATAATCCCTGGTACTAGGTCATTGATCCCATGGCTTTGGAGAGAGGCTGGATTTGGGAAGGTCACGTCCTAGATCGAGAAATTACTTTTCATTGTTGCAGGAGTCAATTCACTTACCCTAATCACCCCATTTCACCTCCTGGACACTGGGTTCACCGATTGCCCTGGCACTCTTTGAGTGGTCTGCTTACTTGGGTGCCAACTCTGGAAACATTTTTCAAATTCATTTGTTTGAATGGCTGACATCACCTTCCTCCTTTTTTCTCCACTTCTACATCATGAACTTGCTGTCCTTCTTTGTCCTTCTGTGCTTGTGGAAACAAAAAAGTCCCACACAGTGAGGTTAGGTGAGCCAGGTGCATGGAGAGAGAGAGTCATACTGGTTTTTGCCAAATACTGGCACACTGAGATGGTTGCATGAGCAGGTACATTTTCATGATGCCAAAACCAGTCTACCATCTGCCACAAATCAGGACTGTTTTGTCACAAATTGTTACACAATCTTTTCAGAACCTCTTGATAGAAAGCTTGATTAATAGCCTGACTTGGTGGAATGAACTCCAAGTGCATTGAAAGTCAACATTTTCATTTGTTCAGAAAGTTGATGGACATCCAGAATTAGGTTAATCATCAATTGACATTTTGCCTGTTTTGAAACAAGAAAAAGCACTCAGGCTTGAGTTTTTCCAAAACCACAGTCCCTGTAATCTGTGTTAATCATCACAACAGTTTCTGCAGCATTTTTCATGAACAGGAAACAAAATTTAATAGCCACACACTGTTCTCTTAAATCAGCCATCACAATAAACAAGGTTTGAGTGAAACTGCTTTTATGAAAAAATTCACTGTAACCAGAGAGAACCTTCCCAGGCAACACCACTGGGTACGCTAGCTCAGAGAGAGTTGCTCTATGCTTGCCTAAGAGGAAAATTGCATACTACAAGAGCTTTGCTCCACCCAGTGCAATTCTGGGGCTTATTATTTTTTGTATTCCCTTGTATGTTTATGATGAAGCTGAAGAAAAGAAAAACAAGTTCACAAGAGCCAAAATAGAACCTTCAGTCTATTCCACCTAAATGACAAGATTATCTGCAGAAAATATTTTGTGCCTTGAAGCTAATGACAAAAGGCCTGAGGGACTGTGGGAAGACATCATAACTATCACTTATGAAGACAGCAAAAGGTCTACAACGACAAGAAAGAAGGAAAAGATCAAAATGGAAGTGAGAAGAGATTCTGAAAATTGCTATAAATTATATAGCAGCTAAAACAAACAGAAGAAATGAAGTCAAGGAGCCAAATAGAAAATTCCAAAGAGCAGCTAGAAAAGAAAATGCTAAATATTATAACAAAATGTGTGAAGACCTAGAATTATAGAACACAAGGGTAAGAAGACACTCAGCATATTTTAAACTGAAAGAACTCAAGAAAGAAAAATCAGGCCTTGAGTTGCAATCTTGAATGATCCTATGCGCAAACTATTGAGTGATGCAGGGAGCATCAAGAGAAAATGGAAAGAATACACAGTCACTTACCAAAATGAACTAGATGAACGTTTATCATTTCAGGAGTTAGCATAAGAGCAAAACCCAATAATCTTGAAGGAGGCTGTGCATGTTACATTGAATGCATTAGCCACAAACATGCCTTCAAGAATTGATGGAATAGCAAATGAAAAGTTTCAACAAGCTAATGAAGCACTGGGAGCACTTACTTGCTTATATCAGCCAATTTTGAAGAGAGCTAAATGGCCAACTGCCTGGAAGATATTCGTATTTGTGCCCATCCCAAAGAAAGATGATCCCACACAGTGACCAATTATCATTAATATCAAATGCAAGTGAAATTTTCCAGCAGCGCATTGGCAGGGACCTTTCAAAGGTTCAGACCATATAGGGAAGAGGACATGGAACAAGAAATCTCATTGCTGATGTCTGATTAATCATGGATGGATGCAGAGAATACCAGAAGGATGTTTACTTGTGTATTTTTGACTGTGTCAAGGCATTTGATTTTGTGGACCACAGCAAAGTATGGAGAGCCTTGAGAAGAATGGGAATCCCAGAACCCTATATCCGGCTCATGCACAACTGTTACATGGATCAAGAAGCAGTTGTGGGGACAACAAGGGTACTCTGCATGGTTTAAAATCTGGAAAGGTGTATCAGGATTGCATCCTTTCACCATATTTAGTCAGTCTGTTTGCTGAGCAAATCACCAGAGAAGATAGCTTATATGAAGAAGAAAGTGGCATCAGGATTGGAGGAAGGCTAATGTACAACTTTCAATATTCAGAAGACAGAATTGTGCTAACCGAAAGTGAGAAGCACATGCTGGTGAAAATCAAGGGTTCCAGTCTTCAGTATGATATGAAACAATGTAAAAAAAATCCACATCATTATTCGACATTTTTTTCTGCCACTCCAGTCAGGATTTTCTTATGTGATCACTTTTAGAGTAAATAGTCGTGGTAATTTTCTTTCTTTTGAGGACAAGGTCATGAAGAATGCTTTTTGTGTGGTTCATATTTCTTGAATTTTCAGGGTTCTCCTTTCCGCTAAACAATGAAAGATCAATAGTTGCACCTTAGATGGCTGCTAATGACCTTAGCTACTACTCGTCAAAGGTGGACTGCATTACACCCATTGGCACTGGCATCCCTTGAGTCCATGATCCTGAGCTCCTGGGGTCAGCAACTCAAGATGCTTAATTGCATGTAAAAAGTTTTTGTTTTTGTTTTTAATGTTGTCTGCTCCTCACCTTGTATACGCCAGCACATTTCTATGTATTACATCAGAGAAGTCACTGTGTATTGTTGCCCTTTGTGTTTTTTATTTTTTTAAGTATTTGCTATGAACAATTTGTTGGTCTTCCAAAATTCTGTCATGAGACCTCTAACTAAGGTCTCTTCCTAACACTGGCATTCCAATCACCAAAAATATGAATGCACCTTGATTTCATTTTTGATCATTTTCAGGCTGTGGTAGTGGGTATAATTCTTCAGTTCCTTCATCAGCAGTTTTAGTGTTTGGTGCACACATTGGAGTCATCATTGTATTGACTGGATCTCCCTGGAGGCAGATAGAGCTAATCATATCACAGACTGCATGGTAATGCAAGCTATATCTGTTCTGATCTTGAAAAGAATACATTTTCATTGGTCTTAAAATTAAATCTTGTAATCTCCAACTTTGTTTCTATCACTAAGGTCATATTTTCAATTACTTGATGCTTTTTTCCCCAATGTTTACATTGAAATCAAAAGGAACTATCAAAGTAGCTTCTAAAGCTGTTTGATCAATTTCAGAATGTAAAAGTGGGTAGAATTATTCAATTTCTTCAGCAGCAGAATCAATCATAGTGATATTAGTTGGTCTTCCTTGTAGGCCTAGAGATAGTATCCTATCACAGACAGAATGTACTTCAAGATCTATCTTGATCTCCAAATAGTCTCTTTGACACTTAATGAAATGCTGTTCTTTTAGAATGTATCATCTCTGGCATAGCAAACATCTAGTGGTCCTATTCAACATGGCCAATGCCAACATATTTCAGATCACTAATGCCTAGTCTGTTGAGGTATTTTTCTTTGGTATGGGTACAAATTTGGATGATTTCTTCCAGTCGATTGGCCAAGTAACTATCTTCCAAATTTCTTGGCATGGATGAGTGAGTATATCCAGTGCTTCAACAGACTAGGCATTAGTGATCTGAAATATGTTGGCATTGGCATTGGCCATGTTGAATAGGACCACTAGATGTTTGCTGTTCAGATCTTTGACTTCATCATTGTGGTAGTTATATAATTATCAATTAAAGGAGTAAGTGTGTAAGTGGAGTCTAGCCTGTCAATCAAGTCATAGCCAATGAGGCTTTGGTGTGGGCATAGAGCTTCCCCTAAGGATTCTTGGAATTCTGGTATTTCCTCCTTGGAGGTGGGAGACTCACTACTTCACTTACCTGGGAGACATTGCCACTGACAAGACACATGGAACTACCCTATATCCTGACTCAGACAAGCCACATGGATGTAACCAGACCTTTGAAGCCAGAGAAGCCACAGAAAGACCTCTGCCAGCACTGACATGCTTACAACACCATTGGACCCAAAGACTTTCTACCCACTGGCTTGTGATTGTCCTGCATTTGGCTTCATTGCATGTGTTTCCTGAGTCTGAAGAAGACTTTATAGATTGGTATAAGACATATGGACTAAAATTGGACTTATAACCTTGGACAGGACTGGGTTGGGATGTTTTCTCAATGTTCAATTACCCTGTATATAAAACTCTCTCTTGTATACATATATGTGCTTATGAATTTGTTTCTCTAGTCTACCCAGGCTAACACAATCATTATTTCCATTTGCCTTAGCTACTCTATGATTAAAAAAAAGTTTTAGAATCTCTTCTGACACTCAAGTTATGTTTTCTTTATTTGATATCTTTTTAAAAGTGTATTTATTTATAATTATTTTCTATTTTTTTTTAATAAACTTTGCTTTCTTCCTGCATTTTGTTCTGGATGTTATCCCAGAGCTCATAGTGTTTTTTGTCATTAGTGTTTAATGCATTCAAAAGGTTCTTGAGATGTTCTCAAAATATAGGTGGGATTCCTAATCAAGATCATATTTGACTTTTGTAGACTTGTTTTAATTTTCTTAAACTTCAGTATGAACTTACATATAAACAATTAATGTCCTGTTCCACAGTCAGCTTCTGGACTGATTTTAGCTGCTAATATTGAGCCTTTTTCATCGCCTCTCCCCCCAGAGGTAGTCAGTTTGATTTCTATGAATTCTAACTGAAGAAATTAATGTGTCGTATTTTGAGTTGTTGAAAATGGTATACCCATATCCTATGAACAGGGTATTGGTCTTACAAAATTCTATCATGTGATCTCCATCTTTGTTTCTATTACCAATACCATATTTTCCAACTACTATTCCTTCCTCTTGGTTTCAAACTTTTGAATTACAATCACCAAAAATTATTAGTTCATCTTTATATGCATGTTTGATCTATTTCAGACTGAAGATATTATTAGAATTCTTCAACTTCTTCATTGCTAGTTTTGGTGGTTGGTA
>NW_022111369.1:90395622-90416258 GCF_000313985.2 Echinops telfairi
TTATCACGGTAGGGTCTAGAATCGATTAACCGCGATAAACGAGGGTTCACTGTAATTCTATCAGAGACATATAGATCTTGAAATGTCCTTTTTGACAAGGAATGGAACTCTATTCTTGATTGTTTCATTCCCAGCGAATTAAACCATATGATATTTTGATTCCAAATGACCACTCCCAGTCCACTTCAGCTCATTAATGCCTAGAATGTCCATCTCTATGCATTCCATTTCATTTTGGATAACATAATTTTCCTAAATTCATATCTCCTAGATTTACATTCACTCAAATATGAATATAGGAAAATTATGAGTTATCAAATATATTTTTTCCAAACCCAATTCATTGGGACCTAAAACAGATTGCATTTTGTTCCATAGTTCAATCACATCAAGTAGTACTGTACAATTGCTGCCACAGTCCATTTCAAAATATTTTCTTCCTTCTTAAACTCTTTGACATCAGCTCACATTTACCCTCCATCTAAGTTCTAATTATTGATTGATGTTTCAAGCTGTTTGTTCTCATCTGGATGTCTTCAAGCTTTCCTCCATGAACGTTACCATGGTCAGCTCGGTGTTGTGAAGGCAACTCTTCCTCTGCAGATTTGAATACCCTTCACCTAGGGGAATCATCTTCCAGTACCATCCCTGAGAATGTTCTGCTTCTTTTCATGAGGTTTTCAATCTGATAGTGTTTTCATTTTATCCATAAGGTGTCTGTGTCTAATTTCTCAGAAGTAGGCATTCTATTCCTTCTTCATAGTCTCTTCTTAGTATGGGAGCTACAAAGAAACCTGTTCATTTTGAGGGACCCTGCTGACATTCGAAATACTGGTGATATAGCCTCCTGCACCACAGCAACACACAAGGTATCACAGCATAACAAATTGACAGATCAATGATGTTTTGAAAATATATACATGTATATTTATACATACATATATGTGTAAGTATGTTAAAAATAACACTAGTGCTTTCATATTTCAGTCTTATTTTTTATGAAAACTTCAGCAAGAAAAAAATTGCTCTCAAATTGAAAGCACATAGTAACTACTGTTTAGTTCTCAAAATAAATTTTCAAGCATAAATATTTTTTTTCAAGCATAAATATTTTTAGAAGAGAAAGGAATATGTCATTTTGACTGGTCTGATTGGATTATCAGTACTTTGTGTTGTAAGAGCAGTAAAACATGACAATAATCTTTGGACTGAAATATAGATATATAAGAAAGTCATGGGAAAATATATTGCAAGGATTTATTCTTCAATCAATACAGAGTGGAATAAGGTACATAAATCCCAGTTGTTAATGGGATATCAAACAAAACACTACCTAAAAGATACAGCTTAGGAAAAGAATGAGTTTTCAGATGTTGAGTGTTGCTTGTTTATTATTTATGTTGTACTGTAACCATTGTGGCACATAATGCATGAAACAGGAGAAATAAAATGGAAACCTGATTTGAAATCTTGGCGTGGCATGTGCGTTTCTATCCATTTGGCTCTTATCCAGGTGCCTTTGACTTAGGCTGGCCCCATGCAGCATGGGAACCCTGCCTCACAGTGCTTTCTAGATGAGGATCTTTACAGGAGAAAATCTTCAGGCCTTTCTTCCAGGGAGAGGTTATAGGAATTTGAACCACCAATATTTTGGATAATATCCATGGAATTCACCATTGTCTTTAAGTCAGTACTTGCCCATTTGTGCCAACCAAATTTGAAGTAACTAAGCATTTGAACATCTTAGGCATAAGAAAGGCATGCTAAAAATTAGGTTATTTGAAAGCACCATCCTTTCAAGAATATAGTTGAATTATCTTGTAATTAAACCACTGTAGTTTTACATGGGATGCTTTATTCATTAAGAATAGATTTTCTACTGTAAGTCACTTGATGACTTGCATCAGTCAATGGATTTAAAATTACATCTCACGTGAATTCCATCTTCTATGTGCTTAGCATCTGTGTTTCTGGGTCCAAGAACATGAATAGAGGCTTCTTATGGCCAAGCATGTGTACTGATACTCCACCTCCAGCCTTTAAGCCAGCATGTAGCTCAAAGACTATTCTTAAAATTATTTAATGGATTTATATTTAGCATGACGATTTAAAAATAGAACAGCTAATTTATGGTTGAGAGTCTTATTGATCATCTCCCTGGAGCATGAAGATCTTCCGTTAATATTGTCATCGATTAGCCCCTGGTACTAATTTTTTAAAACTCTATTGAGAGAGGAATGTCAGGCCAATATAGGCTAACTACATGTCACAATACATACATTATTAATTTGTACAGAATAAATCATTCTGTGGCTAGATACTATTTATACAAACACTAGGAGTTGGTTGTCAGGGAAAATTCACAATAATATTCACTGAGAATGTAAGTCAGGTTTGCTGGAATAATATATATCTTATTACAGATATAGGACATTAATGTAGTAAGTCAATTATTTGTCTGCCTACCAACAGTTTAATAATCTTGGTATAGCTCTTTTCTGCTTCTTCAAACATCGTAGATTTTGTCTTAAGTCCTCAGGTTACAGATGTGTTTGAGGTAGAGTCTAGGCCACCCAGTCGAGCTTCCACATCAGAACCCTCTGGTGCATCCTAGGGAGCATGTTGTGCACCCTGAAGATCCAGGAGGCAATATCTCAGTATTCTATGGCACTTTGCCTCATTTCCCAGAGTGTGCCCAGAAACGAAGACCAATGTGGCATATTTGGTAAATATTACCAGGGATGCACCCCACATAGGGACCTTAAAAGTACTTTTAGTCATTTTTAACCCCACTTGGAGGTCAGTACACCACCCCCACCACCACCACCCACCACCTCCTTGTCTTACTAACAGCCATACACTTGCATTCTCCCCAAGGTGTCTTCTCACTTTCCGCTCTCCTGACTTGACTTTCCTATCAGTATCTCTCCTCCCTCTGAGGGAAAGTCTACCTGTCCGGCGGGGTGGGGGTGGGGGTGCGGGCTCTCAACATGAGTTTGCATGGAAGCCACTAAATGTCTACATACTCTCCCACTTCCTTGACAATTTGATCCCAATTGATGGTGTAGAGAGTATGGTGTATGATTCATTGGCAGAAGTCAGGCAGTCTGCCTCTCTCCTCTCCATCCCTGACCAGCCGAACGGATGCCCCCAAAGCCCAATCTTGTGCCCAGCCTATCGGTTGTCCCTACTGCAGTGGACTGCCATATAGTATTGATCCTTTTGTGATTGACTAACTTCACTCAGCATAATACTTTTTCAGATCCCTCCATGTTATGAGATATTTCAGGGTTTCTTTACTTTTTTTAGGAATGTGTAGTATTCCTTGTGTGTATATACCAGAAGTTTCTTTGTACTTTTTATTTTTTTATCCAAACATCTGCCATAAATTAACAATGAGGTCTTTAAAGATAGCCAAAGACAAATAAAAACAAACAATGCAACAGAAAACATAGATCCAGGATGGGGTTTAGGGCTCACACTAAATTCTATTTCCAATTTAAGAACAATTAGTTCTTACATCATGCCCTTACTTGATATTTGCCCTCAGGAATAGAACAGAGAAGATATGGGTGCTATAGCAAAGTGTAGTGAAGAAATTAAGTGGCTCTCAGATAACATCGTGTTTGGGGCCTTAAAGACTTGTTTCCCAACAAGCAGACATTTAAGTGAGATGTAAACTAAATCCACATGAGAGAAGCACACCAACATCAGTGACCCAAGAATTGCAAATCATATAAAGGAGTATTATACAATACTACTTGATGTGTTTGAACTATGGAATGGTAAGATATCTGTATTAGCTCCCAATAAAATGGTTTTGAAAAAAATGGAATTGCATAATTTAAAGAGTATATTTAAAAAAATGTCTGATTAATAGAAAAAAGTAGTAAATTTCATTGACTATATTTTCAACTTTTCTAGTCTTTACTATTATATATTTTCTGTTAAACTATGGAACAATTATTTACTTGTGTAATATGACTGAGATATTCATCTAGCTTTGGTATGGAGATTGCGAGGTATCTAGGGACTTGGGAACAGGGTGAGAGTGGAGTTCTCACCTGAAGACCTAAAAGTCTTTGTCTAATAAAAAATATACATGCCACACGTGCATGCATATGTGTGTGGGACTGAAGGGGAAATAAAGTGACACATTCAAACAAAGTAAAGGTGAAATATTATTGGGAAAAGGAAATATTTTCAATGTTAGTGGTAAATTTCAAAATGTTTCAATTAACTAGAGACACTTTAAAATTATATCCTGTTCTATGATAAAATCTTTAACTTGTAGCCATCTACAAAATAATGGCTGCAAGGGAAGTTAGTTTCTAATGACATTTACTGCTTTGATTTTAGTTTTACAACACTAATGCACATTGGTTGCACTTCATATTGCTGTGTGAAAATGTCTTTCTTTATGACTGATGCTCGCGGAAATAGTAAGATAAGTGGAATATGACTGCATTATCCATATTCCAGAGAACTTCTCAATTTGAGAACTTGTATAAATTCCCACCGAGATAATACATTTCTATCTGGACAAAGCATAATGATCAGTCACTTCAAATTGCATCATGCCAAGTAAATATTTCCACTCATGCAACTTATTTTCAGTGAGGTTAAGGATGCTTTTAATGAGTGTTATAAGAGGATGAGTAAAAAAGGTATTTCTACATAATAATACAAACTTTATTAAGCAGAAATATCAAATGTTGAAAGTATTGTTTCTTAGCACGTTCTCCAGCTAGGTCTATATAATTCTAAAAGCTTTTCCCACAAGCATGTTTGTGGATTGGTGGTAAGGTGCTGGACTGCTAACTCCAAAGTCAGTGCTCGGAAACTACCCGCTGATCTGTGAGGGGAGATAGACTTTCAACTCCTGTAAAGAATTACAGTCTGGGAAACTCACAGAGCAAGGGGACCATGAAAAAAAAAGAGAAAGAAAGAAAATGGTCTATAATTGATAGGGGTAATGGTTATACAATTCTTCTTGATAAGATTGAACTATTGAATTATATGATATGTGGATGAAGTGTCAATAAAACTGTTAAAAAAAGGAAAAATCAGAAATTACATTTGAAAATAAAGAAGCATATATTGTTTAAATTTAATCAGAAAACAACAAAACACGTTTGCATAGAACCATCAGATATTTCTGTAGACTAGACTAACTGATAGCCTCTAGTAAATCTAGTCAAAAAAAAGTAGAAACAAAAAAAAATGAGAAACCTGAGTATGTATAGACTATGATGTACATGGAATTATTGTTACATATTATTCGAGAGGTTTTTTTAAAATCTAAAGAGTAGACATATTAAAATAAACTGTTGTCTTTACAGAACTGATGTTGAAACATGTTTGGTTGCTCTCTTTGTTTCTCTTATACAAAATGCTTGTCTTGGGAGTCTGGGCAGGTAGTTTGAGTCCTAGAGTCTTTGTTATTCAATTTATTTGAACCTTGTTTGGGTTATTATCAGTCGTTATTATAGACCTATTGCTATTTCAACCTTTCCTTCAAGGCAAATGATTTACCTGATTGACTTTGTTCTTTCTTTAAGGAATGTTTTGTTTAAAAATAAAACAAAACACAAAACTACACTGTTACTTCACAATTGTTTTTGTTATTGCTGTTTTTCATAGGGCTTTTAATTTCTAAATGCATTATTTGTATACCCTTTTCACACCTTTCCTAACAAGAAAGTAACAATTTAAAATAATTTAAAATGTAGTTGATGTTTCCCTTAGAATATATAATTTTGCATTCAAAATTTATTTTCATCTTGCTCTTACACGGTTTTCTTCATCTTATAATGTTATCTCCCCAATATTAAACTTTTTGGATCTGTCCTATGTAATTTTTCATTAATTATATTTCTGACATTTTGAAACATAATCTGAAATATGTCTATAGGTCAAATTTGATCTCATTGTAGTACAAAAACCCTCAATAGTTGAGAGTAAGTTTGATCACATAAGCCCTCTTTTGGGGGCCAGGAACTGAGGCAAGGTTATTTATAGGAATAATATATCAAATGTTTTCTAGGTAATTTTTATTTCTTTGATTATTGCAACTTGGGAGTATTTAAAATATCCCCTCCCTATATCTGGGCCAAGAAGATCTTTCTTACAAACAACATGTAAGGAGACATATTGTAAAACTTGGTTGTGTTATTATTATTGGGAGTAAACACAGAAGAACATATACCAATTCAACAGTCTCTACATGTGTAATTCGCATGGAACGCATTCTTCAAGTTGTGCAACCATTTTTGTTCTCCTTTAGTAGGAATTAATTGACAAAAGTTCAAAGCTCCTAAAGTTCCTTTCTAATCTAGTGGGTTGATTTCCATCTAGACTGTCCTTAGAGGAACATAATCCTCAAAGGCAGGCCTTTTCCTTTGGTCATTTAGCTAAACTAGTTTTTAATTATAGTAGGTCTTGAGAACATACTTTCAGTTTGAAGCTTAATGATTTTATCGGGAAAATTCAGGGTGCATACAGCCCAATTCACACTAGATTCCTGATTCCATGAAAACTTGTTTTTGTTCAGCGTTTTCCCCCTCTGGATTAGGATTCTTCTTTAGACTCTTTTATTAAAATGCTCAGTAATGGTAGCAGAGCACCTTTCATCTTCTTCCTGGACTGTTGGCAAAGGGGACCGTTGTTTGTGAAGGAGATGAGACTCACACTCCCTACCCTTCTCCTCTTCTTGGCTCCCTGTAAGAAGAGACTTTAATGAGGCACATGCCATTTACACGAATAAGCACCAATATCCGCTTGTAAAAACTAATATTCTAAAGCTGTGTTTTCTAAATAGGACACAAAATCCTCCCTGGAGACATGGGAATGATCTATGGGGATGGCCAAAGCAGTGAATGATGCTTTATCCTGGATTGTGGACTATGGCACAAAAGGTTTCATTGCCATGAGGTGTTGATTTGTTTGTTTGTTTTTCCTGGAAAGAGGGCAGTAGGTCAATAAGGTATTGTATTGTATTGTATTGTATTGTATTCTAACGGTTACACACAGGATCTAAAAGCTAGAAAAGAGATCTTTGTGGTAGTTATAGAAATTCAGCCATTTTGAGATGCAGCTGTTCTAGCATAAGTCATATGTATATATGTATATATATATAGCTGTTCTAGCATAAGTCATATGCATATATATATATGTATGTATGTATACACACACACACACAGTTAATGCAAGGTGCCTTCAAGTCAGTTCAGATTCAAAGTAACCCTGTGCACACCCATACAAAACGTTGCCCAATTCTGCAACTACTGCTTTTCTTTTACTGCTCTGGTGCTGTAGCTGTCTCCTGGTTCCAGAGACTCATTGTGCAGAGATCTCTGTGTCCAGAGGATGCACTCCATTCCTGACTCTAGCCGGTACAGAGATCCCTCTTCAGCTTCTAAGATGGACCATTTTATAATCATTTCATATCTCAATGAATCCTGTTACCAAGCACTCACAACTCCTTCCATGAACATTGATTTTGTACTCACACAAAATGAAATTCTCTACAACTTTCATCTTTTTTCCATTTATCAGCGCATTATCTACTGATCCAGTTGTGTGGGGTGTCATTTATGTTGTTATCATCCATTTTAGAGGCTAAAATCCTTGAACATCATCAGAAAATGCTTCCAGCTTTTTTGGTTTTGTGAGTTCTTTTCTTCATACAATTCCTTTCTCAATATAAAGCTCTTTATTATACATTTATGAGTATCACTGGTATTGTTTCTCTAGAAAATCCAGCTTAACAAAAGTACCACTGGTTATTGATTATATGTTACATCTGTCAATGGTTGAGTGTTGACGAGTTATTTTTGGCTCAATGACACTATAATCTCATCATCTTCTTCTTGCTTTCTTCATAAATGATGGCTTTAATGTTCTCCCACATCTCACCAATTTTTCTGTCGTTAGTGTTCAATATGTCTAATCTGTTCTGGAGATATTCTTGATTTCAGCTGGGATAGATTCAAGGTCGTAGTTTGGCTTTAGTGAACTTGTTTATATTTTCTTCAGCTTTATCCTAAACTTACAAATAGCAATTAATCATCTATTACCCAGTTGGTCCCTAGCCTTGTTTAGTTGCTAAAATTGAACTTCTCCACAATCTTTCCTCAAAGGTGTAGTCGATTTGAATTCTGTGAATTCTGTCTGGAGACGTCCACGGAGAGAATTGCCCTTTGTGTTGTTCAAAAAAGATATGTGTTATGAGGAAGACTTCTTTGGTCTTAGAAAAGTCTATCACGGGGTCTCTGACTTTGTTTCTATCACCAAGGCCACATTTTCCAACCACTTTTCTGTCTTCTTTGTTTCTTCCTTTTTCACGACCATCAAGAAGGCTTATCAATGCATCTGGAGTGCGTGTTTGATCAATTTGAGGCTGGCAGCCTCGGGCGAAGTCTTCAGTGTCTACATGACCCTCTGTAGGGTTCGGTGTCATCAAGACTTCTTTGCTCTCTTTGGTTCCATGTCTCTTCAGTCATGGTCAGTGTGACTCTTTTTAACCTGACTTTTATAATCTTGCTTCTCTTTAATCCTTATCCTCATACTGTGTCCTGTGAGGTTTAATTTGTTGCTCTCAATGTTTACCTTCTCGGGCTCCATTTGGTGTGAAGTTTTCAGTTTTCCGACCTCTTCAGTTGCTCTCACCAGGTATCCTACCTCTTTGGAGGCACCTAAACACCATTATTCTAAATTCTGTGCTTGGTAATTTCAGGTAATCCTCTTCATAGGGCTCCAGTGGAGTTGGGTGATTTCTCTTTGAGTTTTCCCCCTTGATTTTTGGAGTGCACTGCAGTTGACCGCTGTCTCTGTGGCATTGTGATGAAGCTACTAGTGATGTGTAGGCTGCAGGCAGGCTGCATGTAGGGAGATTTGGTGCTTTTGATTTATGAGAGTGAGATCGAACAGGAGCCAGAAAATGTTGGCAGTGGGATGTAAATAAGTAGGGAAAACTTGGGTGAGTGGAGAATGTGGGGAGTACGAAAAGGCACAATAACATAAAAGTAAGATTTTTACTGGTAATGACCGTTTGGATGGACCAAAAGGTTTCTAAAAATATTGGGAAGTGTGTTTTAAGAGGGATAATAAGATGATATGTCATGTGGAAGTAAATTTCACTAGGAGAAGAAGAGAAAAAGCACAAAGTGATAGTGGATGGAGCAGAAGAAAAATTTTAGTGAATTAGAAGAATAATATATATATAGAGAGAGAGAGAGAGAAAGAGAGAGAGAGAGAGAGAGAGAGAGAGAATAGAAGGTGTGTTAGTCTGGGTAAATTAGGGAAGCAAATCCACAGATACGTAAGATAGAGTTTTATATACATTCAGAAAACATCCCAACCCTGTTCAGTCCAAGCCCATAACTCTGACTTATCCCATATGTCCAACACTGATCTCTACAAAGTCTTCCTCAAATTCACAATATACGCATAATGGCGCCAAATGCAGGACAATCCCAGGCCAATTGGTAGAAAGTATTTGAATCCATTAGTGGTGTAAGCATCTCAGGGCTGGCAGGGGTCTCCACAGGGCTTTTCCAGTACCCAGGGATACATCAGGGTAAGTCCATGTGGCTTCTCCCAGGGGTGTCTCACAGGAAATGAGCCTTGCCAGATGAGACAGAGAATTAGCTAATGCAGCCACACACTGGTCCAACCATCAGGAAGCAAGAGACAAGAGAACTAGAAAAGTGAGGCTCACTGAGCCATTTATCTCTCTGTCCTTCAGTTAATCCCACATATGCTAATTGGCCAGGTTGGCACAATAAACCTTAACTATTACCGAAGAGTAGGAAGGGTGAGAAGTAGGATAGAGATTTATACATACAGAGATCAAAAGAGATGAAAAATAGACAGGAACTTGGCTTGGTGTGGATACAAAGTGTTGCATCTATGGAAGCATGAAGTTGGGGAGTCTGTAATCAGGAGCAGGGAGAAGAAAAAGCAAACTCCAAGCTCACTGCCAGAGTCCATGGCCCCTGTGGCTTTTCTGAGGCTGTAACTGTTCAGGCGAGTAACCTTGCTTAAAAGAAAAGGCCTGGTTTGAGTGGTTTGCCTTTGTCTTGATGGGAGGTGCTCTTTTCCATGGGGTGGGGGGTAGGACTGAATGGGCAGAGGACATGAAAATCTAAAAGGAAGACAGATTAAAATGAAAAAGAACATGCAAAAAACCAAAAAGCAAATATGAACCAGCAGTTGGGATGAGCATTTTCACCTCTTTGGCAAGGTTGGTATGTGTACGCTACTGTTGCACAGGAGAGAGCTCTTCATCAGGGGGCAGGGGTGCCAAGGAAGAGGGAAGTAGAGGGGAAAAAGCTGTCAGGGGTGAAGGGGAGTCAGAACCAACTGGCCTTTTCTACTGATCTCTGTCTTCAAAACAAAACAAAACAATGGAAATGGAGTGGTGGTCGCACTTAGCTTTTATGTTGTTTTTCCGGTTTCCAGGGAGCAGACTATCCTCTTTGTTGAAGCCTCTCTCCAGTAGGTCCTGAAGGGATCTCCCCTGACGGGTTATCTGGTGTCACCTTCTCCAGCCACTCGCTCCTGACTCCTTGGTTTCAGTGTTGAAAGAATCTCCGAGCCACGGGTGCCTCTTTTAATAACTGGATTTGTATAGGGGTTATCTTAGATATTATACTGTTTTATACCATAAGCATATTAGCTATCAAGTTAATAATCAGAGAAGTTTTCAGTCAACTAGAATATATTGATTGAAAAATTATTTGATTGGAAATAATAATGGAGTAATAAATGTATTTAAAACAGCTACCTATAGAAAGAGGATATATGGAGTCAATGGGGAGGAAACAATGTGGGTGACAAACTGTAAATTTTCTGAGTGAAATTACTTGGTTTGATATAGCAATGTTTCATTATTAAAGTCTTTACATAATGAGACATATTAATCCAATCAGGTTTTTTATATGCACTTATTTTGCCTGTGTACAAAATATATGAGGAACAAGTAAATATTTTTTTAACTTTCACTCAAAATCATCTCATCATCTTCAGAATACCCAAAATATTATATGTTAGATGATATATTCCTACATTTGGAATAATTTAGGGGCCAGCGCCTGGTGTCATAGACAGAGTCGAGACTCCACAACGACAAAAACAAAATTGATTCCGTTTTCTCCTTGTTAGGTTTTTGGGATGGTTTACCTTGTTTCTAGTTTCTCAATGCTGAAATAATTCATGTGGCAGAAGCACTTTTGTAAAGCCAAGTCACTTTTATGAGGGACAGCAAATTTTCAGACAATACAGTCTCAGGTGGTACCCACTGTCTCTGTCCTAGGCGACCAGTGACTTTGGTCTGAGCATGCCCAGCTTTGCAGCATCCTCAGAAATGTCTAATGTGTCCCTGATTTCTTTGCAATCTCTTATTGTGGCAGGGCCAGCTAATTTTCATTTAAAGTAGGTATTCGGTGGAGGCAACCCCTTTATCCCTCATCCCTCTACCTTTCATCCAATTTTTAAATAGCCACCATATCTTGAATTACATAAAATGATAGTAGCTTCACCTTCTGAGACAGCCAAAAATTTTATAGAATACAGATTATTTTATTAAAATCAAAAATATGTAATGTAGTGTTGGATATTAAAATTCTGAAAGAGAGAGAATATCTCAGTGATTTCTATTTTCCTTAGTGTTAAACAAGAGTTTAACATAGATTTCCCTTGGTAATAAACTAACTTAGAATCTTCTTCCCATGACATCAATGGAATATAAATGTTAATAGTATTCTGGTTAGATTGCCATGCAACTGCCTTATGTTTAAATTATGAACCTTATTGTGTGCCCTAATTAAGAGAAAGAGAATGAGAGTGAGAACTAGCCAGAGCTGCACATGGAAAGTGCAGAGGCGAAGATTATTCCTTAAACTGCTACTTGACTTGACCTGAAACTATGCACCCACTCTCTTTACCTCTTCTTGTGTTTTGTCCGTGTTTTCTCATCCAAATGGCATCCATTTGGAGTGTTAATAATAAGGAAATTGAGGCCTCCTTTGACATAGTGCTTAAGTCTTTGCAAATCCCCTTTGTGACAAAGGGATTTGTTAACCATAAACTCGCTCTGAGTTTATCTACTACACATAATTTATTGCTAGGCAATTTGCCTTCTTTCCAGGGATACTATTCTTGACATTCCTTGAATGGTTGCAGCATCTTTTTGTCACTTACAATTTATGGATTATACTTTAAAATGTGGGCAAGTAATGTAGGCTCAGCGAGGTCAAAAGACATCTAGCAGCCTGATGTCAGGTGATCTCAGTAAGATAAAGCAGTACGCAATCCATAATTAAGATTAGCCAGGGATTAGTCTAATATTATATTTCCTCTACTGTTTAAAACCTTCTTTGTAACTGGCTTGCATTGAATCATTTAGTTTTGTTTTATAAAACAAGATAATTACCATATATGCAAATAGATTAACTGCTTGAAAAAAACCTATGCTTTAACTTTTTGCATTTAGATTATATTTTTAACACATAACTTTAGGAAATCTAGATTCATGACTTATTTGCCACTCATATACTCTTCCTTTGCACACACAAGAGAGAATATACAAAACTAGATCTAAAAATTGTGTTTTGAACTTCAATGCTTTAGTCTATAATATTGGGAAAGCTATTCTAGAGACTTGTACAATGTCCTTTTAGCCAGTCCCCCACAATAACAGTTACATGTAACCTATTTTCTTTCTGTATAATACCAGAAATACTATAGAATCTAGTGTTTTTAGCTTTAATTTTGGCTTTATCTATTTATTCCTGAAATCATATATTCCTATTAAAATCCTCTACATCATCAAGGGTCAGCTGAAAGACTACTCATCCAAGTAATCTTTATGCCAAAACTCACATATTAATTTGAATGTTCCTTAGGAGTTACACCTTGGGCTGAGATACTGAAGGTCAGCAGTTCGAAACCACTAGTCACTCAACAGAATTCAGATTGGGCTTTCTATTCCCACAGTAGCAGTGTTACTCGGTGTTACAAGGTTGCTATGGGTCAGCATAGATTCAATGCCAGTGAGTTTGTTCTCATAGAACTTAGAAAAACTTGTTTTGTGCTATACTTTGTATATTTTCTTTGACATTAATAATTTTAAACATAGAAAACTATTCTCATTTTAAAAGCATTCTTATATATTATAGTTGGTAAGGAAGGTGTTTAAAAAAATATGTCGCCACCCTAGGAGGCACACAAAAGTACTTCAAATGTAAACAAGCTAAGAAAGACAACTAAATTATAGTAAAATAAAGTAACAGTAAACATGTTAAGAAGAGGAAATAGTGAGTTATTATTTCTAAACAATATACAATGTAGTCAAATATTTCTCTATGTAAAATTTAATTGTAGCAATAATAGTTTTGTTTTGCTTCTCTTATATGACATTTTAATGCAAACATGTTGTCAAAAATGTATTTCAGTTCTTATTTTTACTTTAACCAAGCTCTATAAGTATTTGTTATTTCAAGATATCCCTGGACTCAATGCTTCTAAGATGCACAGACTACATAGTATCTGTACCAATAAAGAGCATTAGTAGAGTAATGAATTATACAACTGACTACAAGGTCAGTTGGCAGTGCATTTGAGGTTTTGGAGTTCAGTGGCATAGTGGTTTACTCACTTCACTATTAATCGCAAGGTCATCAGTTCCAACCCACAAGTATCTTTTAAGGAGAAACACAAGGCTGTCTATTCTGGTAAAGATTGAAATCTCAAAAACCCTAAGGGCAATCTTACTCTGTTCTTTGGGGTAGCTATGATTTGGAATCAATTCTATGGCAGTGGCTTTATCTATACCAGCAAATCTACTCTCTAACACACACAAATTAATTAATTTGTTAATTCTGACTCAGTGAACTCTGAATGTATTCAAGTAGAATCAGGCTCAGTAGCATTTTCACTGGTGTGATTTTACAAGGTACATGGCTAGGAGTTTCTTTCAAGGGTTCTGAGAAGGTTTTAATAACAACCTTTGCACCACTCAGTGACTCCTTTAATACATCCAGTCAAGCTCAATGTACTATAGTTCTGAGTAGATTTTTAAGGGAACAGACACTTCTTAATCAACACACATAGAGAAAACAAGAGTGAGCAAAAATAAACCAACAGTGGTGTGCACAGAACTGATTCCTTTAAGATGGAGAGGAGGAGGTGGGGGGAAGGGAAGAGGTGTTAACAAACCCAGGGACAAGGGAACAACAAGCGATCCAAATTGGTGGGGAGGTGGGTGTGGGAGACCTGGTAGGGCATGGTCAAGGGGAACATAACAAAGAGGAAGTGCTGAAATCCTGGTGGGGACTGAGCATGATAGTGGGACAAGAGGAGAATCAAGGGAAATAGAGGAAAGAGCTGGGAGACAAAGGGCATTTATAGAGGTCTAGATAAAGACATGTACATATGCAAATATATTTATATGAGGATGGGGAAATAGTTCTATGAGCCTACATTTATAGTTTAGTATTGAGGTAGCAGAAGGACATTGGGTCTCCACTCAAGTATTCCCTCAACACAAGAATACTTTCTTCTAGTAAATTGGCATTCTATGATGCTCACCTTCCCGACACAACCACTGAAGACAAAGCGGGTGAATAAGCAAATGTGGTGAAGAAAGCTGATGGTGCCTGGTTATCAAAAGATATAGTGTCTGGGGTCTTAAAAGCTTGAAGGTAATCAAGCAGACATCAAGCTCAGAAGCAACAAAGCCCACATGGAAGAAGCACACCAGCTTATGCAACCACGAGGTGTCGAAGGGATCAGGTATAAGGCATCATCAGAACAAAAAATCTTACCATAGTGAATGATGGGGGGAGTGCGGAGTGGAGATCCAAAGCCCATTAGTAGGCCACTGGAGATCCCCTTGCAGAGGGGTCTCGGGGAGGAGATGAGCCAGTCAGGGTGCGATGTAACAATGATGAGAAATACAACTTTCCTCTAATTCCTAAATGCTTCCTCCCCGCTCCCACTATCATGACTCGAATTCGACCTTGCAAGTCTGGTTAGACCAGAGGATGTACACTGGTACAGATGGGAACTGAAAATACAGGGAATCCAGGGCAGATGAGCCCTACAGGACCAGTGGTGTGAGTGGTGAAACAGGGAGGGTAAAGGGAGAATGGGTAGGAAAGAGGGAACCGATTACAAGGAACTATATGTGACTTCCTCCCTGGGGGATGGACAACCGAAAAGTGGGTAAAGGGAGACGTCGGACAGGGCAAGATATGATAAAATACCAATTTATAAACTATCAAGGGCTCATGAGGGAGGGGGGAGCAGGGAGGGAGGGGAAAAATGAGGACCTAATGTCGGGGGTTTAAGTGGAGAGAAAATGTTTAGAGAATGATGTACAAATGTGCTTTACACAAGTGATGTGTGTATGGATTGCGATAACAGTTGTATGAGCCCCTAATAAAATGTTTAAAAAAAGAAAGAAACAAAAAGATGGTTTTAGTAACGGAAATTGGAAAACTATTAAGAGCCATGTACTGATGATTTATGCAGAGGTCAAAATTATTATGAAATCAGAAATGTTAATTCAACCTAGTTCCTTGGTGTTGGTACTTGCTGCTGTTAGAGCACTGAGTCAGCTATAGCTCACAGCTTCCATAGGTATTCAAGAGCAAAACGTATTTGCCTGATCAATTATCATAAGCATTTCCAGGTTCAAGCCCAATGTGTCCACACTGTAAATCCTTCTTTTTCACGGAAAGTACCAAGTGTGATGTCTTTCTTCACTAATTAATTTCCTTGATGATTTGTATAAAGTACGCCGGAGAGTAAGTCGTTATTTCTGTTTCCTTCTGGTTACACTTCCTGTAGCACTGGTGTTGTTTCCAGAGTTCCGCAGTACGTTCAACTTTATGCACCAACTCCACTCCTCCCGAGCTTCAGAGCCATCGATTCTCCCCTGACGTTTCCATTGTCCAGCTTTTGTACGCACGATGCACACGAACAGTCACGGTTTGGGCCATGGCACCTTGGCCCTCAAGTGATATCTTCTTAGCACTTCAAGCAGTTTGTTGTGTGAGGAAATTTGCCCAATAAAATATGCCATTTGATTTCTTGACAGTTGTGTTCATGGACATTATTTATTGACCCCAGAAGAACAAAATCCTTGACAAATTTAACCTCTTTGCCATTTGTTATCATGTTTCCTTTAACGGTCCATGTCAAGGATTTCTGTTTTCCTTCTATTCATGTACGTTCTATAATGAAAGCACGAGCCCCTCAGTCCCCATCATTGGAATCACCAGGGGATTTTGGTGAAAATACAGATTCCTGGGCTAATGTGCAGTACAGTGAATGAGAATCTTAGCAGGGAGAGCCTAGGTGTTTACATTGTAGGTGGTTTTCTGTTAGGTGCCATAAAATTGGGTTCCCACCCACTGAGGCCTTAAGAGAACAAAAGGGCCTGACCCTGCACCCACTTCACACTTGTTCCGGGGCTGGAGCCCATTGTAGCAGTCACTGTGTCATCCATCTCCCTGAGGGTCTTCCTTCGTTTCAGTTTTCATAATATATTTTAGACATATTCTCAATTATATTATTGAAATAGAAAAACACTTCTCTTGATCTTGAGTACTTGGAAAACTTTTATTCTGCTTAGTTTAATAAACAGTAATAGTGTTCATAGTATTATTAGTAATAGTCATAGTAGTAGAAGGAACAATAATAATAGTACTATTAAGGTATCACATTTTTTAAACAGGTAAATTTAAAGTAAATATGTATTAAATTTTACATATCACAGAGCCAAAAGCAACACAAATCAATAGTCAGATATTCTGATACATTATCCTTAAAACAGATACATATATATCATTAACAACAAAATTATGGTATTTCATTCACAGTAGAAAAGATATGTTTAATCACAAAAATAGAAATTCACTGGTTTTCAGCTTTGACACATTTTTAGAGATATGTTTTTCTTTGCTTTTTTGAAAATGTGTTGGGATTTAGTACATATATTATAGCATTCCATATTTCGATCATTTTGAGTAGAATGTGTAATTACTACCACCGTTTCCAAATATCCTTTATTTTTTTAATTGGTGACTGCCATTTTATTGGTTGTTTTGAGAATCAGTACAAAGAAATTATAAACAATTTGTACATCATGCTTTTCTCTTTGATTGTTTCCTTTTTGTTCGACATCACACTGGCTGTGTTTCTGATGTTCGGGGTTGGAAGGGAATGCGAGGGAGGCAGTTTTCCATTGACTGAGGTTGTCCTCAGAAAGGGACTTAACTCAGTATCCACAGCCCATGGAAGACAAGGGCTCTGCTCTGGCTCTCTAGCCTCCTTATGATCTCCTGCCTGCTTCAGGGCTCAGGCCTACTCCAGATCTCTGCCCAAAATATTATATTTTTAACTGTAATGTTTGAAATTTTTATACGATTATGATTGTTACTTAACAAAACTCTGCTCAGTCTACACCTTGGTTTCGAACTGCTGACCTTGAGGTTAGCAGCCCAATGCATAACTCAAGATTCCCCCAAGCTCCTCCTACTCCTTCCATAGATATGCTCAATACTACTGATTGTTTTTCAAAAGTTCCTTGATACAATTTATTTTACCAGAAGTCAGGAGCGCCTTTGTAGTACCCAAAGGCAGGAACAGAGGACAAAACTGACAATTGTTCTTTGTTCTGCTTTTACTAATTGGTCAGGGGGATTGATCATGGTCATACCTCTTCTTGCTTTCCCAGGATTGTGTTAGTCCCCTGAGCAGTTCAGTAGTCAGAAGTGTGTAATGTATTCAGGAAGGGGTTGGGGCTTATTTCAGAGTCCAGGATGTTTACTGCAGATTGCAGCCTTCCACAGACCAAATGACTGTAGGTTTCAGTCTCTAACCCATTTCATAAGGGCTTCCAAGCTAAGATAGACTTGAACAAAATGTCTGGGCCATCTCCCTTGAAAATCATCTAATTAAAACTTTATGAATCTCAATCCACAGTCATTCTTAAGGAAGACACAGGAATGGGCTGTGTTGGTATAATTAAACAGTATTTGAGAAAACCACCAATTATGGATTACTCTAAGGGGTTAAAATAAATGCAAGATCTACAGAACACAGTTTTAAGGGCTTCCAAAATTGGTACTTTGGGAATATATATTAAATTTAGAAAATAATGCCGTTTTCAGAGGTGAGTTTTGTTGATAAGGAGCGTAAAGCAATGACAGAGCTCTGATGTGGAAAAAAAGCTGCAACACTGAAAGCTCAGAAAGAGCGTATTTAAAGGAGGTAAAAATGGTGACAGTGTCCCCTCTCCCCTGCTACTTCTGACCAATCAGGTGCGACTTCTGAAAATGGCTCCTTTGTGGAGAAAACCACGCACTTGGCTCATTACTGAGCCTTGGCAGCAGTGTCATGGAGGTCTCCGTGGAGAAAAAAACATCCTTTAGGAACAGGCTGGAAGACAGTTGCACAAAGCCATGCTGTGTCTTTATGGCCCTATTATTATTAAAAACATTCCCAAAATAACTACATCTCAAAAGTCACCAAGGAACAAAGAGCTGCGAATGTTTTCGTTTTTAATGATAAAAACTAATTCCTTGCACTCTCTGTTTATTATGGACATCTTTAGATATACAGTATATATATTTTTAAGGAGATGGTTAAGGCCTGCTTGTCCAATGTAATGTTCTCTCTGTCCTGTAATCGTTTCCTGGGAACATGTTTGATTCCCTTTATTGTTTTTAATTATTTTGTTGTGTCTCATGGTTATTCTACATAAATAAAAAGCCAACATATATCATGGAATTTCTTGAAACATTCTCCAGCCCACAGGGGAGGAGGCTGGTGGGTGGGGGTGGGGGAGAGGGGCTGTGTTGGTCACCTGTTGAGAGCCAATTATCTGTTAAAATGTATTTAACACCCAGCATTTAAACACCCACAGACTCTCAGTACAAGGGGGAAGAAATGACCCCTATTTGGGGCTTCATTTTATTTATATTTGAAAATTGATTTTTAAAAATAAGTTTGTATTTACAGAAAAGCTGCCAAGAGACTAAAGAGTTCTCATATAACTTTTATCTTGTCCCTCATCGTACATATCTTACATCATTATAGTACATTTGCCAAAATAAAACTCCATTGACTTCGGGATATCATTGTGATGCCACACTGAATGGGAGTGTAGGGGCTCTGGTGGCGTGGGTGGTTATACATCGGGCTATTAAAAGCAAGGTGAGCAGTTTGAACCCACCATCCCCTCTGCCGGGGAAGATAGGGCTTGATGCACCTATAAACACCCAAGCCTCTGAAACCTGAGTTGCCAGTTCTCATCTGCCCTATAAAGTCATTATGAGAAGGAGTCATTTTAACGATGGTGGAAAACAAATTAGAGTTTATTTGACAGCACACACAATAATAAATTGTACTTTTACTTTGAATTACACCAGTGTTTTCATCAAAGTCCTTTATCTGTTTCCAGACCCAGTACAGGAGCCTTCATTGCATGTAGTCATCGTACTTCTTCAATAGCCACAGGTCTATGGCAGTTTCTCAGCCTTCTCTTGCTAATCACAAGTCTCCAGTTTGACACCTGATGCAGGGGCATGAATCAAAAATGGACGTACCTCTCTCTGCGGCAGTGTGAGAAATTTCTTGATAGAAATATCTTACACACACACACACACACACACTGAAGGGTCATTGGTTTTGCTTCTCTAGAGAACCTGGTCTTACCTAGGCATGTTCACGTTTCCTACTTTATTCCATGTTATTTTAGTGGAATCATTTTTATCCATGAGTATTAACCCATTTATTCTAGGTTTTCAAATTTGTTGGAGGATTGTTTTTAATGATATTCTATTATTATTCTTTTTAATCTATTAGTTCTGTTATGAAGCCACCCATTTTATTTCTTATTCATGATACTCTCATTTTTTCCATTTCCTTTGCAAGCTTGTAAACGTCTTTTTTGTTCTTTCTATTGTTTTTGTTTATTTATTCAGTATGAGTATCAAGAATTTTAGCCTTCAGTATGAACGACAACTTAAGGTAAAGAAGACCAAAGTTCTCACAAATGGAATAATAGATAGTATTATGATGAATGGGGAAGAGAATGACTGTCAATTATTTTGTCTGACTTTTATCCACAATTAATGCTCAAAGAAGGACCATTCAAGATCCAAAGATAGGTTGCATTGGGTAAATCAGCTGCACAAGGCCTCTCTTCAATGTAGAAAGGCGAGGATGTTGATTTGAAGACTAAGGTGTACCTGACCCAAGGCATGGTATTTTCCATCACGCCATAAGTATGTGAAACTTGCACATTGAATAAGGAAAACAGATGAAGAATCAATACATTTAAATTATATTACTGATGAAGAATATTGAATGTAGCATTGACTACCAAAAGAACAAGCAAATATTTCTTCGAAGGAGTATGGTCAGAATGCTTCTTAGAGGCAAGGAGAGTGACACTTGTTACCTATTTTTGACTTGTATGTTGTCAGGAGAGACTTGTCCTTGAGAAAGACATTATGCTTCGTAAATAAGAGTGGCAGCACAAAAGAGGATGGCCCTTGACAAGATGGATTGACATAATGGCTGCAATGATGCTTCAAACATAAGAACCATTGTGAGGATGA
>NW_022111369.1:90417277-90419153 GCF_000313985.2 Echinops telfairi
TTTTTCTGATTTGGGGTTTTATTACACATGTTTCTCCATGTCTAGACTGAGCTTTCTAAAATGATTCCTTTCTGAGCATCTAGTCGTGGTAGCTGGACACAATCTATTTTCTCCTAGCCTCAGGTGATGAAAGCTGATGAACCAATGGTCCATGCATCTTTGATTTCCATCATTCTTCTTGTCTCCAATAGTTGCTCTTTTGATGCCAGCTCATGAGCTTAAAGAAATCTAGTCACTACTCTTCACAGCAGGATGCATGAGTGTCATGGGCTGCCTTACTTCAATCAAACGATGTGACAAGAGAAACCCCAGGCTCAGCAACCCATTTCTTCAAGGTGCTTGGATATGTTGAAGACGTTTTCATTACTTTCCCCATAAACTTCACCCCATTCATGGATACTGTTGCAGCATAGGTAAATGCACACACACATAAATATCCTCTCCAAGACAGATATGTACTATAGAGCTATAGATATGGAGATAGAGATACAGACATAGATATACTCCAACATGCAACATGCATTCAGTCTGTATGTCTATCCATTCATCTTCTGGGAGAGCACCAATATTGTAGCAGTGTGTATATCAGGCTCTATCTCTGTTGCCTTTACTCTTGCTGACCACCCAATATCCTCCCCTGTGTCCATACATTTTTCTAGTTTCTCTCTTACCTGTCCTTTCACAAAGTTTAAAGACCTATTTATGTGCCTTAGTGTTCAGCCAAAATATAAATAGGCCTATTAGGGGAATCTACTAAAAACTAAAACTTGGAATGTGCTAAGTAAAATCCAGAAAAATTAAAATCATAAAAAATGAAATGAAACCCACAAATATTGATGTTATACGCAATAATGAACTGAAAGAATGTGGATATTGGTTATTCTTATTCAGATAGTTATATGGTTTACTATGCCTGAAATGACCTAAAAGAACATTTCAAGATCTCGCTTGAAGTACAATGCTTTCTGTGATAGGATAATATCAGCCCCCACACAAGGAAACCAAAAAATACAAACTATTCTTTAAAGGTATATATCAGCCACTAAAGCAAATGATGAAGGAATTGAAGAATTTTATCAATGTTTCCTGCCTGAAATAGATCAAACATGCAATGAAGATGCATTGATATTAATGATAATTGAAATTCAAAATTGGAACCAAAGAGGAAGAAACAGTAGTTGGAAAATATGGCTGGGTTGATAAAAATGAAGCTTGAAATCACATTTTGTGACTTCTGAAAATCACATAAATGATGTCTGCCTGTTAAATGACTTTTTTCAATAACAAAAATGATAACTATTCATATAAACTTCTCCAGATGGGATACACAAAAATAAAATTGACTGCCTCTTTGGGTGCAGATGATGAAGCATCTCAATATCAGCAACTAAAACCAGGCCATCAATTGCTCATATATAAGTTCAGGTGGAAAGTGCAGAAAAACAGAGCAAGTCCACAAGAGTGGATGTGAGTGTATCCTACTGGAGAACATGTCAGGGACAGATTTGATGCATTGAACACTCATAACAGACAAGCTGTAGGATAATATCAAATACATCATACATGAAGAAAGCAAAACTTGTTGTTTTGGCTTTTCATTTTTATTTCATGTAATTTTCTGTTTATTAATCTATAGAGACAATAACTGGATTAATAGTTTCCCAGGCAAGAGTAGAGAGCTAACAACAATGAACACAAGAAAGAAGAAATTATTCTAAACTTGATATGCCATTAAAATAATTTTAAAAGAAGTGAAAGGTCATTAACGATAGAGGATAGAAAGAAAATATCAGAGTGGATTTCCAAGAGACCCTTAAACTTGCTCTTAAGCAACTATGGCAAATGAAAGATACTATGAAGTAAAAAAAAAACTGAG
>NW_022111369.1:90420168-90436445 GCF_000313985.2 Echinops telfairi
TTTTCCAGAATATTATTCTACTGCTGGAGCAGTACATTGACAGGGAACTGCCAGAATTTAAATGAGGATTTGAACACAGGATATCATGGCTATGTCAGATGCATCATGGCTGAAAGCAGAGAAAACTTAAAAGAGGTTTACTTGTGGTTTATTGACTATACCAAGGCATTCAACTGTATGAATCATAACAAACTATGGGTATACTTAAGAAGAAATGGAAGTACAGAACACTTCATTGTAATCATTTCAGGACAAAGTATTCCAAGAAAAATGTGTCCCGCAACTGACTTCAATGCCAGGATCCTGATTGGAGCAGCATTTAATTGTTTCCTGCCTTTGGCCCATGCTCAACATAGGCTAATGCCAAATGACCTGGTCACCCTTGTTTCTTCATATACTACAACAGGTACATGGGAATTACTATCCAACCAGAAACAACTATAAGAATAATACCATGTCACAGAGGTTGCAGTCACTATCTGTGCACATGCAAATCAATTGCAAATGACTCAACTGAGTGGAATACATGCAGATGTGGATACAGAGAATGTCTTGGAGGAGGAAAAAGCTTTGGTTTTTTGCTATGAGGCAATTTAGGCCAATGATATTCATCTTCTTTAAACAAATGGAGGACAAATTTGATGGAGATAAAGAAAAAAAATGGAAGAAAAATTAGAAGAACTCAGGAAAGTATTATAAGACCAATCAGGCAAAGTATATGAAAATATTGCAATAATTCAACAACTTAAAATAGAAGTTTAAAAGACAAATATTAAGATATCAGCATAGGGTAACATTCTAAAATAATAAAACTGAAGAAATGAAATAATGGAAACGTAAATCAGTGATCTCAAAGACAAATCTCTGGAGGCCAGAATAAAAGATCAAGCTATAAAATAGCCTAAAACAGCCAAATAAAACCTAAAATTCTACCAGACACTCTCCAAAGGAAAAACTTACATTTGATAACATGCTTCAAAAGAAAGAAGAAAAATAACTACAGATAAAATAGTTGAAGAAATACTAAAAAAGAATTCCCCTAATATTATACAGAACAAAAAAATAACAACCCCGAAGCTTAGAGATCCCCAGACATAATTAATATCAAAAGGAAATCACAACATCACAGCACAGTCAAACTTTCTAACACCAAAGACAAATCATCCTGAAAGCAAGACAAGAAAAAAGAGTAATCCCTTCCAAAGGCAAGCCATTAAGCATAATCTCATATTTTTCTTTAGAAACTATTCAGGTAAGAAGGCAACAAACTGATATATTTAAAATCTTGGGCAGTGGGGGGAAGGCCAACAATAATTCTATGGCCAGCAAAGTTATCCTTCAAATATGAGAGGGAAATAAAATCATTTTCAGACAAAGAAAGAGTAAAGGAATTAAAAAAAATAAGAGCAGCCTTACAAAAATATTAAGGGGAGTTCTTTGGACAGAAAATCATCATCATCAACAACAACAAAGGACAACAAGCTAAAACCATTGTACAAGATGTTATTATCAAGAAATCAGCCTACTTAAGTAATGTGCAGCATGCAATAAAACCACATAAATCACAATAAGGAACCGTAGAAAACTTTTCCTCAACAACAACAAATCATTATCCTTCACAAAAAATAACAGAGGAAACAGATTAATAATCAGCAGTCAAAAAGAGATATCATCAAGCAAATAACAAAAAACAACAATCTGCCTTAAACTTGGGAAGAAAACAAGAAAAAACAAACAAACCTCAAAGAAAATGTTAAAACCTCAACAGAACAAAAAAAGGAAAACTATATACAACTATTAAATAGCAAGATAGCAAAAATAGCAAAGAAATAGTTCACAGGAAAATCAATAAAGAGAAATCAGCAAAGAAAATTGTGAACAATGAAACCAAAAACACCGTATAAAATCACATAACACAATGAAAGAGATAAAACCATATCAATCAATAACAACATTACAGGTCAGTGGGTTAAATTAACCAGGTAAGAATCAGAGATGAACAGAATAGATAAGAAACCATGTACCCATAATATGCTGCTTACAGAAAAAACATCTTAGATATAAAGATAAAGACAGATTAAATATAAAATGATGAAAATGAAATGAATCAAGCTAATAGTATTCAAAAGACTGTGGTAGTAGTTATATTGATTTCTTTTATAATATTCATCAATATAAAATACATCATAAGGCATAAAGAAGGCCATTATACAATGAGTGAAGACACAATTTAACAAAAAGACATAACCTTTATAAAATATAATCTCTCAATTGAATATCCTCAAAATACACTAATCAAACCCTGATCTAGTTGAAGAGCCAAACAGACCGAAATTACTTAATCCTAGGAGACTTTCAAGAGCCCTGGTGGTGCAGTGTTTAAGGGTCAGCCTTTGGAAACCACCATCAGAGATACTGGGCTTTCTATTCTATAAGCGGTCCCAGTCTCAGAAGCCCACACTGTGTTGCTGTGAGTCAGCAATGATTACGTAGCAGTGAGTCTGGGTTGGAGGAGACTTAAAAATTTAAAGTTATCCCAAAGATAGAATACTTAGGAATAAATCTAATCAGAGAAACAAAAATATCAAACATTTCTACAATAATCCAAAAATGAGTTACGCAAATAGATAATTACCCCATGCACATGAAGAGGAGGAATTAATATGTTGAAAATATCACTATTATTGAAAGCACTCTATAAATTAAATGGAATTCTGATCCAACTCTAAGCACAAGCAGGGGTCCCCACACTTTTTAAATAGGGGGCCAATTCACTGTCCCTCAGACTCATTGGAGGGCCGGACTATAGTTGGAAAAAAAAACTATGAACAAATTCCTAGGCACATTGCACATATCTTATTTTGAAATAAAAAAACAAATGGGGCAAAAACACCTGGCGGGCCAGATAAATGTCCTCAGCGGGCCGCATGTGGCCCGCAGGCCATAGTTTGTGGACGCCTGGCTGAAAGGAATGGAAAAACTAGCCAACAACTTTATATTGAAAGGAAAAGAAATCTGGGAATAAACCAAAGGCTATTAAAAAAATAAATTAGGAGACCTTTCAGTCACAGATTTCCAAACTTATTATGTAATCAAATGAGCTTGGTATTGGTACAATGATAAAGCAATGGATGAGAATGGAGAACTAGAAACACAGCCAAGCACTTATTTGGATTTTGATAAAGGATTAAAGCATTCAGTGTGGAAGAGATAACCTTTTCAATCAATGGTGCTAGAAAAATTGGATCTCTACCGGCAAAAAAATGAAGTAGAACCCATACCTTACACCATGTACACAAATGAACTCAAACCATATTAAAGACTTAAATATAAACCCTAGAACTATAAAGATGAACAATTAGAAAATAGGTATGAAATTAAGGGCGATAGCACAAGGTACAAATACACTACCGAACTAAATGAGGAACACCTATATAACAGAAGACAAAACAGAGGAATACGATCTTATAAAATATGTTTAGGTACATCAAAATGTTTCATCACTGCCCACTTTATCCCTATTCTCAGAATTGTTCACACGTTTGAGCACATTTTTACAGTGACTGTATCAGTTCATCTTCTTGATGACTGTCCTCTTTATCTTTACCAAACTGATATCTTTCTTCAGGGATTGCTCTCTCCTGACGGACTTCCAAAGTATGTAAAATGAAGTCACCCTTGGCTCAAAGCAATCTGGCCATACTTCTTTCAAGAGAGATTGGTTTGTCCCTTTCGCAGAATATGGTAATTTCAATATTCTTCTCCAACACTACAATTTAAATGTTTTGATTCTAAGTCAATCCTCTTTATTCAATGTCCAACTTTACCATGCAAATAACCTGATTGAAAATACCACAACTTGGGTCAGGAGCACCTTTGTCCTCAAAGTGACACCCTTGCTTTTCAGTACTCTAAAGATATTTAATGAAACATGTCTCATTTTTACAAATTGCTTCCCAAATTTTATTGGCATACAATTAACATAGCCTGCAATTAAAACAGTTCAATCACATCAAGAGGAGTTGTACAATCATGACCAAAATCAATTTCAGAACATTTTCTCCATTCTTGTACTCATTGTATCAGCTTCCCATTTTCTCCCATGCCATATTACAAGGAACCATTAACCCAGTCACTGTCTCTGGTATTTACATATCCTGGCTTCCAGGAAAGCATTAAAAACAAATAAAAGCTAACACAACTTACAAAGAAAGTAGAAAACATTCAATCTTAAAGAAAGAAAATATTAGAAACTAGAAAAAATTTAAATGAATTATAATTATTATAATTAAATGAAGATCAAATGATAGGGTGCTAAATTTTAACCTAACCGAATCTGCAACCAACCACTTTCCAAGGCATTCTGCATGAGAGCAAGGCTGGTTGCATACCCGGTCCATAGTCAAAGGAATTCCTCTGGGGCTTAATCCACCTGCATTTCCCCTTAGCTTAAAAAAAATGGAAAGAGCTTAAAAATGAATCAAAAGAGATATTAAATGATAATATAACACATTTTAAACTAGGTGTTCCTGCAATATTGACTTTACCATGCTCTCTCTCTCTCTGATAACAAGACTATCCACATCTCTCATGTATGACCAGAGGGAATTCACTGGAAACTTAATTCATTTGTGGAACCTGCAAATTGATTTTGGACTTCCACTGCTGTCCATAGCTTTGTGAAAACCAGACTTGGATTATATTATTTTCAATACTTGGATCACATCAACTGGTGTGCCTCTTACATGTGGAATTAGTTGATGCCTCACTTAGTTGTCTGCCTGTGTGTAGTGGGACACCGCCTAGTTTCTTCACCACACTTTGTTGTAACACTCATATCTTAAGTGATTTCTACATGAGATTGCGCATCAAGCACAGTCTTGCCATCAGGAGTAATTTTTCTTAGTTTGAAGTTAGCATTAAGTGCAAGACGAAATCCATCCACGTGTCTTTTTCCTTTGGCACCATTGGTACTTGCTCATATGCTACCTCTTGGAATGACGACTAGGTCCGGAGCTTTATCCAAATGTACATATGGGTAGTTGATAGTCCATTCTACACTCAGCCCCTAGCCTGTGGCTGCACTTGAGCTTCTCCTTTTCTCTTCTCCTCACAGATGTAGCCAAGCTTATTTTTGCGTCCCCCATGTGTAGAAATCCACATGTTTCTTGACTGCATGTTTATCAATTTCCAACCCGTCATTGGTAGAATTCTTTAATTTTTCACCTATGGCTTTCGTGGTTGAATGTCTTTTTTGACAATGAATGCCATGCCAATCCTTTTGATTGTGTTATTCCCCAAATAGTAAATAATATGATTTTGTGATTCAGCATGGCCAGTACTGGTGAATTTCAGCTCACTAATGCCAAGAATATTGAGCTTTATGCATTCCATTTCACTTTTGACAAGTTTCAATTTCCCAAGATTCATACTTCATATATTCCACTAGAAGATTTTTGCAGATCTTTCTTTTTATCTTGAGTCATGCCCCATCAGCAAATGAAATCCAGAAGATACCAGCCCCATAAGCTTCATCCTTTTCATGTTACCATGGTGGACTTCAGTTCTAGAGATCAGTGGCTCCTCAGTCAAAATTCCAGTGATCTCTGACCCAAGGGACTCTATTTCCAACAATGTTCTGAGTCATGCTTTGAAGCTATGCTTATGGTTTTCAGTGACTCCTTCACTCAAATTGGGGAGCTAGGTCTTACTTCATTTTCTGTTCTTGGTCTTGAAGCACCACTAAAATCTGTTCACTTTGGGTGTTGTTATTTGGAATACCAGTGACAAAGCTTCTAAAGTCCCAGCAACATACCTGTGACCACAATACGGCAAACTCACAGACAAATGGTAGATTTGCCAGTCTAGGCCAGGAAGACATCTACTTGGTAAACTGACTCGAAGTGATCCATATCTGTATCCATGACAAAGAGAGGAGACTGTAAGATGCTTAAATTATAGAACAATATCATTGATCACACATAGAAGTAGCATTTGCTGAAGATCATCCAGCAACTATTGCATCAGCGCATTCACAGAACTGCCTGCAAGCTGGCTTCACAAGAGGACATGGAGCAAGGGATCGTATTGCTTGTGTCATATGGATCTTGGCTGAAAACATTGCATACCAGAAAATATTTTCTTGTATTTTATCGACTATGCAAAGTAATTTGACTGTATGGATCACAACACTCTATGGATAACCTTGAGAAAACAAGAATTCCAGAACACTTCATTGTGCTCCTCTCAAACTTGTACACGGACCAAGAGGTCATTGTGGGAACAGGACACAGGAATGCTGCGGGTTGAAAGTCAAGAAAAGTATTCCTCAGGGTTGTGCCCTCTCACCATACTGATTTCCTTTCTGTGCTGAAAACAGCATCAGAGAAGCTGCATTATATGAAGGAGAGTGTGGCATTAGAAGATCTTGAAAGCTTATTAACAAGCTATGATATGCAGTGACACAACCTTGCTTGCTGAAAGCGAGGAGGACTTGCAGCACTTGGGAATGAAGATCGAGGATTGCAGCCTCCAATGTGGATTGTAATTCAATGAAACGATGACTCAAATCCCCCCAACGGGACCACTGGTAACATCATGAAAATGGAGAAACATTTGAAGTTGCCATGAACTTCCTCTTGACTAGATCCATAATCAATAGTCATGAAGCAGCAGTCAAGAGTTTAAAGGACTCATTGCATTAGTTAAATCTACTGCCCAAGACCTCTTTAAAGTGTTGAAAAGTAAGGATGTTACTTTGAGAACTAAGATGAGCCTAAGCCAAGCCATCATATTTTCCATCCCCCACATATGCATGGGAAAGTTGGACAGTCAATAAGTTGGACTGAATACGAGTTTTTGTATTTGAATTGTAGTGCTGCCAGAGATTATTGAAAGTACCATGGACTACCAAAAGGACAAACAAGTCTGTCTTATGGGAAGTACAGCCAAGATGCTGCTTAGAGGCTAGGATGGTGAGACTTCATCTCAGGTGCTTTGGACATGTTGTCAGGAGAGCCCAGTCCCTGGAGAAGACAGCCTACCAGGTAAAGTAGTGGAGCAGAGACAAAGAGGGAGGCCGAAGACAAGACTGCTGCTTCACTGTGGTTGCGTCAAGGGGCTCAAACAGAAGAACAATCATGAGATGATACAGACCTGGCCAGGGCCTCTTCCTGTTTTACATAGTGGAACTGACTGGATGGCACCTAAGAACAATGACCGTGGCCTTTCATTTAGTCCAGCCTCTCTGAGTGCACCTCCTCCAGTCTGAGTACCCCTCTCACACACAGTTATGCTGGTTTTCAGCCATTCAGTATCCCCTATTTCTGCTCAAACAACCACTTCTTGATATATGTACAAAGTCCAGATGAAACCCTTTAAATGGCTGGAATTCCCACTATTCACAACGTTATCTATAATTAGTCATAATTCTCAGAGCTGATTGCCTTTTTATATTCAATAAACTAAGTGAATGTATTTTTTTTGGCATTATGTTGGTGGGGGCACTTAATTTAATACATAATAATAGTTTAGTTGTTTTCTTAGTTTCACATTATTTAAGCTCGATTCTCTGGGTTGTACTGAGAATTTGTAAGCTATTTCATACATTTTATCTCATTAACATTTATTTCAATACAAAAGAGAAGATTAGTGTATTCCAAGAAAGACTCCCGGATGGATTAATTCATCCAACTGGTTTGGCAAACAGTGATTTTGAGGAAACTGACAAACAGGTGGCTTTCATATAATGTGTATTTTATAATTTCTAAAGATATCAATAACTCTAGTACTTACATGTTTTTTTTTAAAAAAAATCATTGAATATGTCTAGGTCACTTGTTCATTTCCCCTCTTTTTATATTGGCTTGTATATTAAAAAGTGATTTTTCCCTTACAATCTGTGGAAAGATATTCCTTGATTTCACACACTTTGAAGGAAAACTGCCAGGCCCTATCATTTCTCTGGAAAATATGGGTAGAGTTGTTTGATTAGTGTCAGAAAATTTATATCAGCTCAGGGACAGAGAGAAAGAGATCATAAACCAAAACTAACAATCTCGGCACTCTGCAGAGCATTGAGGCCATGTTAATGCCACCAATTAGCTTGTGAGGGTAACATAATCTACCATTTTTCAGGAGTGCTGTAAATTTAGAGTATAAAATGCATGTCATCATCAATCAACCATGTCATGTAGAGATGATTTTTAAATTATGCACAAGAAAAGTAGCTAATAGGGTAGTAAAAATATAAAATGTTACTGAATTAATATTTTTATTAGTAAGCCTAATATTGAATGTGAAAATATATATTCTCATTTTCCTTTCATAAGATGCCCACTAATATATTTTAGCAAATATATGCATATATGCACACACAATTATGGGCACACCCACATGGATATATTTAATATACGGATACTCTTACAATACAAGCTGAGATATAGTACATGCACTCATCACTTATTCACATACTAAGGCTATAAAGACCAGGTCTTTGTGTAGCATGGGTATTTTGCAGATAACTGTATAGCTTCTTTAGCTGCTTTTTTCTGCCGGCCGCAGCCTGCCTTTTGGCAGTGCCTTCTATCTGATTCACAGTGCTTTTCTCTTTCGCAGACCCCTATATCCTTGAGTTTCTCCCACTCTGAAGTGTACCATCTCTTCCTTTAATTGCACTTCTAGGTTCTTGGCCCCTTGGGAGATGGAGAAGCGGTGCATTTCCCCCATATGCCTTTCCCTCTGGTGTATTTCTACCAGAAGGTAATTTGGGCTACCCTGTTTCTCCTATGCCAGTTGTACCCAATTCACTTCTTGTATGCTGGGCTCTCTTTTCCCTCAGACCGAGGCTTGATGGACTGAGCTCTAGCTACCAATTTACGTCTCTACAGCTTATCAGGGGTTGATCCTAGGGCCACTACTGCTCTCCCAATGCTGTCTTCCTTGTACACAGGAACTTCTGAGCCCCTTTTCGTCCGTTCTCAGAAGTTGGTCTGCCTGATGCAGCTGCACATGTGAGCTTCCCTTCCCTTCTTTACTCAACCCAATATTGACTCTCCTTGCTCCAGACCTGTGGGGCTGCCTACCCATTGGCCGGGTGCTGCTTTGGGGGACTCCATCTGCTCTAAAGGCCAACCTGCGGAACCTATATTCATCTTGGCAAGTGCCTTCAAACTGCCTGTTTGGCAGCCCCCACAGCACCCCGAGATTGGGCGTC
Source organism: Echinops telfairi (assembly GCF_000313985.2). Classification (NCBI taxonomy): domain Eukaryota; kingdom Metazoa; phylum Chordata; class Mammalia; order Afrosoricida; family Tenrecidae; genus Echinops; species Echinops telfairi. The sequence goes on from NW_022111369.1 coordinate 90,429,383, forward strand.
TTTGTGGGCCATTACACCCAGCACTTTCTGGCCCATGCCACACACTTGCATGGCCAGACCTTCCTGCCTTCTGCAAATGTCATTAGTAAAAACTGCTGCAGCAGGTAAGTGAGAACCCCCACCAGGTGCTGCTCCTGCTGCTTCTGCGTTCCCACCTTGCTCAACATGCATGTCTGGCCCCTATTTCCTACAGTGTCTGGCCCACTGCCCTTGGCTGATCATTTGAGGCCACGCAGACCTGCCAGTCTAAAATGGTGGTGTCCGCACTGCCCACTCGCCCTGCCCCAGGCCCGACTCTTGCTCCATCCACCTGGTTAGAGGGAAAGTTCCTTGAGCCCCTTCCAAGCTTGACTGTGGGGTATCAATATTGAGCAGGGACTAGACTTTTTAATGTTATAAATGTGAAATGATGGCTAATAACAGAGTCACTAAGTGAGGAGATGAAAGTCACTGGGTGTAGAAGAAAAATTATTTTGCCTGCTTTGGTGGTTCTTTTTACATGGTTTTCTTCTGCACTAAGAGTTAATGAACTTGTAGAAACAATAGAATCACACCTTACTAACTATAATTCCATCATTCCTACACTTCATCTGCCGCACCTGGTTCATTGTCTACATTTACTCAACCAATTTGCATAGGCTAGAGTTACAGCCTTAACTGGCTGCTCGCCAACAAGTGAACAAAAGAAGCACATGTAAGTTTCTGTATCTATGCTCCCCCAATGCAACAAGAGATAGAAAAAGTGTGTATCAAAGTCATTTGGGGTGTGTGGCAGAGAAACAGCACGTCACTTCCTGTTTTCATATTCTACCTTAGCAGTTTTTTTTTTTCTTTTCAAATACCCATTTCCAGAAAGGATTTTTATGAGTTTTGGATCTCATGCAAGAAGTAATTCTGCATGTGTTTGACTGCTTATTTCTACATTTTGTTCTTGTAAATAATATGGCCACGTTTTTCTGTGATAAGCAATTTCCCTACAGTGTTTTCAGTACTTGTCATAAAGGTTTGCACATATTTTCAAGAAGAGAAATGCATCTGGGTAAATTTATATATGGAATGTTAGGTTTAATAGTACATATGTAACCTTGTTTATAAAATATGAAAATCTCTTGTATTTATTAATACTAACACCTGCCTAAACCATGTGTTTCTCATAGAGAAAAAAATGTGTATATGAGCAGGCTTCAAAATTGTCAAGGGAAGAATTCTGATCCAATATAGCTGCGTAGACATAGGCTCTGTGAATCTCTCTTCAAACAAAGTTTGAGACCACCCTAGAAGAACAGAAACCTTTACTAAATGTTCTTGTCAGGTGTTATCATGTCAGTACTGACCCATAGTGACGCTGCGCACAATATTGTGTTGTGGTGCATGAAACATGGCATAGTCCTGGCCCACCCTTGCAATTGTTACTATGCCTGACCCCATTGTTGCCGCCATAGCCCTTCCATATTACCACACATGATATCCTTCTCCAGGGACTGTTCTCTGCTGACAGTATGTCCAAAGTCTTGCCATCCTTGCCTCTAAGGATCACTCTGGCCATACTTCTTCCTAGACAGATTGGTTTGTGCTTTTTCTGCATGTGGTTTTCAGTAACTCCTTCCTTTGCAGTGGGAAGCCTAGGCCTTATTGTTTTTTATTCTTACTTTGGAAGCTCCATGAAAATCTGTTCATTTTGGCCGACCCTGCTGGCATTTGAAATACCCATGGCATAGCTCCTAGCATCACAGCAGCACACAAACCACCACAGTATGACAAATGGATTGATAAATGGTGACTCTAACAAATCCACCCTGGTATGTCAGAGGAAGGAGTCACAACACACACACACACACACACACACACACGCACACACACACAAACACATACACACACACATCATGTATTCTGTTTGTGATCCACCAGCAGGATGCCTGCAGAGCTGTCCCGCACTCAGGAATATGGATTTCAGCAGAGGAGAAGGGAAAGGATGAATGAAGCTTCAACCCCACACCTACCCTTAACCAGGACACAGCACTTTCCCCCACCTGAGACACTGTCTGTGTGGGTGAGTGGGAGTTGAGTCTACAGTGGGGAGAGGTGAAATTGATTGAATTCTTATAGGAAAATTCAGTTTCCCATATCCCAGGATTGAGTGAGTCTCATCCCGTTGACCACATTTTGGGTAGAGGGGAAAGATTCAAATCAGCTGGCAACTGACTCAAACACCAGTTGTAACTCTTGGCACTGGACTACAGAAATACTTCCCCCAACAACCAAGAGGGGTGAGCTCCCACTAAGTGAGTGCAGAATTAGGTGGGCACCTGTTGGGGGGAAATCAGCACAGGAGAGTTTGAAACGTATTGGTTTATGGACCCAGAGTTCCAGGTAGTGTCACCTGCCCGTGTGTAAGCTCATGCACAGAGGTAGTAATTTAAAAGAGACCTTGGACCCTGTTCTGATAAGCAGTCAATGAGTGTCGATTGGATGGGCAAGCTAGTAGTGTCTTGGATAGTCTCTTCTAGAAAATCCAATCATTTAAAGTATGGTGCTTATGAAGATTATTGAAAGCACCACAGACTTACAAAAGAACAAACAATTTTGACCTTGGAAGGAGTAGAGCCGGAATGCTCCTTCGAAACAAGGGTGGCAAGTGTTTGTCTCACGTATTTTTGATATGTTGTCAGGAGAGACCAGTCCTTGGAAAAGGACAGCATGCAGTGAAAAAGAAGACCCTCAACCAGATGGACTGACACAGCGGCTGTAACAATGAGCTCAAATATAGCAACAATTATGAGGATGATACAGGACGAGACAGTCTGAGGTTCTGTTGTGCGCACGGTTGCTGTCATTGGGAACTGACTCAAGGGCACCAGCTAACAACAACATGAGCTGGAGTCATCTTGATGACAGTGGGTTTTGTTCTGTTTTTCATTTGTAGGTTGTGATAATTAGGTTTTATGTCAATTTGGATAGACCAGGATCCTCCCATAAAATGATATTGTATGGGGTGGTCAATTCTATGATCAGATCTTTTATAAAGCAGCCAAGCAACTGTGGAAAAGATAGGGTGAAGTGCCGCCTCTTTAGTGTTGCTATAAGTTCCAGTAGACTTAATATCATGACCACCTCTTTAATCTGATCAGAGCCTTGATACAATTGAGGAAGGTTTCATATGGGGTGTGGCTGTCCCTTGGTGTTGATATACAGTGTGCAGAAGCTAGTTCCTTACTACTACTGGGGTACACCTCCTGTCATGTTACCTGCAGATCCTAGCTGCCATCAGAAGACTGCCACATTAGGATTCATTCATCTCTGCATCCACCAGCCTGAGGTCCTCTGCTTCATCTTCCTGCTTCCTGTTCATCAGCTTCTGCAGATACATGAGTGAGGAGAGACCTACAGTTTACAGTTGATTCACATATTTTAACCAGACTGGCCATATCCACTTCTACAACTGTGTGAACCATGCTTTTATATATAATTTATTTTTCTATATACATACAAACATCCTTGGCTTTTCTTCTCTAGAGAACCCATACCAACAGAGGGAGGTTTGAAATATAACAATTGTAATGATAGTCCTGAAGTGGGCAGTGTTTCATTCTGTTGTATATAGTGTCTTGGTAGGTTGTAACCAACATAGTGGCACCCAATAAGAAGGGCAGAGAGAGAGGTGAAAGAGGGATTTAATGGTGATGTAAAATTTGCATTGATTAGGGAAGGGTTGCTCTAGTAATTTTTGCAATCACTGTCATTAAGTTGTACTTCTGTGAAAATTTCTCAATTGGTAAAGATTATGTTATAGACACATCTAGCTTCATAGCATTGTACAGCAATGATATGTGTATAAAGAAACAGCTCATGGGATTTGATTTCTGGGTTTGGATATTTTGGTTTATGATATCATGGGACATCCCAGTCAAGTTGGCCTAAAATGTTGCTTAGTGCTTTGGTTTAATTTCCTAGTTTTTGTGAGTCATTTCTGGGGTCTTTAATGTTTCCAAGTTGTCCTGCAATCGACATTAAAAGTTTTTATTGTCTTACTTTATTGGTCACAAGGAAGGGATGAGCGAGCCAGGGTACAGTATAGCACCAATGAAACACACAACATTCCTCTAGTTCTTTAATGTTTCCTGCCCCTCCCCCGACCCCATTATCATGATCCCAGTTCTAGCTTACAAATATGGCTAGACAGGAACATGTACATTAGTACAGATAAGAGCTATTGATACACATAACCCAGGATAGATAAATAAATCACTCAGGTTCAATAATTAGAGTAGTGATCCAATGAGGGTAGGGGGAAGTTTGGGGTAGAAGGGGGTGGAGTAGGGGGAACCAGTCTCATTGATCAATGTACTGCCCCCCATCCCCCCAGGGACAAACAACAGATACATGGGTGAAGGGAGACAGAGGACGGTGTAAAATATGAAAATAAAAATGATTTATAAATTATCAAGGATTCATGAGGGTGGGAAGGTGGGGGAGGGAGGTGAAAAATGAGCTGATACCAAGGGCTCAAGTAGAAAGAAAATGTTTTGATAATGATGATAGCAACCTATGTACAAATGTGCTGGATACAATTGATGTATGGATTGTTATAAGATCTGTAAAAGCCCCCAATATAAACAAACAAAATATGTATGGATTGTTATAAGATTGGCACAAGCCCCCAATATAAAAACCCCCATTAAAACGATGTATTAAAATAAAAATAATTAAACAATTATTGATTCGAGATTTGAATAACAGGGCGTGAAGGAGAATCAGCAGCAAGAGCAAGACAGGGAGTCTGGAGCTAATCACCAGCACACACACCTGCCACTTTGGGCATGAAACCAGAGTTAGGTGGTGCCAGTCATCAATACTTAATATTTTTGATTCAAGATTCGATTGAGGATTCCTAATCAAAAGCTGAGAAATGTAGAATAAATTGTTAAAAACTCATTGAATTCAGACTTTGTAGAAAAATGGAGGTTTAATGGACCTTTCAAAATATTTTCTGAGATAGCCTTCAATTTTTAAACAAAATGTGCTCCCTGATGTTTTCATAAAAATCGAACAGTTTAACCTAAATAATTAAAAAATATGTATGCCATATGAATTATGCTGTTTTGGAGATTTGTCTACGTGGGACAACTTGATAATAGCAACTGGAAAGATTGTGGGGACCTTAGCAGTGGTTGTTTTATTTTAATTCTGGATGGAAATTCAGAAAAAGACATTCAGAATCATGACACACTGAACAATCTAATCAGTCTCACTGAGTGGACATGTAGACATTGAAGTGTCTGTTATACTGGGCATATTCCCAACAACATCCCACAAAATATTTTGAACTATATAATCTACTGGTACCTGGAAATGTTATTTATATTTATCCGGCAATAAAATATTATCTATTGTACTACTCTATTCTTGAAAATTCATGGAGGATAGTGGAATTATGACAGACTTCACTGACTGTTAATTTTGTTTTGTATTTAGTGTTCAAAATTTCCTGTTCAAAGACTGCTTTTATAATTAGATATCCCTTATAATTTGACTATCAATACAGTCAGGATGTTAGATTAGAATAAGTATTTGTAATCAATTCCCCCTTTGAGTGTAATTTCTTAACATTGCAAGCAGGGATAATCTGCTTGAGCTTTGATTCTGTACCTAAGATTACTTATAATTTCTCAAGTTACTGGTCTAATCAAACATATTTAAAAATGGTATAAAATTTAACATTTTAATAATATTCTATAAGTTGTGGGCTGTAAACCAAGAGTTTCTAAAATAGAAAATTGTATTTCTTATTACTTTGTTTTGGGTAAGACATTGACAGCACACGTAGTTAAACTACAAGTAACCTGATTTTAAAAATACTAGCTTTATACAATTTCACTTTTTAAAGAGCCAATACATTTAGAAAAAATTTTAGAATCTTAAAAATATGTTAGCAATGTTTTATTGCTGTGTTAGTCCTGATGGAAAACTGAAGACCTTTCCCTCTATCGAAACACTATTGGAATTTTCAGGAGAAACTCTATCTGTAAAACATCAAACACTAATTAACAAAATGAGAGTAACATTTTTGGCTTCAAATCAAGTAATTAATAATCATAAAATTAAGAGAGCTATGAGAAAAAGAAAAAGTGCATCAGTACATCTTCAGGACCACACACACACACACACACACAAACACACACATACATAAATAACACACAATGCTACCATTAAAAATTACAAAATTGAAGGACAACACTGAGCTATTACATGGATCTTTGGCTTGCTTAATTTTTCCTCTAGGACTAAAACTATGTTCAACAGAATAATTCCTAGCACAAAGGAAAGTGTATTTGGTTTTATAAACACTTAGACATTCTTACCAAGTTGTGTATTTCAATATGATATGATGTTTATAGTTCATAGAATCATTTGGAATCCTCAGGACTTATCATGTCTTATTTCTATCATATTGTTAAGGGTTCACATTTTCTATTCCACTCTTTACCATCACAGAGAGGGGCTTCCTAATATGTAGAATCCTAAAGAAGGACTTTCTGAAATGAGGGGGCAAAGGCATGATTCATGTAGAGTACATATGTGTCCTTTTAAAATTGGTTGCAGTGAAGTAATTGTGCCAAAAAGGCATTCCTAGGTAACAATATAGTTATTGAACATATGTGGGCAAAGATGATTAAATACAATGCATCATTGCAGAGGCATAAATACTGGTGGGCAGAAATAAAGGTAATCATGATTGATTTTAGAATGGATTAACTTCACCTTGAATCCCTTTGAAATGAAAGGTCAGGTAACTGGTTAAGGGGGGTGTGAATTAAAGCCTAAATGAGTGCAAAATAGATTTTCAAGGGCAGATTTTTAAAATAACTGGATTAAGACAACATCATTTCCTGAAGACAAATAACAAAAGACTCTAATAACTGTTTCAGCGATTACCTCCTGGAGGGATTCTGCTGATATTCTTTTTTACTTAATCCATAAAAACATTATTTTAGCTGCATGTTTAAGTTTATAGAAAATTTAGCTATTTTTAATCGGAAAACGCAGAACAAGTAAATTGGGATTT
>NW_022111369.1:90436620-90439658 GCF_000313985.2 Echinops telfairi
AAAAAAACACCCACAATAAAAACTTTCTCCTCCTTCTCCATCCCCTTCTCCTTCTTTTAAACAAAATTATACTGTGTTTAAGATAAAAGCTCTGGTTTACATTCAAATTGTGTTGGGCTCAATTACCAAATGCGATAAAGCTTATTTGTAACACACTCAAATGAGACATTCATGTTATTGTTAGGTGCTTTCGAGTGAGTTTCCATTAAAAGTGAACCTATTTGCAACATAACCAACCATGGTGGCGTCCTACACTATTAGGAGAACCCCGCTGTTGGGTTAGAGCTGGTTATTGCAGCCCCTGTGTTACTCCATGTCCTTGAGGGCTTCCTTTCTGCACTCTGCTTTACCAAGCATGATGTCCTTTCCAGAGATTTGTCTCCTGATCGCACATCCCAAGCAAATTAGACTAGGCCTCCCCATCATCTTTTCTAAGCGGAATTCTGGCAGTACTTCTTTTATATGGAAGTTTTCTTTTTTTATGGAAGCTAATGGGTTTGAACCACTTACTTTGTGATTACTAGCTCAGTGGACAGCTCACTGCAAGACCAGGACTCCCAAGACAATGAACAATGAGTGTTCTGGAATTCTCATTCTTCTCAATGTTATGATCCGCACAGTTTTATGTTTTTGCACAGTCAATAAAATGGAAGTAAACTTTCTGGTATTGTGTGCTTTCAGGCAAGATCTATTTGATCCCAGCAATTATATCCCTTTTGCCAAATGTTCTTCTGAATCCACCTTATGTCTGAAAACACCCTGTCAGAAACCTACAATGATTGTTGAGTTATTTTCAGCAAAATTTTGGTTTTATGTGATACTGATGAAATTATTTGATAATGCCTGCATTCTGTTGAGTCACATTTCTTTCAAGATGACGCACATTTGTATCTCTTCCAAGAAGCTATGCAAGTAGCTATTTTCTACTTTTCTTGGCATGGACTATAGAGTCCCTTCATTGTTGCATCATCTTATGGTAACACTTCAATCTATACCTGTCAATTCTAGGATCCTAGTTTTTCGTCAAGGCTCACAGTTCAGCTTGGACTTGTAACATTGCTTCATGATCATATGCTACCACTTCAAGTGGTTGACTATGACTCAATTATTTTTTGGGGAAAATGACTGTGTGTATTCTTTCAATAGTCTTGCTATGTTTTGCTTCTTTAATATTGTGTCCATAGAATCTTTCAGTATTTCAAATAGAAGCTTGAATTTTTCCTTCAGTTCTTTAGCCTTGAGATATGCTGAGAATGTACTTTCTGGTTCTCTAATCCCAGGTGTTCACACATTTCTTTATAATATTTGAAATTTACATCTGGAGCTTCCCTTTGGTATTTTCTATGCAGGTCTTTTACATGATTTCTTCCATTTGCATTAGCTACCTAAAATTAAGAGCAAGTTTCAGAATTTCTTTTGATATCCACTTTGAATTTTTTAGTCTTTTTAATGAGTTTTTACATTCATCATGTATGAAATTCTTGATGTCTCTGATAGCTTTTAAGATCTGCTCGCATTTACTGTGCAATGTATCAGATTTGTTTTTGAGATGTTCTCCTGAACAGACCTTTTTTTTTTTTGCTCATGGACTTGTTTTAATTTTCTGCAACTCCAAACTACACTTACAAGTGAACAATTAATGGTGTGTTTAGCAGTCAGCCCACGGTTTGTTTTGCCTGTTCTGATATTGCACTTCCTACATCCCACAGATGTTGTCAATTTTGTTCCTGTGTGTTCCATCTGGTGAGGTCCACGTATACAGTTACCATTAACATTGTTGAAAACTGTACTTGCAATAAAGAAATGGTTACTATTAAAAATTTCTATCATGAGTTCTCCAGCTTGAATTCTCTCACTAATGCTGTATTTTAAAATTACTGTTGCTTCATCAGTATTTCCAGACTTTAGCATTCCAACTGCCAATAATTATGAATTCCTTCTGATTGCATGTATGATATATTGGAGACTGAAAAGGCTGGTAGAATATTCCAAGTTCTTTATCACTATCTTTAGTGATTGTTGCATTAATTTGAATAATAGTTATATTACCTGGACTTCTTTGCAGGCATATAGTTATTATTCTATGGCAGGCAGCACTGAACTTAATGATAGGTCTTGAAATGTCTTTTTGATGATGAATGTCATGTAATTCCTCTTGAATTTTCATCTACTATAGTAAAATCGCAGGAGCAGTGAATCATGTAATGTGCTTCTTCTAGCCAACATCTCTAACTCACAGCAAAGGATCTTTTCCTATCGGAGTCTGATAAGACGAGGGGGATATACTGATAAAATTCACCCATGAGTGATGGCGAGCTGGATTCCCTGGAATGCCGTACTGCTGCATGTAAAATGAGCCCTTTGAGAATAGGAGGAGGGAATCGCATTACCAGCAACAGCCAGGAGCAGAGCACACCCTCTGGACCCTGCTCTGTGAACAGTCTGCATCCAGAAGAGAGCTCTAACATGGGGGGAGCAGCAGCAGGAGCAGGAGCCAGAGACCTGAACAGAGTGGCGGACTTCCCACCCCATCAAGCAGGTAAAGCGGAGTGCTTTTGTGTCAAATGCTGCCTTGTGAAAGGAGGTGCTTCTGGGCACTTAATTCAGGATGCTGGGCTTGCTGACCCAAGGAGCTAGAGCCGAATGCCTTCTGGGTGAGGCTTACAGTAACATGGTGTGCCTGTGGACATTTTTATCAGACCAGAAAGAACTTTGCAACATGTTCTGATTTAAAAAAACAAACGACCATGAGCATTTCTCACTGCATTACATCTTGTTCACTTCCTTAATGTCACTGTCAGTTATCCCTTGGCCCCAGGAACAGGGAGGCAGAGTCACCGAGGCTGCAAACAACAAAGGAGTTTATTGACTAGCTCAAGCTAGGACCCAAGTGCTAAGGCACCAACGCAGTGGCCACCAAAGACAAGGACCCCGGCCTGGGGCACAAGCCAAGCTTTCACACTCTCTACAGGTTACATGAACTGGGTGAAACGATCCCCTCAGTGACTTCATCGGGAGACAATTGGTTGTGCAGGTCT
>NW_022111369.1:90440917-90452108 GCF_000313985.2 Echinops telfairi
CACTCTGATTATCAGTGGATGTTTGAAGTCTTTTCATTGTTAGTTATGCTCCATCAGTGAGTGAAGGTCCTGAAACCCTAATTCACCCATAATTTTAAGATTGACACCAATTTGAGAAGACTCCTTCCATCCTGAAGGACTGATTTTCCACCATTGTGTTTGGCTAATCTTCATGAAGTTTTTGGCTAATCTTCATGAAGTTTTTAGTTACTAATCTACATGAAGTTTTCAGTTACTAATATCTCAGAAGTGGACAGCCTAGTCCCTCTTCATAGTCTGTTCTTAGCCTGGAATGTCTGATGAAACCTGTTCACCCTGATAGAGCCTGTGAAAAAGCATCTAGTCTCACAGCCACACAAGCTACTACAGTGAAGTGACAAAGAAGGGGTGGACACACCTTTATGGAGAGTTCCATAATGATTTATGAATAGGGACCCATCAATGTGGTGAAGAATTCAGATTTGACACAGTACGATGCTGTAGGTACTTTAAGTATCACATTTCCTAGTTTAAAGAAGGGCAATACACTGCTTTCTATTCTAAGTAGGACAATAATTATATTACAAATGTGATAAATCATGGAGATAATGGTGATGTTTAATATTCTCTGTGAAGAAAGCCCTGGGTTTGTACAGTGGGTTAATGAAGATGGTGTCACCCAGTGCCATAATTCATTGTTAACCCTTACCCCATTCTTCCTGTGGATGGAGCAGACCAGACTTGCCACACTGACTCAAATAGGCAAGTCCTTGTATGTGCAGCTTCACCCCTTGTGGGTAAAAATGCCAGTCCCCCACAACTAATCATGGGTTCTATAGGTGCAATTGTATGGTTCAGGTATATAAATATTATAATAAAGTCATAGAGAGCATGAAAGATAGAAGAGATATTGAACTAATGGAGTCAGACACATTTCATGTTAGCATGCTCACCTCAGCCCTGTTTGGTGGTCCACATGGAGAGAGAGGGAGGGGAAGGAGGACAAGGGGAAAGGCAACAGGGGAGCGAGGATGAAAGAGGAGAGGGAGCCAAGGAGAGGCCAAGAGGGGAGCCCCAGAGAACTCTTTATTGCTAACCAAGCCCTATATGTCTTTGGGAGGTGTGCAAGTCCCCTAATTACAGGAAAAGACATACGTCACAGGAAGGGGTTGGACTACAGGTTATACAGCAATGAGAGGGGGACGCTCTAGGGATATACACGCAATAGGAAGAGGAGGGATTGGGGGTATACATGTAACAAGATGGGCGGATCCTAGATTTAGGATGGCAGCCTAACTATGGATGTCACTGAGCTGGTTTGACCTGTTCTCTGGCCCACCAAAGAAACCATTATTGGTAAAGTGTAAACCCCACCTACAGGAACCAAGCTAATGGTTGCAAGCCTTTAGGGAGAAGTAGCCCATTGTCCTTAACAGCAGGGAGTAGGATGGGGGTTTGGGGAGGTGGGGGAGGGGTGGGGGAGGCTACCTGTGGCAGGACCAGACAGTTGTCTGGCAACTGACAGCCTTCAGCAAGGATGTCTCTAAGCATCTGACCTCCCACCACATGCTAGCAAAAGACCTCTAATGTGTGCCATGTCTTTGGGGGAGACAACGCTGGGGAAAGGTCTCTTTATAAAGGATGAGATTGTCCTTTCCACCAAATGGCCGGCACCATGCCTTCGTCCCCTGTCACCCTGGCTGGTATGCAGCAGCATGAGGGGATAAGGGTTGCAGGGCATTTCACTAAGGTCATCTTGTTACACTAAGAGATGAGGGATGGAGAGGGTGGAGAGTGGTGATGAGGTGTCACATTAGGCAAAAGATGACCACAGCCCTAGTACTGACACTCTTTCCCCCATGCACTGGCATGTCCACAGCTACCCCTGACCCTGGTGCCTTTTATTAATTCCTCTGATGGTGTGAGAGAGTACTACATGCGCCCCACTCCTACTGATGTGACTGTATAAAATAAAATGAGCAGTGGCCAAGTGAGAAGTACATAATTTTTGCCATATATCAGCCTTACCAGGGTTACATCAGGATTTGAAATGTGAGATGATGACAGATGCAAAGACAAGATTGAGTAGACTTTTATTCTGTGCCCAAAGTCTGTCAAGTAATGATTGATTGTGCTGGGAATGTAGGGATTGTGTAATGTTACAAAGGGAAGTTAAAAAAAAAAAGCCATGGCCATGTAACCAATATTCTAGGATGATTCTTATCCACAAGATCTGCACCTGCTGCATTTCTATCACAGGAGGGAAAACAAATAGTCCCAGGTGAGTCCTATGCAAAGTATCACATATATCACCTGAAACAGCAAAGTATAATTTATAACACAATAATGTTCAGCCAAGGAAAAGACATTACATTTTGGATTGAATATATTAAATAGGCACAATAATAGTTAAATATGTTTTGAAGCAATTTAAAGGTATTCTTTGCATTTGAATGATGATGAAGATTTCAGGGCACATGTTTATTAGAACAATGGAGGCAGGTAAAAAGTGGAATAGTATACAGAAAAATTGGGTCTAGAAAAATCTCAGACTAAATAAATAAATGAGATATATGATTAATAGAAGTCCTAATGTATGTCTATGGACAACAATAGGCTCAGACATAGGAAAAATTGTGAGGGTGGTACAATGATGCAGTGTTTGCTCTGCTATGCACAGGGTTGCTTTGGGTGGGGAGCAGCTCAATAGCACCTAACAAAACTGCAAACTAACAGTGGGGAGAATCAGTAAAAATGTACCCTGTCTTAAGGGCACATAACTTTCACATGGGAATAACTCATAAAATATTAACTAATATGGGTAAGAAGTAATACAATAATACAAAAAGTACACATATTAACCTGTGATTGGCACAAGAAGAACTAAAACAACAAAGAAAGCATAGTAAAGAAAAAAAAAAAAACCAAAACCCAAAATATTATCATTGAGTTGATATCAACCCATGGTGGCCTCATATATGTCTGAAATTAATCATGGTCCATAGAGTTTTCAATTAAGGATGTTTTTGAAGGACTTCACCGTACCTTTCTCTGAGATGCCACTTGGTGAACTTAAACCTTAATCTCTCTTTTAACCATTGGAATATATATATATGTATATATATTTGTGTATATATGTATATATATATATTTGCTTTAACCTGAGAGAGAGAGAGGGAGAGACAGAGAATTATCTCCTAAAAGAATATCTTACAAGAGAATCATGTTAAAATTAGATTTCACAGTAGCAACATAGAAAAAGAAGACAATGTATTAAAACATTAATCCATTAAACATTATATTAAATATAATGATCAAGAAATGTACATTATATTTAATATAGCTGAAAGCCACCACAACTTGCGATAGCCTATATAATTGTATAGACCTGTCCTATCGTTTTGTCAATGCTGCACATCTTTGAAGAGGAACCTGCTACACCGTTCTCCTCCCCAACTTCTGCTTAAACAGCCAAACTCTTTATCCTCTGTGCCTGCAAGGCTACTTAGTGCAACCACAGCGAAAAATAATTACAGCTCTTTTCATATAGAGAGAGTTAGAAATTTTCCCAAACATAGAATCTCTCTAAATATATCTATAGGCTAACTTTTAACAAGAAAGGGGTTGTGACATATGAGAAGCAAGAGAGAGGACTGCTGGTCCTCTCTAAGGCACAATTTTGGGGGTAAAATACAAAGTGTCAGAATTAATCCGAAGAAAAATATATATTTGAGGCAAACAAAAATCCATTTATAGAAATTTAAAAAAGCAAAAGCAAGCCCTTGATAAAACACTAAGCCTATGTAATTTTGTTGATGAATTTCCTCAATATTTTATGACCACATAAGCACTAAATAATACATGTGTTTTCAGCTCCTGGTGAAAGATGATGTAACATGCATTAACAACGAGTATCATCTCCTCATGTAAACTAGATAGGAGCAAAAATATTTTATTGCCTATTTTTTCTTAAATTCAATGATTGAAAAAAAAGTTAAAGAAAATCCATACTGAATTATGTAAGAATTGATGAGAAGTAAAAATATCAAGGTCATTACATGTTAATTGACTAAAGGAGAAAGTGAACTATTTTAATGTATACTACGTTAGCATTTGATTGTATTGAAACATGTATAATGAGTGTGCTTCAAAGAGAAGGACAAAATAGAAATTTTCATGAATACAGAAAGTCTGCTCACTAATAGAATCATCACAGAGAAAATTTCCATTTCTCTTTAGCGCAGTGGTTACTTGTTGGGCTGTGATCTCATGGTCAGCAGTTCAACACCCTCAGCACCTCCGCCAGAGGAAGACTGCGCTTTCTAGTCCCCAAAACAGTAACACTGTCAGAAACTTACTGGGGATCACTGAGTCAGCATCAACTCGATGGCAGCAAATGGTTTCTGGTTTTTGAACAAAAAGACAGATATTACCATTTATACGTTGATCCATCTCCACATATGATTGGAACCACATAATCAAAGACGATAACAACAACCGACAAATGAAACCAGCGGGTAGCAAAGGGCGTGATATCACTATTTAAGTCCAACATGTTTCTTTACAAATTAAACCGTCAAATAATAATCTAACACACTTTAGCAAAATTGACAGAACAAGCATAGTCTACCCAAAATAAAGCACCATGCATCCATTTTGGTGGGAAATACCAACAGCAAAACTAATTCTCTTTTCTCTGGTAATGAAACCATGGTGCATTTCCTGGTCTTCCTTGTAACTAAGAGTCCCCAAGTAGCTGATTTCAAATCACTGATACTCATGAACATGTAAAGTAGCCACTTAGATATTAGACAGGTCTCTCTCTCTCTCTCTCTCTCTCTATCGATATATATATGTGTGTGTGTGTATGTATGTGTATATACATACATACATATATACATGCATGCATACATACACACATACATGCATGCATACATACACATACACATACACATACACATACACACATATATATATATATATTGGTTTGGCTTTGCTTCCTTTTCTGGTTGAGCTAAATGCCAATTACCTGGAGCACACTGAAAAGCAAATGTTGAAACTGGCACCAACATGGGAGGTCTCCAGTGCCAGGGCACACAATTCTGAACCACTGTTTAGAGAATCACCCTGAGAAAAGCTTGATTAGGAATTCATAGTAAAACTTCCATGAGTAAGAGAAAATTACTGTTCAAAGCACCAGCATTTTCATGCTCATATTTCATAATAGCTAACCAATGATAACTGATAAAGAGAACAATACTACATAAATCCAAACACCCTACAGTTGAGTTTGCTTTGACTCATCGTGACCCTTTATAGGGTTTCCCAGGCTAGGCAATGTTTTACAGGACAAGAAAGCCGCATCTTTCTTGTGCCGAGTGGTTGGTAGGTTGATATCACTAACCTTGCAGACAGCAGTACAATGCTTATCTGACAGTTCCACTCTCCTGCAAACTAACTTCCATTGAGTCAATTCCGACTCAAGGAGATGCTCCACAGTGGGGTAGAACTGCGGGCTTTCTGAGATTGCAACTCTTCACAAAAGTAGCAAACCTACTCCTAGTGGCCACTGGCTTCAAACTGCTGACCTTGAGTTTAGCAGCCCAAAGGGAAACCTTTCCTTAAAATAACAATAGATGCTATACTTGCCAAGGGATTTTCCAAAGATAATGTGCAAGACATTTTTGAAGATTGCTTTGAGGAGTCTAATGATGGCCAACTGAAAACCCAAGATATAACACATATTCTTCTAATGTTTAGCTTTATAATACTGTCACTTTTTCTTAAAAAAGTCTAACCACATAGAAAACAAATTTATTTTTCTTTGGATAATTTTAGTCTAAATGCAAAATATTTGACAAAATACAAAGGGAAGACAAACTTTATATAGTATTTGTTTTATAAATTATTTAGAAAAGCATGTGAAGGGGCTTCAAAAATGTCATAGAATATTCCATTACTTTTTAATGCCATGTTTTTTTACTAACTTTGTGATGTTGACTCATGTTACTACCATGGAAGGCTATTACACTGTGTGTATATATAAACATGCATTAGACTGGATAGACTAGAGAACAAATACACTAGCACTCACATATGTATAAGAGAAAGCTTTACATCCAAAGCTAATTATATATCAAGAAAACATCCCATCCTGGGCCAAAACAAGTCTATAAGTCCGATACTTGTTCATAAGTCTGATACTTGTTCATAAGTCCCTCTTCAGACTCACAAAGCCATTGCAGAGTACAGGAAGATCACACGCTGGTCCTGCAATGTTGTTGGGAATCCAAGTCATGGAAACATAGCAGGGCTGCAGCATCCCCCAGGGAGACCAGCATGCAGGGAGGCAGAAGGCAAAGAGAGTGAGCAGAGGTTCCCTGGGCTCTCCTTATGAAAAGGCTACACCCAAAAGGAGGCACTATCATGCTGTGATCTGACAGACAGGTTGAACACTACCCTACACTTTCATATATCTTTTAATTAACTTGAAATTATGTAACTAGTATAATACATATATGCCATATATAGAACACACATATATACTAGTTCAAGATTACTTAGAAATGTGCCTAAAATAAATGCAAATTAGCATTTAAGCACTTCATTTGAAGTCTAACTCTTTCACCTTCACACTAAGGTCAATGAAAAAGTTGGAGATAAGATTTCCATTTATTATTAAAATTCCAGATTTTCCCAATATGAACCAAAAAACCCCTTTCCATTTCTCTTCTAGAAATATGATGTACCAGTTTATTCAAATAAACCCTCTTGTTGTTGCAATCAATGTACAAAGTAGGATTTTAAAACAATCTCAAATATATTGACCTGCAGAGAACTTAATGATTATGAATGTAAAGACTAAATTATTTGGAAATATAGAGAATTAAGTATTAGAGATGGTGAGAAATTACAGCCTAGGAACTGGCCATATTTTGTCCACTGCCTGCTCATTAAATAATGTGTAACTGGAACACAGCAACACTCTTCCAATGTTTAATTGGAACACAGCAACACTATATATATATTAAAGTTACATACATACATGCTATAAATGCAGCATGAAATAGTTTTGATAGAGATCATATAGCTTATAAATCCACATCTGTCCCTTCATCGAGGAATGTTGCCAGCTCTTGTCTTAGAAGTAACGGTCGCTGCAGCACTATGCTAGGGACAGGCACAGGATGCAGTGTGACATCTGTACCTATCACAAGTATTTTTACTTCCACTAGATCTGCTGATTCATAAAGATCAAGGAGCAAAGCAGCTTTCACCACAGCATGGACTATTCTGTACTGTAGAGAACAGTGGAAAATATTTTTTACCCTATTTATAATTTTATGATCCTGTTCTCATTAGTATTTATCTGTTAGGAAACTGAATCAGACAGTCAATGTAGTCTCTCAAACCATAAGTTATTTCTTCCTGGGCAAGGGGCTGTAGTTCCTGATTTGTGTTATGCCTAGATCGGAACCTTATGTTTTACATAGAGGTATTGGCAATTACTGGGACATGCATTAAAATAATTAATAAACATCCTCTAACATTCTTGCCTTATGTGAGATCTTTTCATACTGCTCATAAATTTTTTTTGTAATCTCACTGCCAACGAGTCGATGCCAACTCATAGTGACCCTATAAAGAGGTGCTCTTTTTTTTAAAGTAAGGAAACAATTTTTCTCATCTAAAAGGATTCAGGGGAATCTAAAATTATTAGGCTCATTATTTAGATCTTAATGTACTTAATGCATGAATTTTATCTGTGAGTTTCTGGGTAGCCATTGCAATGGATATTAGAACCCAGAGAAATCTAGTAGTGACATAAAGTATAGCATATTAATTAAGACTATACATGGACCTTATTTTTAAAAACTATATCTAGAGACCATGATTTGTTAAAAGCTATTTCACTAAGCCTTTCAAAATTATTTAAACTGTATTTTAAATGTTATGAACATATTTATCATATACATTAAAATATTATTTTATTAGAAATTTGCTTACATTTTAAGTGAATATTCAATAGCTAGAATTTATTGATTTCATATTGGGATAAACTTGTTTGAACTATAAATAGCAGGCTGTAATTGGCAATAATTCACAAGATGGCCCTCAGGAGAAAAGTGAGCATTGACGTAGCCATTTAAGAGTTTACCGATAATAGTAAATAACAGGAATTGCTCCCAAATGAGATTCCTTGCTGAACAGATTGTTAAAATTTGTGTAGCCTTGATATATTGTGATTCCAGATATTTCACATTTTCTATTCATGTGTTCCCCTTGAGGTATGCTGTGTTATTTAAACTAAATAGCTTTTTAAATAAATTGTTACTTCATTAGGAAAAACAATAATATTATTTTATCCAGCATCCTTACTACAGAGTGACCATTTGTCAACAAGAGCAGAATTATTTCCTTTTCCTATTTCAATAAATAAAATGTTCTACTCTTTATGTCTAGTTTTTACCTTCCAAAAATATTGCAAGTTCAAACATAACCACTTTAAATGTGCATGGTGAATTATTATTGTTATATATTCTTCATTAATTTCAAGAGACACGTTTTCTTCAAGTCCTAACTAACATCTGCGTAATGTAAGAAGCAGCTTTAATAATTTCAATTTATAGGCAGCTATTTTACTGTATTTATTCATTCATGTATCCTTTTATTCATTCAACAAATATTGATTGAATAACTGTGTGCCAATAACTATGCCAGTTGCTTGAAAAATACTCATACACATGATACATAACACCCCTTTCCTAATGAAGTTTTTGATTCAATACCATTATGTTTAGAAAACTCGCAGTTCATTTGAAAAAGGCTTTGCGTATTTAGAAGACACTGACTGGTGATTTCAATATTGTCTGCAACTCCTCAGGGACATTCTTATGCAGATGGGCAGTGCAAGGCTCCCTTATTAAGTATGATAGTTTCTGTAGATAAAAACAATAATTTTGGAACAGATATTTCAAAACAACATTTCAATCCTGTAGCATTTTGGTTGCTCAGTTGGCAAACATTAAACAAAATGCATATGTATGGTTGTAGTGAACATAACGTGACTGTTTCTATTTTTACAACTTTCAGTTGACTAATAGTTTATCGTGCCCAGAACATCCTTATTTAAGCAGTTGATGCCAAAGGAGGGAACAAAAAAAACAAACAAACATCAACAAATAATAAAAACTACAGACAAATAACACATTCAGTATGCTTCATTGAAATATATAAACGCTTCTTTTTGTTAGATTTATGCAAATCTTGATGCTGTTAATAATTGCAAACAGTAAATTTAAGGCCATTTCCCATTCATAGTATCTTGAAGCAATACACTTTTATTGCTCAGCACTATGGCTCTGTCTTGGAAGAAGTCCAGCCAGAACACCCCTTAGCGGTAAGGAAGGTGGGGCCGAGAGAGGAGAAGAGAGCCACTGAGGCACCAAAATCTTGCCAAGGAACCCAAGAGACAAGGCCCTTCTTCCAGAGCAGACAGAGAGAAAGGCTGTTCCTAGAGACAGCACCCAGAAGTCAGGCTTCGAGCTTCCTAAGTCTGTGAGAAAAGAAATTAATGTTCATTTGGAACGCATTAAAACCACACACTTGTCGTATTTCTTTTATAGCAAGAATAGATAATAAGCCATAAAGTGTGCACTTGAATGATCCAATGTAAGCTTCAGGACAAATCTGTCGTTCTTTAATAGTTCACACAGTTCAGAGAAGTGTCCTGATAGCTGAAGGCCGTGAAGGACTGCTCAGGCTGCTGTGGCCACTCCAAAGAGCTGACTGCCTGACACCTTTAAGGGCAACTGTAGGCAGCTGTGCCCGCCCCCGCCCTCTGACTAGCAGACCCCGCCCCCGCCCTCTGACTAGCAGACCCCGCCACCGCCCTCTGACAGTATCGCCAGCACCATCTTCACGGTCTATGGTTGTGTGGAGGAATATGAATGAATTTGACAAGATACAAATTAAAACCATTTCAAAGCAACTCATAAGCAAGCTCCTAAGTACCAAAGATAAAAGTATATTTTGGAGACATTTGAAGGGAAATCAAATAATCATACAAATAATGGACATTGAGTATGTAGGGGAACATATGGAGGTCAAAAATATAACTGAATAACAACTTTAAATGTGCAACAAAATCCCCAAAGACCCCTCAACTAAAATAGGCCCTATAACTGTATATAGCACACACCATTATTCAGAAAAGGGCAAAATAAAAACCATTGTCATATAAAAGAAAAATTTAAAAAATTCTTACAAACCACTACAATATGTTACTACTCAAGGTAGAACGCCTGGAGATTTAAAGAAAGAGGTTGTGGACAAAAAGCACGGTCAATCCCTCGCACAAAAAGCAACAAGCTGATCTATTAAGAAGGCTTTGCTATCTTAATACTTAACATATAAATACATGTTAACATTGACCTCTATCCCTTTCATTATAAATTAATATATTTACATACATATATGCCTGTAGCTCTACTTCTATAAATAAATTTTGCCTCCTACTTCTTCCCTCTATTTCTTTTCATCTTCCTCCAGTCCCACTATCAAACTCACCCTCCATTCAGCTCTCAGTAATTGGTCTCAGATACATTGTGCTTGATCGACCCCCACCAGGCAGTCTATGACTTACTTGCCATCAATTTTGGGCCTCCCTTAATGCAAGAACACTTTTTTCTAATAACCTGGCATTCTCTGAACTTCCCAACATGATCACTGAGGACAAAATGGGTGTATAAGCAAGTCTGGTGAAGAAAGCAGATGGTGGCTGACTATCAAAAGATGTAGCATCTGGAGTCTTAAAGGCTGAAAGTTAAACAAGCAGTCATCCAGCAGGGAAGCATATAAGCCCATGTGGAAGAAGCACACCAGCCTGAGTGATCATGAGGTGTTGACAGGAGCATGTACCAGGTACCCAAAAATACAAAATTAGCAATAATATTGATGTGAAAGAAGGCTGGGGGAGGGGTTGGAGTGGATACCCAAAGTCTGTCTGCAGACAATTAGACATCCCCGTACAGAGGGGTTACAAGGAAGGGACGATTCAACCAGGGTGCAGTATAGAACCGAGGAAACAGACATCATTCCTCTAGTTCCTGAATGCTCCCCGTCCCCGCCCCACCCCCAATGCCACAAATCATAACTCAGTTCTACCTTACAAATCTGACTAGCCCAGAGTACACATATTGGTTCAGATAAG
>NW_022111369.1:90452834-90458948 GCF_000313985.2 Echinops telfairi
GCAACAAATGTATAGATGTGCTTTACACAATTGATCTATGTATTGTGATGAATTGTATGAGCCCCAATAAATTGATTAATAAAAAATAAAAAAAAGAACCCTTTCAGTTACTTGTCTCCTGTTTTCAATGTGGACCTCACTGTTTACAGCCAGATTCCATGTCACAAATCAGCAAATAAAGACCATTGGCACAGAATCCAGCACTGGCTCTAAAGCCCTCTGGCCTGATACCACCATTAACTCCATAGTCCAATCTACACAGGGTCAATTTGATCGACCTGTGATTTTGCAGAATGGGCAAGTCTGACCAGGAATCCACCTTGAGAGTCAAGGAGAGAGAAGACAGCAGGCTCCCCTGATCACTGCCCCCTCCCTGCCATAAAAGGAAGGGCTACAGAGGAGTGAGAATTCAGTCTACAGATGAAATCTTCCTCACTGGCTTTCCCTTGGAAGACACCAGGAGTTCATAGGTGTAGGTTGCCATGTTGCCTTTACGTGCCACTGAGTGTGTTAGGACTCAGAGTGACCCAATACATAACAGAAGGAAACGCTGCCTGGTTCCTTGCCGGCCTCACAATGCTTGTTTGTTTGGGTCCATTGTTGCAGCCGCTACATCAGTCCATCTCATTGGGCAGCCCTCTCTTTTGAAGGCGCTCAATTTTAGTGGCTTTTTGCATTTTGAGTGCCTTCCAGCTGGAGGGGATCCCTTTCTGGCGTTATGGCTGACAAAACTCTACTGCTAATCATAAGGTTTTCAGCAGTGAATCCCTCAAAAACGGACAGCCTATTCCTCCTTTTTTAGTCTGGAAACTGCTGAAATCTTGGGTGACCCTGCTGGCATTTGAATCACTGGTGACAGTTTCCAGCATTACAGCAAGAAGCAAGCCACCACAGTACAATATACTGACAGCAAAGTGGTAGAGGTCACACTAGTAGGTTGGAAAACGTTTTATGTTGTCCAGGATATATTAAAAATCATAGCAAAAGCAAGTGCTGTCCCAATTCAGAACTGCCTAAAACCCAAATAGGACATTGACATTTTTACATTTCTCAGCATCCTTAAAATTTAGACGGACTCCTTTTTACTTATGTGCATTTTGCAACTGTTAATACTTACATCTACCATAAGTTAAATTTGCCAACACCTAATTTGTGGTCAGAAATACAACTTGAAACATAGTACTAATTAATGAATATATCATTAAGAATGATGAGGAAGGTGTACCATGGAGATGAGATTGAAGATTCCTAATCTAAATTAAAGTCTTAGATTTATTCCCTAGGTAGGATTAGTACCAAAATGGGAAGTTAGGGTTTCAGTCATCTCCACTTATCCCCCTCTCCAATGCTTTAGTATGAAAATTAATTTGGTCACCTTTTCATGTAAGATTTTGCAGATGCAATATCAGGCCTTGCCAATCCCACCCCCAACTTATCGGCCAGCTATTCCAAAGGATTCCCCTGGAGAAATTTAGAGAGACCCTCACCTTTGACTAATCCTATTCTGTTTCTATAGGAACGAGTTTAAGTAGCTGAATGCTAATTTGGAATGGCATTTGTGACACTCACAATCTCCACTGAAATGGAGTAACAGGACACTTCCAAATGGAGTTGTCCATTTTTGGTACTGTTGAATTACAGGTTTTAGCAGATCTGCTCTCTTGTTGAATATGCTAGTTTCCTCCCTTAGTTAGGACACATTGGTATTTGTATTGGTTTTCTTTGTGAATGAATTTGTGGGAAGAATTGCTTATTTGCAAGAATGTATATTATAAAGGAAGAATTGCTTATTTGCAAGAATGTATATTACAAATACATCCAGCAAGGGAATGCTAGGGAATGGTGTGTGCTGAAACAAATAACTATAAACATTTTTTAAGTGAGCACAAAGCAGCGTTTTAAGTGTTCAGGAATATATTTACTTCAATCTTACAAATTTACTCTTCATAAATAATCCCCATAACCAGTACGAAATGTAGATTCAGACACACCCCTAAACATGCCAATAATCATATAAATTATATTGGATTTTACATATGATAGGACAGTAAATGAAGTAAATTGTAAAACCAAATAATATCACAAATATATGATCATACAAAAGGTACACAGATTTCAGTATATGTTTATATACTAATCTCAAATTGCATGTGTGAATGTGAGTGTATACAAGTAAGTTGCAAAGAATGGAGTGGTTTACCAGATAAATATATAGAGATAGGTAGTATGAGGAGCTATTAAGTGATAGTCCCCCCTCCCCAACTCCCCAAATGATTTTACGTATGTGTTTCTATTGTATAAAATATATTCAGAATTTAAAGTAAACAAATTCTTAATCTCTCTCTCTCTCTCACACACAGATACACCACACATGCACACACACACACACATACACACACATTTCTGAGCATGTAGGTATCCCTAAGGTAAAGCAAGTCTTTACCTTCACAAAATGAGAGAAGTAATCTGAGAATGGTGATGTGACGTTACACCAAGACCCAGCGCACTGGGGTGGGCATGCAATGTTATCCTGATCCACACTCGTGGAGACAGCTAGAGAACTCAGCTGAGAAAGGGCTTGATGTAGAGGGTGGATGTGGACCTCACCTGTTAACTCTAAGGACAAGAATTTCATACTGAGCCTTTTCTGATGATTAATTCACTGCCACTTAAACTCCTTCAGGTTCCCTCCAGCTGACTTGGAATTCAGAGCAAAGGTTAAGTTCAACATATCAAAAAACAGAATGTGACATATTGGCATACTTGATTTCAATTTATAGACAGTATACATAACAATAAAAAAGAACCCACATTTCTGTGTCTTGTAATTGAAATCCATACTTGCTTACCGATATATCTCAATTTTTCACATAAGTTTCTATCTATAGCCTCTACAAAATTTTATTTTTCATTTTTTCTTGTTATGCTAATAGGTTCAAACTATTTTTAAAATTAAAATAGTCAATTATTTATATTTAAAATCTTATGGTCAGTTTATAAAATTCAATGATGAAAATTATCAGAAGCATTTCTCCTGAATGCTTTCCCCCCCCTTAGGAAAAACACAGAAAAGAGAATTCAAAGCTCTCAGCACAGGCACAGATGCTGTTGCAGTAACACCGCTCTGCAGATGGAGCGGTCCATTCATCCATCAGTTGAGTCACTCCTGGGGCCAGCAGGGTCATAATCTGGATCATCCTCCTCACCTGCCAGCTCCCAATTGTCTAATTTCTGGAACAAAGACTTATTTACTTCAACCTTATTTCCAGCATCCTCCAAGAACTGGATATAAAATATGAAGATATCTTATGGAAAATAAATTTTACTTACCCTCCTATGAAAAGAGAAGGCTAAATATTTTTAAACTTACTGTTCCCCACCCCCTCTTTTGCTGAGCCTGTTAAACTAGCATAATAAGTATTGAATGTTACAGAGCAGAACATTTTATGTTAGGTGAAATAGCTAGTCCTCTCTTTTCAATCCATATCCTCCAAAATTCAATGTAGATACATACAGCTTCGAAAATGTTATCTATTTTTCATTACATTCCAGACAATATGAATGCATAATGCATATGTTTGTGGTAATAACTTTCTTTGCACATAATGCCATATTTTATTTTCTAGATATGGATTTTAAAATAAATAGATATAGATAAATTCTTTAATTTTTCATCTGACTCATAAATATTTATATTTCAATTACTTATGAATGTTAGATATTTTCACAGAGAAATAAAGTGGGAGAAATAACTGCATCTAAGAAGAGCTATTTTATATTGTGATTAATATATTTTATATTAGACTAAAATGTACTAACTAGTTAGTGTCAAATGTGTGTGGATCCGTCTGTCCCAAGGTGCCCTGTAGAGGCAATTGTTAAAGTTCAGTAGCTAACCAAATGTTTGGCAGATGCTCCGAGGGAGAAAGAGTTGGCAACATGCTTTCATCAAGATTTATGTCTTTAGAAAACTTTGAAACAGCTGTACTCCATCCTATGGGCTCATAAGAAATAAGAATCAAACAAAGGATATTTGATTTTAATAATACACATTTACTCCAAGATGTAATCTTCTATAGGTGTATGCATGTCTGTGTGCTGCTGTTTTTAGGTGTGCTCCAGTTGATTCCACCTGGGGGGCCGTATGCACAACAGAACGAAGGCACCCCTCCCTGCACCATACCCACAATTGTTGTTATGTGTCCACAGTGTCAATTCCTCTAATTGAGGGCCTTCCTCTTTTTCAAAGATCCTTTACAGTTAAAGAGAATGATGTCCTTTCAGGGGTGTGTTAGTCCTGAAAACATGGCCAAAATATATGACAAAGTTCATTCATCCTTACTCCTAAGAAGCAGTCTAGATGTATTTACTCAAAGACAAATGTAGAAATTTCCATAATTCAAATACATAAATTATTTTGTGGTCTTAATGATTCATTATCCAGTTTTCACATGCACATGAGGCAATAAAAATACCTTGGCTGGCACCTTGTCCTCAAAGTGACACCTTTGCTCTTTAAACCTATTTGGTTCTGACGAACTCCTTTGGCACTCAAAACCCCAGGTCCATTTCTCTTTCACTCTTCATTCATTCATTCTTCTTCTTCTTCTTCTTCTTCTTCTTCTTCTTTTGTTAAGCCACTTGGACCACTATTTAGGTTTGAGGGCTAAGGAATCTTGATAGTTTTGTTTTATGTTTTTTCATAAGAAACATACTGTATATATTTACCTAGCCCATATCAAGAAATTAAATCAACAATAATATTGTGTTAAACCATCCATATATGTGATTCTCTTTCTATTCCTATTCCTACCTGCATTTTTAAAAGCTTTGTGTAAAAAATTTGCCCAATACCAGCTGTTATTTGATTTATTGACTGCTTCTTCAATGTAATGAATATTGTTTACACAACTAAAGTGAAATTCTTGCAACTTCAGTTTTTTTCTCTGTTTAATATTCTCTCTTCCAGTTGTAAGGATTTGGGTTTTCCTTACATCCAGTTGTAATTGGTTTCCTTTACATCTAGTTTCCTTTCATCCTTACTTTTGGTTTTCCTTACGTCCAGTTGTAATTCATAAAATTCATAGAAATAAAAGTTTTCCTGTGACAATCTTACCATAAAGACAATGGAGATAAAGGAACCAAAAATGTAGTTTCTTCCAGCAGCTTAATTATGGCTCTGTTGATCATTTATCATCAGCAATTGTCATATTTATTTCTTATCTAGAACCAGATATTCATATGTTTTATTTAGAGAAGGCAGGCATAAAATGTATAAGAGGTAGAATAGCAAAAAAAAAGTGTTCCCAAAATTGATGCTTTGCACAAATATGTCTGTGTCCTATTTGAATTTTCATACACATATACGTACATCCTCTGATAAACATTTCTTTATGTTTTTCAAATGCATCTCACAAAATGTCTTCTACTGATTCTTGTTTGAAGGGTCTTAAAAAATAATAATTCTGAATCTAATGGGCTATCCTTAACATATAACATAGCTGATAAAATAAAACTCCATGATAAAGAGTCTCTAGAACACAACACAAAGAAGCCAGTGGGTTGATGCCTGCATTCAATTACTGTACTATAAAGCATTTATGC
Organism: Echinops telfairi; assembly: GCF_000313985.2. Taxonomy (NCBI): domain Eukaryota; kingdom Metazoa; phylum Chordata; class Mammalia; order Afrosoricida; family Tenrecidae; genus Echinops; species Echinops telfairi. The sequence continues at coordinate 90,458,439 of NW_022111369.1, forward strand.
CTTTGGAAGAACCTATTATTTTTCAAAATAAAGTGCAGTCTCAGCAGGTGCCCCCATAGTGGGCTGTGCCTACAGTAGCTCCCATAAACTCCAGTAATTATTTAGACCTCAGCCTCTGTGTGTACTCTACAACAAAGTCACCGTTCACTGCATCACTGCAACTTGTTTGCTGGTTCTTATTGTTAAGACCGTGACATTCGTTACTGGGGACTAAACCTTTCATTACAGGATTTGTCAAGGGCCTCGAGCAATACAGTATTTAAAAAGAACAGGCAGAATTAATTTCCTATTGGGAGCTCTGAGAAGTGCAGAGAAAAATATACATGTAACGTTGTCACCAAATAAGGACAGCTTTTCATTCACTCACAAGTTAGATCAGCAAAAGCACACAATACATGAAAATATTCAGTAAACAAATTCACTTTAATGATAAAAGAAGTCTGAGTGGCTCTCCATCCCCTTGCAGAGGGGTCTCGGGTAGGAGATGAGAAAGACAGGGTACGATGTAGC
>NW_022111369.1:90459383-90462213 GCF_000313985.2 Echinops telfairi
GATTAAAAAAAACTGATTCAGCATTAGAGCCACTTATAAGCCTCCCCTGACAGATACATGGTTGCTTCACATGAAGTACATGGCCATGGACAAACCAGGGTCTCTCCCACGAAAGGCAAGAATTCTACCAGTGAATGTTTCAGGAATTCTCATTCTTCTCAATGTTATCTATATTTTGTAATGATTCAGACAGTCAAATGCCTTTTCAGTGTCAATAAAACACAAGTAAACATAAAAAAAAAAGAAGTCTGAGTGCTCACTTTTTCAAAATACTACTTTGCAAGAGTGGTGAAAATCATATTTATCGCATGCTATGGTGTCTTGTTTGTATGCTACAGATATGCGATCTTAAATAGTGTGTAGTAATATTGATATATGATATTTGTTGACATAAATCTCCTGACATAACCATTATCTTTAAGTGCCTCTTTTGGTAGATGCAATTTTCTTATAACATTATTGAAGTTTTGACAATATGAAATCCATTAGAAACATTAGATTGTTGTTGTTAGGTGTCCCTGAGTCGATTCCAACTAATAGTGGACCTACACACAACAGAACAAAACACTGCTCGGTGTTGAGCAATTGGAACTCCTTCATTTATAACAGGAGTCGACAGGTTACTCTCAATTTATAATTTATGTAACTTTGTCCTATACCCTGAAAATTGTATAGAAAACTGCAAAAGATTTTGTACATGCCTCTTCTATAATAAACCCACGTTTCTTTCAATAGAGCACAAATCAGAAGACCCTTGAGTCTCTGAGAGATAATATTTAATACAAAGTAAATAACTCCATAGCCCAGTAAACCCGCCTGTATTTCACTCAGTGGTTTAGAACTTCCCCCAGGTAACCAGGTACCTCAAATTACACTCAGCTTATGAAAGGCCCCGCAGCATGTCCACACAGATTGATCTCTCTCTGCAAAGGTTAACTAATTGTTTTCACTCTCTTTTTCTGTACTGATTATTGCTTTCCACTGTAGTAAGCTGGGCTCAACAAAGGCAGCACCTTCTGTATGTCTTTATTTGGGGTTCTGTTCCTTAGGGACTGCATCTCCTTGGCATAGATACTTGTTATTCAGTGCCGTCATTTCTTAAACAGCTGTTCTATCTGAACACCTAAATATTTTCTTACTTATCATTTTTACCCCAATTATCTTTTGTGTTGTGTCTTCCTAAAGCATGGAGATAAACTCTCTCCTATAGATCTACTTTCTGCAAATCAGTTATAGCCAGACCAATAAAGTGAATATTAGCACTAGGACACCCAGAAGGGTACATTAATGGAAGCAGGTGACACAGGGGAAAAGTGGAAGTAGTGCTGCTACTGTGTGGGGAATGCAAAGGAAAATGTGTATGGATTGTTGAGTGGCAAACCAAGTAGCTGAAAAAAACTTTCACCCAAAAAATCAATTTAAAAACTTTTTATATAAGCAGCTGTTGAGGCCATTTATTGAAAATCAGTACCTCACAAAATTGGGTTTCTTGGTTTGGAAGATAAGAGCTTTAATTTTGGGGGACATCTGAAACGATTGGTTTAGTATGATGTCCCATGATTTTAGGCCCATATTGTAGTTTGTTACACAATAACTAGACACTTAAAAGCAAGCAAATAGCTACCCAAGTATGAAATCTGGTCTCCGCTCATTTGGAACAACAGGTAAATAAGGAGCACCAGGAATCAGAGTAGAAAATGTAATGCACATCTGATTGATTTCATAAATGATTGCCTCCTTTCTATGAAACCAGAACTTAGGGTTTTGCTTGTGATCCCATAGAATAATCATGACCCAAAGAGGAAATATGCTGAATAGAATTTCAAAGTTTCATTGAATCAAGATTTTATGGAAAAGGAATCATCCTTGGATAAGGATGAATCCCGAGATAATCTTCTAAATTAAACCTTAAACGAGAACTATTCTCTGAAGTTTCTTTTGAACCTAGAAAGAAATGAAAACAAAAATAAAACATCTTAATATATCTTAATTAGTAAATTTTACTTGCCTCAAACATTGTTTTCTTTTAAAGAATTGACATGGAATTGACCATGGAATTGACCATGACAACTTGAAGGGGTGTATGTCAACCTTGGGCTAAATTTCCTTAGAGGTAATGGTAGTGGAATGAAGAGGAAAACGAGTGAAATGGTAGTACAGTTCCTTCCTTCCTTCCTTCCTTCCTTCCTTTCCATTATTTCTTTTTTCCTAGTAATTTAAGGAATTATTTGACTCTATAACTTATATGTTTTACCGTCTGCTTACTTTTCATTTCAAACAATTCAAAATAGACCTCCTTGTATGGGACTTAATTTCACAATTCAACCATTTCTGCTTCACAGGTATGCCCATTTAATAAATTGTCTTGGTCCCCTGCAGTTTCTAATTATTACAGTCTAAATGATTTAAATTAAACTGTGTGCCTCAGGCTTCCCTAGAGAAGCAGTCAGTATAGAATTCCTTCTTTGGCATTCTTAAACCAGGAAAGAATGAATCGCAATCCCAGCATAGCTTCAGTTAGGGAACATATTAGCAGAACTAATGTAAATTGCTTTCTCTCCAGGAGTATAAAACTCTCATGATCGAGGCAGTATTCCAATGATAGCACCAAGTATGAGCTAAAATTACCCTGTCTTATATTCAGAATAGGCTAAACCATAAGCAGGCCCGATGCTTGTAGGGCAGCAAAATAGGAACTGCTAATCGAGTGTGGCACTGAAGCTTTCTGACACCGAATAGAGAATACTCACTAGACAGGCATGTCTCTGAATATTCCAATATAACATTTTCATTCAGGATATGATCTAACAGCTCCAACAGTTTCATTGTA
>NW_022111369.1:90464650-90474405 GCF_000313985.2 Echinops telfairi
ATTCATAACAGTAGCAAAATTACAGTTATGAAGTAGCAAAGAAAATAATTTTACGGTTGGGGTGTTACCACAACATGCGGAACTAGGAAGTTGAGAATCACTGCTTTAGAGTGTGCATTACATAGGAATCACTATATCTAGTAAAAAAAATTAAGAAGCATTAGTGAACATTTAACAAAAGACAATCGTGGCCATTTAAAAAAGACTAAAAGACAAAGGTCATTCAAGGAGACTAGCTTTGGGATGATACAGAGAACATTATAATAAGAATATTTAAGGGTTTTGATACCTTTTCCAGTAACATAAAATTAATATACTCAGTGAACCTAGAAGATACCGAGCTATTCAGCAGACAGTAGAAACTAAAGAAATAATTTCAAGTAGACCATCAAACAAGAAGCTTAAGCTTATGCATGAATTCGAGGCTTAAATAATATGGAAGGATTAAAGCAGACACAGACAAAAGCCAACAGCTGCTGCTGCAGGGTCAATTCTCCCTATAGGGACACTACAATGGATCTCTGAGAGTGTTTACATTTTTGTTTGAGAAACACTTGTTTCTCTTTCTCCTGTGGAATAGCTGATAGGTGTGAACTGCTGACTTTGGGAGTAGAAGTCCACTGACTTGACATTGATATCAGGCCCCATAAGTAAATATTTTACGATAGGTGGATTATAAAAATTGATATATAACTTCAATTATTAGAGTAAATACACCTTTGAGAGAAGACAGCGTATACTACATGGGAGAATAACAAAATAGGGTTGCAAAACAATCTAATAAACGAGTGTTTAAGTAAAATGTAAGCAAAGTAAAATATATGCTCTATGGACATCTATGTTCATGGTTGTTGTTAGGTATCATCTGGTTAGTTCCTACCCAGAGGGGCCTTATGGGAAATAGAAGGAGGCACTGCCCGGCCCTGCTACAGCCTCACAATGGTTCCAATGCTTGAGCTTTGTTGCAACCATGGTGTCAATACTGTTCCTTGAAGGTCTTCCTCTCCTTTTCTTGCCCCTCTACTTTTCAAAACATGATGCCCTTCTCCAAGGACTGGTTTCTCCTGACATGTCCAAAGTATGTAAGATGAAGTCTTTCTATCCTTGCCTCTAAGTGAACTCTGGCTATACTTCCAGCAAAACCCATAGATTTGTCCTTTTACCATTCCATGATATTTTCAATATTCTCCACCAGCAACACAATTCAAATGCATTGATTATTTTTTGGACTTTTTTATTCAATGCCCAATATTCACATTCACTGCTTATAGTAAGCACCTCACATTTAAAGTCAAGTAACCTAGAACAAGGAAGTACTATTATGAAATGAATTTAATTTTGTACATTTGGGATTTCTGAATAAATAAAGGTCTGTGCTATTATTAGATGAGTGACTAATATACAATATTATAAATATAGATGGATACCTTAGGTGCTATATAAGACTTTTAAATTCCTCTCAAATTTGATATTTCTTTTACTGAGAAAGTTTCAGCTAGAATTTCTCTGTATGTATGAAGTAGATTAAAGTGAAGAATCAAGATTGGTTGAACAGAAATACAATGTTTATTATAAGAACAGTTAATTTCTCAATAATCCTCAGGGTGTAGATATTGACTTCTAAAGTAAAATTCCCCAAACTGTCATGTCTCTGACTGACTTTTAAGTGCATAACTAGGTGGAGTCCTTTAAACCGTCTTCCCTCTGGAACCAAACTCGGTATAAAATCCTGTAATCTCAACATCATTATGAGTGCAATTTCACAAGCATGAGTAAGAGCAAAAGGAAGTAGAATAGGAATAATAAAAAAATCAAACACAAATGCATGTTACTGAGCATGGCATCAAGCGGAAATGCAGTTACTCAACCTTGCAGCCCATTTTTCTAATGAACTTCACTGGTGTTTCTTTAAGCAGGGGGTTATATCAATGTTATTTTGTTATGACTTCAAATATTCCTAGATTTATAATTCACAAATTCCAAGTTGTAATCATTAATAGATATTTTCAGCTAGTCATTAAAAATACAGGAAAGGAGGGGAAAAAGATCAAAGTGGATGTCAAAAGAGACTTTGAACCTTGCTGATAATCATAGAGTAAGAAAGGCAAATGGAAGAAGTGATAGAGTAAAAGAACCGAACGGAAACAAAATAAAGGGCAGCTGAGATGATGAGGTAAAATATTATCATGAAATATGCACAGACCTAGTGTTAGCAAACCCAAAGGAAGAATACACTCAGCATTTCTTACACTGAAAGAACTCAAGAAAAGAGTCAAGCCTCAAGCTGAAATACTGAGAGATTACGGAAAAATATTTAACAATGCAGTCAGCATCAAAAGAAGATGGAAAGAGTACACAGAGTCACTGTCCCAAAATAATCAGTGGATATTCAACACATTCAGAGGCAGCATGTGATGTAGGGGCAACTATTGTTGGAGGAGTAAGTTCAATTTCCATGGAGAAAGTTGTTCAAAATTAATGCTCAAGGAATTGACCCCCCAAAAGCGAAATATTTAAACAATCCAATGAAGCACTAGAAATACTCGCTTGTCCGTGCCAAGACATTGGAAGGCAGTTGCTTGACCATGGCCTGAATGAGATCTGTGTTTGGACATACTCCATTCCAAAGAAAGGCAATCTCAGAGGACGCATGAATTATCTAACCATGTCACTGATGGCACACACCAGTAAAGTTTTGTTAAAGATCATTCAACAGTAGCTTGCCTTAGTACACCGACAGGAAGCTGTCAGAAAGTCAGGCTGGATTCAGAAGAGGACATAAAACAAGGGCTATCTTTGCCGATCTCAATAGGAACTCTGCTGAAATTAGAGATGATCAGAGAGAAGTCAAGGCATTTGACAGTGTGGATCATAACAAACTCTTGACAGCTTTGAGAAGAAGAATGGGAATTCCAGAATACTTCATTGTGCTCATGAAGAACCTGTACATGGATCAAGAATCAGTTGTACAAACAGAACAAGGGAACGTTGTGTGGTGTGTGTATCACAAGAAAAGTGTGTGTTGGGGTTGTATCCTCTCACCATCGTCATTCACTCTGTATACTGAGCAAATAACCCAAGAAAATGAACTATATGAATAACTTGGCATAAAGAATAGGGGTCATCTAATTAAGAACTTGAGATGTACAGATAATCTACCTTAATTTGTGAAAGTGAGGAGGACTTGAAGCACTTGATGATGAAGATCAATGATTGTAGTTCTCAGGGTGATTACAACTTAATGTAAAGAAAACCAAAATCCTCAATGGACAAATAGGTAATATGAGAAACTATGAAAAGATTCACTTTGTCAAGGATTTCATCTTGCTTGGATCCACGATCAATGTTCATGGAAACAGCAGTAAGGAGATTACATGACATACCGCATTGGACAAATCTGCTGCATCAGCATTTTGAAAGAGTTTAAGCATTCAGGTATTACTTTGTGGAAAAATATATACCTGCCCCAAGCCATGGCATTTTCCATTGCATAATATTCATGTGAAGTTGAACATTGAACAAGGAAGACCACAGAGGAATTGATGCATTTGAATTCTGTTGCAGCAAAGAACATTAAACGTACCACGGACTGCCAAAAGAACAAACAGACCTCTATTTGAAGAAGTACAGCCAGGATGCTCCTTAGAAGCCAGCATAGCTTATGTACTTTGAATATGTTGTCAGGAAAGTTCAATCCCTTAGTAAAGCACAGGGGCAGCATCAAATAGGAAGACACCCTTGCCACAGTGTCTGCAGCAATGGATGAAAACAGAACAATGATGAGGCTGAAGTCGCCCCGAGCATTGCTTCCTTCTGTTATACATACGGGGCATTAGGAGTTGGGACAGATGAGATGGCACCTAACCCCAGTCACATCAAACAGTTGTTTAAACATTAGAATATAATTATATCAACTTTCCAGATACATAGGTTCCCTAAAAAATAGCTATCAGACACTTAGGGAAAGAACAGACTGTACTTGAAATGTTAAAGAACATTTTCTCAAGCTAAGTAGGTCTATTATTAGATCAATCACACTAGGGGGTTGGTTGTCCTATTGTTATTTTTGATCTGGAGAAAAATGAGTGAATGTGGTGTCTTTCACAATTCTTATTCATATGTTTGAAATAATCTGCATAGAAAGAAAATAATCTGAGAAGCTGGCCTATATGAATAAGGTGACATTAAGAGTTGAGGAAAATTCAGGAGCAATCTATGTTACGCAGATAATGCAACCTTGCTTGAGAAATGAGAAGGGAATATAAAGTATTTACTGTTCAAGATTTAAAAAAACTACCTGTAGTATGGATCACAGCTAAACTGAATAAAAATGAAAATCTTGCCAAATAAACTATCAGTTAACATCAAGATAAATTAAAAAAAAGTGAATTTGTCAAAATTTTCATTTTGCTGTTTTTGTTGTTAGGTGCCATCCAGGCAGCTCCAACCCAGAGCAGCCCTCTGCATAGCAGAACAAAAGACTGCACAGCCCTATGCCCTCATCACGATCGATCGGTCCCATGCCTGAGCCCATTGATGCTGCCACCGCCTCAATTCATCTCATCAAGGGCCTTCCTCTTTTCCGCTTCCCTTCCAATTAAGCGAGCATGATGTTCTTCCCCAGGGACTTTGTCTCCTGACAACATGTCCAAAGTATGTGAGACAAAGTCTTGCCATCCTTGCCTCTAAGGAGCACTCTTCTTCCATCATAGACCGGCTTGGTTTTTTTAGCAGTCGATAGAACTTTCTATATTCCTCTCCAGCCACACAGTTCAAATGCATCCATTCTTCTTTGGTCTTCTCATTCAATGTCCACATTTCACATGCACATGACACCATGGAGAATACTATGGCTTGGGTCAGGGGCACCTTAGACCTCAAAAAACAAAACAAAACATTGTTGCTCTTCAATTATCTAAAGAGAATTTGTGCAGCAGATTTATCTAATGAAATGCATCTTTTGATCTCTTGACTACTACTTCCATGAGCATTGATTGTGGATCCAAGTATGACAAAATCTTTGACAAGTGTTTAATTCCTCCTCACTTTTAGTAAGCAAGGTGGTATCTTCTGCATATTATAAATTAATAACAAGCTTTCCTCAATCCTGATGCTGCAATCTTCTTCATATAATTCAGCTTCTCTAATTTGCTCATCACATGGATTGAACAAGAATAGTGATAGGATACAATCCTGACACACACCCTTCCTGATTTAAAACCATGCAGTATTCCCTTGTTCTGCTCACACAACTTCCTCTTGATCCATGTGCAAGTCCCAAATGAGCATATGAAGTGTTCTGAAATTCCCATTCTTCTCAAGGTTATCTATAGCTTATTAAGGTCGACACGGTCAAATGCACTGCCATGGTCAATATAATCCAAGCAAACATCTTCCTGGTATTCTCTGCTTTCCTACAAGATCCATCTGACATCAGCAGTGATATCCCTAGTCCCATGTCCTTTCTGAATCTGGTCTGAACTTCCTGAAGTTTCCTATCAACGGACTGCTGACACCATTGTTGAACGATCTTAAGTAAGACTTTACTAGGCTCTAAAACATACTAGGGTCATTTTACTAGGATCTACAGTTAATGCCCACAGAAGCAGACGTGAAGAAATCAAAGGGCACCTAGCACCGGTCAAATCTGCTGCAATGATATTTATAAAGTGTGAAATACCAAAGCTGCTTATTTGAATAATTAGGTTTATCTAACACAGGTTATGATAATTTCAACTGCCTTATATGCCTGTGCAAACTGGAAGATGAGTAAGAAGACTAAAGAAGAAGAATGTCTATGAATCATGATGTCGGTGAACAATATCGAACACATCACGGACTGCCAGAAGAACAAGGAAATCTCTTTTGGAAGACATACAGGAAGAATCCCCCTTAAAAGTGTGGATGGTAAGACTTGATCTCATATACTTTTGAAATAGTATCAGGAGGGATGGGTGCCTGGAAAAAAACATCAAGTTTAGTAGAATAAAAGTATAGTGTGAAAAAGACAGGTCTTCAACAGGATGGATGGACACAGTGCCTACAACAAGGGGCTCAAACATGCCAAGAATTGTAAAGATGCACAAGAGCAGGTGGTATTTCATGCTGTTATCGCAGGACAACAAGCCTCGGAGCTCAAGGGCACCTCAGAACTTAGTCGTTTTCATAAATTAAGAGTAATTTTTGAACGCCAATAAATTAATTAATATTTTGAAAATAAATTTATATATAATATAAAATAAATATTTAACATTCAACAAATAAATCATATACCCATTCTACTCACAGGATTCTTTATAAATTAAATCTACTTTTTATTCAAATTGTACTCTAATGAGAGTTTTCTTCTTTTTGCATTAACTTATTTTTTTATTTTCTCTCTGTTACTGGCTTTTAAATTGACATAAGATATTTACTTTCCAGACTCTTTGGTTATTGTTATTTAATATTTATTACAAACCCATAGCATTGTTGAAAAAATATATTCTATAAAATAAATATATGTTGCCCCATCAGTGCTTACAAAATAAAGAGGAAAAAATACAACAGAAAACAAACAATGAGTAATAACAAGCACATATAGGTTGATATTTTCCTCTGTAGAGATTCCTAAGCCTTATATTCAATGGCAAGTAATGAATTCTGTTTATTTCCTACATTGGAGATTTATAGTTGTTTTGATATTGGGTGAAAGATAACCTGTTACCCAATAACTGTGCTCTCTCCAGAGAGAATAAAAACTATTTTACAATTTTTTAAATTTATAAACCAAGGGTTAAGCTCAGAAGCTGTAATCTCATTTTATTATTATTTACTTTTGCAGAACACTTTTAGAGACCTAGCAACTACATTTTACCTGCTCTCAATCACTCTCTATATTTTACATTACATCAGGTGTTGATGCATGAAGCCAGAGACATTATGGTTCTATATTCTAAAATGCCTCAGTGGGGGATAAAAAAAGAAGAAATAAATAAAAAAATTAAAAAGCTCGCTTCTTATAAGATTTCAGTGTTTCCATGTATTGCGTTTTTCATTCTCAAAATGTAATTCAGTTCCACGAGGGATTTGGAACACTTTCAGAAGGCAATAAAAATCATTAATGAGCTACGCTATTCAGGAATGGTATTTATTGAAAACCCTGTTTCCTCCTGAGCTGCTGAAGTGCACAAACCCTTGTTTGGCAGAAGTGTCTGCCATGTGGCCCTTCAGCGCCAGAAGGAGCTCTTCATCGGACACACGTGACCACAGAGAGAGGACCACAGTGGGGAAAACGAAAGTACGTACATGAAATGGAACAAAGAAACTGCAATTGCGTTGTTTCCAGTGACTCACAATGCTTCACATGCTGTCAGCACATAAAGTTTACACATTCACGGATTATTTTAAATGAACCAATGTATGGAGTTGATCACTTCCAAGTCACACATTTGTAAATGGTAAAATAAAATCATCTGAGTCTTATTGTTTCCTAAAACACCTCTAAGAAGTAAGGGTCTTAATGTGCAACATGTCTGAATGATTCTAATTCCTGAGGAGTTTCCTATTTTAGAAAGGCAGTCCCGCTCCAATGATATGTTAGCCCATCTCTTCATTTCTTTGTTTTACTGTTTCCAAAGAAATAAAAAGAAGGGAAAGAACCTCTAATCTGCTTGGGTAACTAAGTGTGAGTAAACTAGGATTTCCCTTTGTTCTTTTATATAAACTGTCACTAAACCCCAAACCAAACTCGCTGCCATCAATTCATGCAACTTTATAGGAAGGGGAAGGTAGAGCTACTCATGTGGGTTTCCAAGACTGTAACTCTTTACATGGGTAGAAAACCTCATCTTTCTAAATCCCTCCCCGCTCTTCCCATAAAAACTATCATTAGCCAAAGAAATACACTGGCAATCAATGTGGTATTTCTCAGTTGGAAAGATAAATCACTAACTAGATGCCAGCAGCATTAAAAGCAATCCTTTTGCCTCTACTGAAAGCAGAAAGAGTGAGTCTTGCTATTCGGTTAGAAAAGTTGATCGATTATAAAATTATTGCAGAATTGATGCTAGTGTATATCAGAAGATATTAAAAACCATAAGTACATATAATTTGTAAGTCTCATAAGTGCAATTCTACAAGATTTATACCAGCATCCTATTACCAGGAGAAGGCTCAGAATTCTAAGTCTCTCCACTCCTGGAGTTCTTGTCCGAACTCACAAGAAAGGTTTCACACGAGGGCCAAAATTCAGACAAGTCAGAGAAGCAGATGGAACAGAATGAGTAAATTAATTGAAGAGGGATATATTGGGAAAGAATCCAGAGAATTTAGCTAGTCTAAAAGACTGGGAAAAACATAAAGCTGGACCTTATCTTGTGCTAATGGTGGATGTTTCACCATAGCCTGGCTTTGGAGCGGGTGTTGGGCTATTAGCTGGTCCTCTGCAGTGTCCCTCCTTCTTCCAGGTATCTAGATTCTGGGATTTCAACACCTGACACTTCATACTGTGCTCCTGTCATACAGACCTAAAACTCTAAAGTCTATTCAGACATTGTGGGTGTTGTGTGAATGTCCTGTCTTTATTCCCCCAGCCAGTTCATGATCTCTACTATCGTGGGTCTCTTCCATTGCGAAGGGCATTTGTCTTATCTGCCTTCACCTACCTTTGTGCTGGAGAGATATGTGCAGAACCCTGTCTCTACATCTTTTGTGTTTAAGATTTCTGCCAGTTTCCTTCCATTTATCACCTATTCTCCCCTTGCCAGTTTCTGACTAGCTAACAACCCCATTCACATTTTAGCCTTAAACGTTCTATCCACTCGCATTTTCAGAAAAGAAATGAATCTTATTTGGGGATTCTTTGCAGCAAATACTGAAGAGAGTTTACTTTTACCTAGTTCAATTACTGAGACTAACATGCTAATTAAAATCAAACTTATTACTGTTGAGTTGATTTAATTCATATGTAATCCTGGGTAATGTTTTCATTTCTCCAGGTATCAGTCTCTTGATTAAACAGTTTAGTTGTTAAAAAGTAAAAATAGACTCTGCAGGTATAAGTGATAACATTTATACCCATAAATGCCATGGACTTCCAAAAGGACAAAAAATGCATCTTAGAAGTGGTGCAGCCAGAATGTTCTTTAGAGGCAAGAATGATGAGATTTCCTTTCACTTTGGACATGTCAGGAGAAAGCAGTCCTTGGAATAGGACATCATGGTTGGTGAAGTAGAGGGGCAGCAAAAAATAGGAAGATCCTTAAGGTGGGTTGATACAGTTGTTGCAGCAGTGGGCTCACGTGCAGGAACAACTGTGAGGCTGGTGCACGACCAGGCAGTGTTTCCTTCTGCTGTGCAGAGGGTCCCTTTGATTCAAATGGACTTGATGACAGGAAGCAAAATAGTCAATATCAACACCTTTTTAAGCTATTTGTGATATTCCCAGCATAGCAAATCATATGATTTTCAGATTTAAAGTGGCCAGTACCAATCTGTTCAGTTCATGAATGCCAAGGATACCAATCCTTATGCATTGTTTCATTTTTCATCATTTCTAGTTTTCCTAGACTCACAACTTCACATATTCCAAGTTCTAATCATTAGCAGATTTTTGCAGGTGTTTCTCTTTACCTTGAGTTGTACCCCATCAGGAAAGGAAGTCCCCGAAGGCTCCACTCCCATAGACTTTTCCTGGCTCATGTCACTCACCATGGCCTGAGAAATCAGTTCCTTCTCAGTCACATGTCCAGTGCCCTCCAACAAGAAGGGCCTAT
>NW_022111369.1:90475296-90477025 GCF_000313985.2 Echinops telfairi
AAAAAAAAAGAAACTTTGTTAAATCTATATCAAAGTGTGAAACTATTGCTTCTCAATATACCTTCCATTTAGGTTTGTACACTACTTTTAAAATGTAAAAATAGATTTATTGGCACATTATCAATAAATGATACAATTTCATAGACCAATAATATCAAGAAGAGTTGTATAATCATTACCACAATCAGCACTGGATGACCCTGTTGTCATTTGGAATACCAGTGGCATAGCTTCCAGCATCACAGCAACACACAAGCCACCAAAGTACGACAAACTGACAGACAAGTGGTGTAATGCCATACTTCTTCGTTTAAATTTTAAAAAGATCAGCATGAGAGTTATATGCTCATATTTATTCAATCTGTGTGTTGAGTAAATAATTGCAGAACATGGACTGCATGAAGAAGGACGTAGCATCAGGATTGGAGAAAGGTTTACTGCAACGTGTGCTATGCAGATGACACAACTTTGCTTGCTTAAACCCAAGAAGAACTGAAGCACTTGAAGACGAAGTTTCAACACTGCAGCCTTCAGTACAGACTGCAATTCAGTATAAGGAAAATGTAAATCCTCACAACTGGATTGATCTGAGATTATAAACTTTCTTTAAAATATTTATAATCACATAGTTAATTTTACCAGGACATATTTCTGAAATATTATTATAATTCTAATTAAATATTAAATTATTTTACTTAAATTAGTGAGTGATGTGCTAATATTGAGGGGTTTCTTGCTAAAATGATTTCTTTGACTGTGACCTTTGGAGTAGAAGTTGGGGTATCTAATCCCCACTTATTGTGGTATATAGAGTGCATATCATATATATTCTTGTTCATTTAAATTTTCTGTACTACAAAGACTTTGTTGATCATGTGAAATTTTATCCTCTCTGCTGATACTTTGTGGACATAATTTAATCTTTTTGGATGATGAAATTTACATAGCCATGCAAGGAAAATTGTGGATACTACTAGTGATAAAACTGCAAGTGTTTGTAGTGATGCAATGGTAGAATATTGCACAGATATTAAAGCATGAGTCTATAAATTACTGTCCAAACTACATATAAAACACATAAACCAGTTTAAAATGTTGCCGATATGTTAATGTATTACATTGAAAATACATGTTATTTCATTTGTGGAATAAAATGAATTCAAAATAAAATATTACTCATACTTCAATTCATGCATTTTGTGGATTTGTTAAATTATTACAATCATTTTCATCAAGGAAAAATACACAGATTACAGCTTTTTAGCATTGTAGTTCCTCATAAGTGAAAGATAAATAGTGAAGTCTTATAACCTGAGAATAACAAATGACAGAGAAATTGATTCCTTGGTATGACCTCAGCCTACTGGGTTAAGCAATTGGCACAATGCCAGTCGTCTAACCTCTGGTGGAGCCAAGCATGATCTGCTTCCAGTGGACGTGCTGATTGCACCTGCTATGAATCTGAAGCCACTCTGGAGCTCATCTTCCCACAATTGACTCCCTTAAGGACACTGTGGTAAGTAAAAGCATGGAAAGAATCTTCCCTCTTTTAAGATCAGAATGATGGATCTACTGGTGAGAAGCAGGAAAGACAAAGAGGTATGGGCAGTGATCTCACACCTGCAAAGCTCTTTCTTCCTTCTACATGGAGCTCTAGGGAGGCATTGAGAGAGCTCCCCTCACTTTCCTGTTGTGGAGCTATAGGGAAATATAAGACAATTGTGAGAAG
>NW_022111369.1:90478053-90479403 GCF_000313985.2 Echinops telfairi
TTGGCATAGATCAGTGAGTGTTTCCAGTGCATCAGTTTCTTGGAACTTTTCACATGGTACTACATTAACTTCTGGAGTCTTGTTTTTGGCTAATACTTTCAATGCAGCTTGGTCTTCTTCCTTCAGTACCATTGATTCTTCCTCAAATATCACCTCCTGTAATGGTGAATGTAAACTAGTACTTTTTGACTCAGTGATGCAAAGCAAACCAAATTTCGTACAATTGCACCATCATGGCAACTGGAGAGAAGGTGAAAATGATCAGGTTTTCATCTTGCTTAGATACACAATCAATGTTATTGGAAGCAATACTCAAGAGATCAAACGATGCATAGCATTAGGTAAATCTGCTGCATAATACTTCTTTAAAGTACTGAAAAGCAAGGGTGTTATTTTGGTATTTTCAATCCCCTCAAGTGCATGTGAAAGTGCGACAATGAATAAGGAAGACAAAGGAAAGAATGATGCATTTAAACTATGGAATTGGAGAATAATAGTGAAAACATCATAATTTCCCAAAACTAATAGACCTGTTAGAGCAAGGGATTGCAATGAAAGGATTTCATTTTGCTTAGATTCATAATGAATACTTGTGGAAGTAGGAGCCAAGATATTAAACGATCTTCTGCATTGGACGAATATGCTGCTGAAGGCATCATTACAATGCTGAATAGCCAGGATGCCACTTGTGGAAGTTGGATATTAAATAGACAGATAAAAATATAATGCAATTCAATTATGGCGTTGATGAAGAATATTGCATTTTTTCAATTGAAGAACTCATACTAGAACAAATCAATCTATCTTGAAAGAAGTACAGGCAGAATACTCCTTGGAAGATAGTTGTGGAGGACTTCATCTCATGTGCTTTGGACATCTTATTTGGTGAAACTAACTGCATTATTCTGCGTAGACCAGAGAAACAAGACCTCATATTTATAAAAAGAGCTTTAAATGTAAGAGCAATTGAATATTGAGAAAACATCCCAGCCCAGTCCAGATCAAGTCCATAGGTTCGATATTAGCCCATATGTCTGATACCAATCTATAAAGTCCTCTTCCGACTCAGGAAACACATGCAATGACTCCAAATGCAGAAAGATCACAGGTCAGTGGGTGGGAAGTCTTGTGGTTTCAGTGGCATTGTAAGCATCTAAGCACTGGCAAGGGTCTTCACGTGGCTCCTCCAATTCCCTGGGCATGGGGTCTATTAATGTAGTGTCATGTGTCTTGTCAGTACAGCATCTCTCAGGGAGTGAACAGAGTGTTTCCTGCCTCCAAGGAGGAAATACAGGAGTTCTCAGAATCCTCAGGAGAAGGCCATGCCCACACAGAGGCCTCATTGGCTAT
>NW_022111369.1:90480546-90481863 GCF_000313985.2 Echinops telfairi
GTTGGACCATTCTCTCTCAATTTTAGACAATGTGGACTTGGTTATTGGGTACCAATGGGACATGTCCTAATTCAGGCCCCTCTCTTCATTTCTGAGTTTCTCTCATTTACATTTCAGCAAGTGGACCTAAGTAGGCAACATTGTCAGTACAGTATATCAGTCAGCTCACCGATCCCTTTAACTCTCAGGCCTGTTTTGTTAGGTGTCATTGAGTGGGTTCTAGCCCACAGTGATCTGATGAATAACAGAAGGAAACAATGCCCTTCTCCTTACAATGGTTCTTATGCTTGAGCCTAATATTATTTACATATATATTTTTTAATTCAAGGTTGTTGTTTTTTACTCCCAGAAGGACACAACACATCCTTGGTACACTCAAAGACAAACTGCTTGTTTAAAATTCAAATAATCTATTTTTGTCCCCCTTTTTCTGCAGGTCTTTTTTTCAAATGCCAGTCTCCTAATCTTTCAGCAAGTTCTGGGTGAATCTGCATATTTCCAAATGCAAATATCTTGATGGGGAAGGTTCTGAGTAGGGCTCAGATTCTCCATGTAAGGCCACAGTTCTCAACCTGTGGGTCATGACCCCTTTGGGGGTCAAAGGACCCTTTCACAGGGGTCTCTTAAGACCATCAGAAGACACATATTTCTGATGGTCTTAGGAACCGAGACACCACTCCTCTATCCATCTCCAGGTGGGTCCACCCACATGCAGATGGACCCATGTACGAGTACTCCGAGTGATGACATCATCCTGCCAACCCTATCACATATAAGCCATACAAATCCAGGTGTCTGTGACAGGGTTGGAGCCATAATGTACTTATGCACACCAGTCACACATGTGTAGAGAGCAGCTACTGTGTAGAAAGCTGCTGCTGTCTTGAAAACAGCTACTCTGTTAAAACCAACTACTGTGTTGAAAGCAGCAGTATTGCAGGTAAAATGACACTTTATGAACTATAATTACCGGGTGAATGTAAAATCATCAATGACTGAAAAAAAAAAAGAAATATCTGTACCAAGGGAACTTAATCTGGATGCTAATTGGCCTTTTTATTTTCAGATGTGGTTGATGTGAATTCTGCCCTCTTGTGATAGTAACAGGTATGTAAAAACAACAACAAAAAAACCCCAACAACACAGAGAATGGTAAATCATATGAAACTTTAATGAATGAACTATATTGACTGAACTATGCCATGTATCATTTTTTGTATTATTAAAGCTACTGTTATATATTAGTTCCAGTAGCAAACCATCCCATGACAATGGATCATGTAGAGAAGAATGTTAAGAAAAGAAAATGTGACAATT
>NW_022111369.1:90482626-90483933 GCF_000313985.2 Echinops telfairi
ATTTGACACAGTTGGTTCATTTCTGAAAGAGCATAAGATCTCTTGGGAAAAGGTTTGTAGTGTTTGCACAGATGGTGCTCGAGCTATGCTGGGATGTTGAACTTGATTTCAATGTTTGGTACCGAATGACTCACCAAAAGGCATTGGAACTCACTGTCTGATTCATTGGCATATATTAGCAACAAAGACGCTGCCACAAGAGTTACAAGAAGTAATGAAAAGCATCATAGGTTCTGTCCATTTTGTAAAGGCGAGCACTTTAAACAGTTGACTGTTTTCCCAACTGTGCAACAAGTTGGATGTGCCGTACAATGTTCTGCTATTTCACCCTGAAGTGAGATGATGGGCTAGAGGAAATGTTTTAAAATGTGTTTCTGAGCTTCGTGGTGAACTCAAAATGTTTTTTAATCAGAAAGCAAGACCACAGTCCAAAGCACTTTTCAGCAATCAAAGTGAACTGCAGAAAAAAGCTTACTTGGTTGCCATGGTTGCCATCTTGAATGAGTTAAGTTTATCATCGCAAGGACCATATACAGCATGCCTCGATTTGTCTGAAAAGATCCAATAATTCCAAATGAAACTTCAGCCTTGGAAAACAAAAAAACTGAATGAAAATAAAATGTGCATGTTGCCTTCCTTACCTGCTTTCTTTGAGGAACATGACATTGAACCAGACAAAAGGATTACCATGATAATTTCTGTGAAAGAAAACTTACACATGCTTGCAGAAGAAATTTCATCGTACTTTCCAAATCTACCTGACACCCTGTTTACACTTGCCAGAAGCCCATCCATAGTCAAAGTTGAAGATGTTCCTGAGACAGCACAAGAGTTCATTGAACTTATTAACAACGATGCAGTAAAAACTGATTTCTCTACAATGTCAGTTACACAATTCTGGATCAAGTGTTTGCAGTCATACCCTGTTGTGTCTGAGACTGTGTTGCGCCTCCTTCCATTTCCAACAACATATCTTTGTGAAACAGGGTTTTCTAGCTTGTTGCTTATCGATTATCAAATCTAAATATAGAAATATACTTGGTATGCAAGATGATCTTCATTGTGGTCTTGCAAAGACTGCCCTGAAAATTTCTGATCTGGTGAGAAAGAAAGTATCTCAACCTTTGCATTGACATTAGCTTCTTACGCATACTGTCACAAAATGTAGCAACGTAGTTAACTGTTGTTATATTAAGACTGTTACCCATGCTACACCATGCTACACAACAAAATTTCATTTATTTGTAATTAGAAATAAATAGTTCACAATATATAATGACATATTGTTTTTGTGATGAATCACTATG
>NW_022111369.1:90485095-90487172 GCF_000313985.2 Echinops telfairi
GTGAAGACAATTGAAAGAGCCCAAGAAAGCCAAATTATAACATTGAGTTTATCCTATCTGAATTTAAAAACATATCAGAAACAGATTTAATGCATGGAATATTAATGACTGAAGCCCATAAAGTCTCTCTGAGTCCAAGCTGACTCAGGGGCATCTAAGAGCAATAATATATATCTTTTTGTTAGTTATTAAACAGTTCGCTCTCACATTTTCTCTCTTTCTCTCTCTCCAATTGCCTTACCATAACATAAAGGCCCACATACTTGGGGTTTAGATTTAGGCACATCTTGCTACAATCCTAGAAGCTGTGATGATGTAGAATTTACAACTTGGGCTGCAATCCCAAAGTCACCAAGTCAAAACCACCAGCAGTATCATGGGAGAAAGATTGGGCTTTCTCTTCTCCTAGAGAATTATAGTCTTGGAAACTCGTGGGGGTTGGGGGGTGGCGGGGAGGTCAGTATGAGTTAGCAAGTATTCAATGGTAGTAAGGGTTTTTTTTGTTTGTTTATGTTTTTGGTACAATCCTGATTTCAATCCCTGAGTTTTTCACAGGGTACATTTTTCTTAAAACAATACTTTTAATAGTGTAAACTACATAAGAAGAATTCTTTAATAATTAGGTAAAATGTTGCATGTTTGCATAATTCCTCCTCTTCTAAGTATAAGTATTCCATAATGATTACATACATAGCTAATAGCTATGATGGATAGCAATTATATGTTGATGTCAAATTCATTCATGAAGATAATAAATATCCAAATGATTAAGCTTTTTGTTAAAATTTCAAGATGAAGCTAAATTTTTAAAGTGTTGTCTTCATTTGATGATTTCTATAGTTCATAACTGTTATTAAAATATTATAGAATCTATTATACTAAAATGACATTTAAAAGGTTAAAATAGAAATATATTTGATTCTTAAAACAATTTGGAACTTAATGCTGAATAACCTATACATAGACAAACACGGAGATAAACTATCTAATAATATATAGAAATCCAAGCAAGCACATAATAATTTTAAAGTTATTAAACAAACAAATGTACTATGTAAAGATAATTAGTTAAATGAGGTTGTGTTTAATAAAACTGAATCTCAAAATTCTCAACAGAAAATTTCCTTTTACTCTAGGATTCCATTCTAAATGTCTTATGCAGCATTTAGAAAAGACACATTTTTAACAGAGAACTGGTAAGCAATTTTGGTTTACTGCTCTTTGTTATTGAACAGCAGATTAAAGACTTCAATAGGTCTATATTGGGTGATAATTAAATGTTGCTTTTTTTTTTACAGTTTTCCTAAATCACACTGAGAAGTTGCAAGAGACAGTGTTGAGAAAATTTTCAGTTCCTAATGGGAAGAAACAACTACAAACATCTCTTATAAATTGGATCTTTATAGTGTACAAATATTAAAGTGAAAGAACGGAATAGAAAATTTAATCTTCAAGTTGCAATATTAAAAGTTTAAAAGAGCAAAATTTTCAACAAGGTAGGAAGCATCTAGAGAAATGGGGACAACCACACACAACGTCACTGTACCCAAAACTAGCCAACATTCAACTATTTCAAGAAGTAGCAAATTATCAAAAACCAATGGTATGCAAAGAAAAATTCCACATAGCACTGAAGGCATTAGCCAAAAGTAGGACTCCATGAAACAATTTTTTTTCAGCACAAAGAAATGTTTAAGTACAATGCTGGAGTATTGGAAGTACTCACTTTTCTATTCAAAGGAATTTGGAAGACAGCTAGCTAACCAACCAACTGGACAAAATCCATATATGTCCCCATGCCAAAGAAATATAACACACCAATATGTATAAATTAAGGAAGTGTCCTTGACATCACATATAAATACACATTTCCTGAAGATCACTCAACACAAGTCCTAGCTGTACATAATGAGGAGTGACAGAAATTCAGGGCAGATAAGGAAAAGAACATGAAATGAGGAATAGCATGGCTGACATTAAAAGGATATTGGTGGAAAACAAAGAAAACCAGGAAGATGCTTATCTGTGTTTATTGTCTATGTCTGCCAAGTCAACTGACCGTGTAGATCATAACAAA